>NW_016810615.1:93251-131684 GCF_001698545.2 Rhinopithecus bieti | reverse complement strand
TTTTTTTTTTTTTTTTTTTTTAAGTACTAAATAGCAGCCTCCTTCTTCTGAGAATTCATTTAACATAGCACTTTCAAACACAATGCATGAAAATTTTGGTTTTTATTATTAAACTCAGTTGTAATTTCATTTGAAATTATGACATTTTAAATGAACTGTTTTAAAGTGGCCAAATGTGCAATTTAAATTTCTTGTAAACTCTCTCTAATTACATTTTAAGGTGTATAGAGACAAAATTAGATTTTACTTCCATGCATACTATAAAATCAATTAAAGAAATTCAAAATTCTAATAAAATTTTACAGATATTATGCTTGGATAAATATAGACTCAAATCCATGCTATATGGCTAAAAGTTTAATCCCTAGTTTTCTCATTAACATTGTTATATTAATAAGAATGAGAGGTATTAATTCACCCATCCATTAATTCATCCATCCATTTATCTATCCTTTTATTCATTCAATCAGCCACTAATTTAAAGTTTATATAACCTACTTTTGAGGTTTTGTTAGATTCTAAAAAGATTAACATTATGAGACTATCCTTACAATGCTTAGGTGAAGATGAAACATGATGCAACCAATAAGGAAGAAATTTCTTTGAACTTGAAACCACCTTTGCAAAATTACACTAAGGAAATTATGACAGTGAAAGATATCAGCTCTTCTCAACTCCATCTTGATTCTAACCTCTAAACTGTCATTGTCCATTCCCGGGTGTAGGCCGAACTAGCCTTGGGAAGGAATTTAGTTTGTAGTTTAAATACAATAATAGCCCTTCCCAAAAGCTAAACGGTTCATGTAAAATGAATGGAAGGCCACCAGCCACCAAGTTAGAATGAGAAGGGCTGCAATTCTAAATATTACCAGCCATTATTCTGGAAGTCATAAGATTTGCAACTTCCCCAATTACTCTTAAAGGTAATGTCACTATTTTGAGTCTTTTGAGATGTCTTTTCAGGTTTTTGCATTTCTAAATACCTCACAGCCCCACCTGGACCTGCCAACCAGGAACTGACTCAGTGTAAGAGGACAGCTTTGACTCCCTGTGATCTCATCCCAGAGCCAACTAATCAGCACTCCCGATTCACTGGCCCCTTGCCCACCAAATTATCCTGAAAACTCTGATCCCTAACTTTGCAGGGAGATTGATTTGAGTAATAATAAAATTCTGGTCTCTCACACAGTCAGCTCTGCGTGAATTACTCTTTCTCTATGGCAATTTCCCTGTCTTGAAAAATTTGGCTCTGCCTAGGCAGGTGGTGAGGTGAACTCATTGGGCAGTTACAAATTTGGAGGAAGCATCTTACTTTAAAGGAAATAGACAGAAAAAAGTTTGAGCTCTGAATGCAGAATACCTGGGTTCAAATAGTAGTACCTGGTGTTACTCTGTACTATCTTTGAGCCCCAGGGCAAGCTACTTAAATCTCCCATGCTTTAATTTCCTTGCCTATAATATGGAACATATTATATTACTTATATGTTATATTAATATGGAACGTGTTGTATTACTTCACAAGTTTGTTCTGAGAATTCATCAAGTTAAAATAAGCAAATCATAGTACTTTGCACATGATAGGTAATCCAAAAATTTCAATTCTACTCCATTCATCTGATTTCTTTTAGTTCTGATCTAATTGTTTATTATCTGTGAAAGGAAAATAAATCTTGGGGCCCCCAAATCACATAGCTAAAGGGAAAAGTCAAGTTGGGAACTGCTTAGGGTAAACCTGCCGCCCATTTAATTCAGAGTCACCCTTCTGCTCACTGAGACAAATGCATATCTGATTGCCTCCTTTGGAGAGGCTAATCAGAAACCAAAAAGAAGCAACCATTTGTCTCATCTACCTATGCCCTGGAAGCCCCCTCCCCACTTCAAGTTGTTCCCCCTTTGCTTCCAGTTGTCCCGCTTTTCCAGACCAAAACAACGTTCATCTTACATATGGTGATTGATATCTCATGTCTCTCTAAAATGTATAAAACCAAACTCTGCTCTGACCACCTTGGGCACAAGTTGTCAGGACCTCCTGAGGCTGTGTCACGGCCATGCGTCCTCAACCTTGGAAAATAAACTTTCTAGAATAACTGAGACCTGTCTCAGATATTCACAGTTCATGTATCCAAGTCTCTGGTTTATTCATACAATTTCCAGTAAAATCACATATATAAAATGCAACCTGCACTGAAGCCATATATGTAAACAATTTGATGTTATTTTTTAAAAAATTAAATTGGCCAGGCTCAGTGGCTCACGCCTGTAATCCCATAACTTTGGGAGGCTGAGATGGGCAGATCACCTGAGGTCAGGAGTTCGAGATCAGCCTGTCAAACATGGTGAAACCCCGTGTCTACTAAAAATACAAAGAAAAAAAAAATTAGCGAGGCATGGTGCCTGTTGTCTGTAATCTCAGCTACTTGGGAGGTTAAGGCAAGAGAATCACTTGAACCCAGGAGTTGGAGGTTGCAGTGAGCCGAGATCGCACGATTGCGCTCCAGCCTGGGCGACAGAGCGGGACTGTCTCAAAAAAAAAAAAAAAAAAAAAAATTAAATCACTCTTTAAGTTGGAAGTATTGACGTGCAAATGGTTCAGTCTCTGGTCACTACTGGGTATTTGGTTACCTGGCTTTGTTTTCACATTCCCTGTAACCCAGACACAGACACAGACACACAGCTACTTCTTTTCTGTTATTCTACCAGCACCTAGTGCTTGAGGTTGAGGTTTGGCTTTCTATGTCACAAAGTCCTTCAAGGTTGTGGTATGATTCTCTGAGCTCAGAGGCATTAGAGACAGATGCCAAAATCTAAACCCGCGTAATTGTCTGCTTCCTCCTCTCAGGAGCATGCATAATTCATGGATTTAGAGAGGCCTGCCACACCTTTCAGCTGTGCTATTCGGCTATAATTCATCTTTGGAGCAAAGGGATTCCAAATGTAAAGGTCAAACCACTCGGAAGCTGCATTGGCATCTAACAGAGCGATTCTGTGTTCTGGGACATCTACCAAACCCTCCAGGTGAGGCTGAGCAAGCTGGATAAAATTCCACCTCCGCTTCTCAAAATTTTAGTGAATAGTATTACAAAATCTCACAGGCTGTCAAATGCAGATTGGGCTTGACTCGCTTTCAAAGGAGAGAGAGGACTTTGACTCAGTATAATTATTGCATCTTACTAACCACCCCCCACCCACCCCGTCGGAGCCCTCCAGGCTAAGAACACTTTTGGTCCCTGACTGCACAGGCTCTTCTTGGCATGGAAGAGCACCTGCTCCGGGGTGCTTTCCATTTGTCACTTGCCAAAAGACTGCAGCCAATGTGCAGTCGAAGTGCCTGGCTTGAAAGCGTTCCAGTACAATGTTTGTGGGTTTGAGGTTTGTCTTCACTCGTACGCATCGTGTGTGGGAACTTACCCGGGGAAGAGAGGCAGTGGCTTGGCACACTAGACTTCTCGATGATCTTCCACTGTGTGTGTCTGAGGCCAGCTCTACCAGCAACTGGAAAGCATCCAGGCTCTCTGAGGAGGCTAACAATTTGTCAGTGATTTTCAAATGCATTGTGGTGTATTGCTTTCTTCCTATTCTCAATGCTGAATGTGGAAAGTTGTTTTTCTTTTTCTTTTTTTTTTTTGTTTTAGGTCACAGAATTTTAAGTCTCAATTCTGCATTTCCTGATCGTATTTCCTTTGTAAATTTTGCAATATAACCTTTCAGATCTGGCAGCATAATCTGTTAGAAATCTCCTGAGGAGTAAATACTTGTTAACTGACTCCATTCCCCACTCCCCTTCCTTTCCATGATATTATTTCTACTTAGCGTTTAGTCCATAATGCGTTTCATTAAGATCAGAAATTTAATTATGTACATATTTAAAACCTGAACCCATTAAGTCTATAGATCCCTTGAAAATGCTGTTTACCAGGTGTACAGTCGCGGTGAGTATACAAAAATATCATAAGACAATGAGGTTTTAAAACTTAAAACAGGCGGAGGGACTAGCTTTTAGATAGAGAAAAATGGCTCCATAAACATTAGAAGAAATCAGGAAAATGCATGAAATCATTGAAAAATGAAATTAAGAGGATTGTATTCGTGTGAAAGTTATTGGTGGAGAGAGAAAGAGAGACATTAAATGGGAAGAAGGAATGAAGACTTTACTGTGTAAATCGGAGCTGGTTCCTCTTGCTAAAAGCAGGGCTTCTCAGCTCTGGGCCCTCTTCAGTGTCTCCTTGCATCCTCCCCATACAGAGTCAGGCACTCCTTCCTCTTCATGTCTGTATGTAAATCTCATCATTCTTGTGTGTCTGTTTACCTTTATGTGTATAATTTTGTGCTTCTCATTATCATCATGATGTATTGTGTCTTCCACTAGTCTGTAGGCTCCTCAAGGTCAGGGATCATGAGAATTGGCTAGGATAATGCCTTGCAGAGCTTAACTTGCAGAGCAGGCTGTCATAAGTGTGAGTTCTTGCGGGGAAGGGGCATCACAGTGTCTATAATGGGTGTGGCGATGCATCCCCCAGATCCCTCTTCAAGGAAGGCTTGTGACTCGGGCTGCCAGGCTTGTCAGTGGATAGCCTTCAGCTCTCAGTCCATCCAGGGATGGTCTCAGCCATAGAGAGCTACCTCAGCCCAGGGTCACAACTTTTTGGAGGTGGCCACACCCAAGGACTGGGCTGGCCACCTCTGCCTGGCTGGGGGCAACTCTGAAGGGTCATTCTAGCTCCAGAGCTTCTCTGTGGGCTTGGCCAAAACTCTCTGGGGCCTGCATTGCAAGTTAACTTTTCCCTCTGCCCATTTCTTTTTTGAAACAGTCTCGCTCTGTCATCCAGGCTGAAGTGCAGTGGAGCAATCTCTGCTTACTGCAACCTCCGCCTCCCAGGTTCAAGTGATTCTCCTGTCTCAGCCTCCTAAGTAGCTGGGATTACAGGCTCCCACAACCACACCTGGCTAATTTTTATTTTATTTATTTATTTATTTTGAGATAGAGTCTCGCTCTGTCGCCCAGGCTGGAGTGCAGTGGCGCGATCTCTGCTCACTGCAAGCTCTGCCTCCTGGATTCGAGCAGTTCTCTGCCTCAGCCTCCCGAATAGCTGGGATTACAGGTACATGCCACCACACCCAGCTAATGTTTGTATTTTTAGTAGAGACTGGGTTTCATCATCTTGGCCAGGCTGATCTTGAACTCCTGACCTCGTGATCCACCTTCCTTGGCCTCCCAAAGTGCTGGGATTATAGGCATGAGCCACTGCGCCCAGCCTAATTTTTCTATTTTTAGTAGAGATGGGGTTTCACCATGTTGGACAAGCTGGTCTCAAACTCCTGACCTCAAGTGATCTGCCCACCTCGGCCTCTTAAAGTGCTGGGATTACAGGCATGAGCTACCACGCCGGCCTGTCTGTCCATTTTTGTTTTCACCTCTTGCTTCCGCAGGTGGTTGTCCCAAGGCCCTCCCTAATGAACACTCTATATTAAATCCCAGCTTAGGTCTGTTTCCAGGAGAAGTCTACCTGTAACACCTTTTAGCAGGGATTAAAAAATAATAAGATTGGAGGAAGGGACTGGAGGAAGAATATTTAAGAGAAAGTACTTTCATATCTTAAAGGACATAGGGTTCTAGAGGAGAATCAATGAAGGTAAAAACTAAGAAACCAGAGTAATCTGGTGAAAAGAAAAACAGCTGGGAAATCCCTGGACCAGGCACTCATTCATGCCAGCTCTGCTGAGAGCCTGCTGTGTGACCTCAGAGCAGTCACATCACCCCGAGCTTCCTGTCCTCTTCCACAAAGGGAAGGAGGCGGAAGTTAATATCTCCAAAGTTCATTTCCCTCTAACCTTCTATCAGGCTGAATTAGGAGCTAGAGGAACATTTAGAGACAACTTGGCTGTGAACAAAAGGTTTCTAAGTATGACCTTAAAACTGTAAATCTAGGAGACAAACCTAGAGGAGAAGAAAATGCACCATTCGGAGTTGCAGGCGGTGATATAACATCTCTCAGAGACTCATTCTGACAACTCACAAAGACTTGCGTGAAAAAGAAATTCCTTTGATAACTGCTTGTCTGGAGATGACTGACACCTTTCAAAGGAAATGAGGTAAGAGGACAAAGAGGGCATGGGCTCAGCAGACAGGAGAAATTAGGATAGAAACACTGTGAGAGATTAAATCACACCTAGAGAAGTATAATCACTGACATTTAAGATAAAGAGATTGGCAAAGAGGAACATTTTGTAGTCTCAGAAGTAAAACTTACGTAAATCAATAAGTTTGGCCAGAAATGAAAGTTGGAATCTTACTTATTTTGTTATTGTATTTTGGTTTCAGTATTCTCTGGTTTATATTTTACCTTTAGTTAAAACAATGGTCATTCAACAAATTATTATTAAATACCCACTTGTGTCAGGCTTCTTTGGTGCAGTCATAAAAGGAATAGAATAATTTTTAAAACGTATGGTAAAGGGGCTGGGCATGGTGGCTCACATCTGTAATCCTAGCACTTTGGGAGGCCCAGGCAGGAGAATTGCTTGAGGCCAGGAGTTCAAGACCAGCCTGGGCAACATAGTGAGACCCTGTCTCTCCAAGGAAAAAAAAAAAAAAAGTTAACTGAACGTGGTGGCACACACCCGTAGTCCCACACACTTGAGAGGCTGAGGTGGGAGGATCGCTTGAGCCCGGGAGTTCTCGGTTGCAGTGAGCTATAATTGTGCCACTGTCCTCCAGTCTAGTCAATAGAATGGGACTGGGTTCCTAAAAAAAAAAAACAAGCACTATAAACATATTCAGGCTGTAAAATATAAAAAAGAAAAAAAAGAAAACACACATATACACATACAAAAGAAATACAAAAATGTTGTGGTAAAGGTATGAATAACAGAATAGAAGGACAAGCTGAACCAAGGCGACTACCAGGAGGAGAACCAGGAAAGCTCCAGGCATCTGGCAGTGGGAACAACAGAGAGTCTTTCCAGACTTCCAGCTCTTTTCATCCTTCTTCCTGCTGCTGCTGCTGCTGCTGCTTTTTTATTTATTTATTTTTTTATTTTACTTTAAGTCCTGGGATACATGTGCAGAATGTGCAGGTTTGTCACATAGGTATATGTGTGCCGTGGTGGTTTGCTGCACCTATCAACCCATCATCTAGGTTTTAAGCTCCGCATGCATCAGGTATTTGTCCTAACACTCTCCCTTGCCTTGCTACCCACCCCCTGACAGGCCCCAGTGTGTGATGTTCCCTCTTTGTGTCCATGTGTTCTCACTGTTCAACTCCCACTTATGAGTGAGAACACGTGGTGTTTGTTTTTCTGTTCCTGTGCTAGTTTGCTGACAATGATGGCTTCCAGCTTCATCCATGTCCCTGCAAAGGGCATGAATTCTTTAAAATGGGTACATAGTATTCCATGGTGAATGTGTGCCACATTTTCTTTATCCAGTCTATCATTGATGGGAATTTGGGTTGGTTCCAAGTCTTTGGTCTTTGCTATTGTAAATCGTGCTGCAATAAACATACGTGTGCATGTGTCTTCATAGTAGAACGATTTATAATCCTTTGGGTATGTATCTGTAATGGGATTGCTGGGTCAAATGGTATTTCTGGTTCTAGATCCTTGAGGAATCACCACACTGTCTTCCACAATGGTTGAACTAATTTACACTCCCACCAACAATGTAAAAGCATTCCTGTTTCTCCACATCCTCTCCAGCATCTGTTGTTTCCTGACTTTTTAATAATCACCATTTTGACTGGCGTGAGATGGTACCTCATTGTGGTTTTGATTTGCATTTCTCTGATGACCAGTGATGATGAGCTTTTTTCATAAGTTTGTTGGCTGCATAAACATATTCTTCTGAGAAATGTCTATTCATATCCTTTGCCCACTTTTTGATGGTTTTTTTTTTTTTCTTTTAAATTTGTTTATGCTCCTTGTAGATTCTGGATATCAGACCTTTGTTTGATGGTTACTTGCTTCTTAAGACTCAATTTTTCAGGAGACAAGAGAACAGACTAACTTGAGTCCCTTCCCAAGTCTTGGCTGGAAGAATAGGACATCTTGACTGATGGTCCTACCAAGAATTACATGCAATGGGGAGGAGCCATGCCCTGAAGGAAAATCAAGGTTCTGATGCCAAAAGAAGGGGAAAAGGAGGGATACTTGACCAGCAAAATTTCAGATGTCTCCCATACCTACTATATTGTTTGGCAAACTGAAGTATTCAGTTTCTCTGACCCCTTTGTGGCAAGGAATGGCCAAGTGACATTTTTGTCTGCTATGTTCAAGCAGAAGTCTGCTAGAGAGTTCAGGGAAAAAAAAAATTTGTGCTTTCTCTGATAAAAAGGACAGATGCATCTGGCACTGTCTTTTGCCCTTTCTTCCTGCTTATTGCTATAGCAGTCCTCTTGTGACCATGAGGATGAAACATCAAGTAAAAATAGTGGAGGAGAAGAAAGGACCAAGCTTAGAGCCTTAGTATCATTATTAATGGGCATTCTTGTTGTTTGTGAGCTGCTGTTACTGAGGGTTTTTGCTACTTGCAGCTGAATGCATTTCTGACTGTTATACATTGAATCTTACTTAAAACTATGGATTCTGGAATGCGCTTTGAGGACGTGAATGAAATATAAATAGGCATGGTGGGATTGAAGGGAGGGAGGATCATTCCAGGTGACCTAGTAGTCAGAACATCTGTGTCCAGTTTCTGCATGATGTGTGTGACTTGGGCCAGGCTAACTTTTCTGAACCTAGTTCCATTCCACAGAATCCACCTTCACCTCCTTTCCTTTAAATGTAGGGAAAGATGGTCTTTTTTCTTTTTTAATAGCAAAAAAGACATCTCCACTCTGATCAGATGCAATTCAATTCCCTCACACCTATTCCAGGAATTTATCGATTATTCTGTTTTATAATTTCTCCCTCTCTCCTGCCTTCACCGCACAGCCTGCTTACATTCTCAAGTTTCTCTCATTTATATATTTAAAGTCCTTTAACCACAGCACTGTGGTTTTTCTACCCCTTAAAATTTCACTCTACCTTTTGAATTTATTTCCTCACCCCCAGTAACTGTGTCTCCAACAACTGTTAGACAGTTATACTTCACACTGCACTGAAACTGTTTTTGACAAAGGTATCTGTGTCATTAGAAGGCAGCTTGTATGAGGGTAGGAATTTTGTCTGTTTTGCTCAACTTTGTGTACCCAGTCCCCAGAGTAGTGCCAAGAACATAATGCCTACTCAAGAAATGAATAATTGTCTTCTAAATCATCAAAGCAAATGAACTCTGCCTATCTGACTTCACTTCTCCGTAGCTTTGTCATTTTTGATCACTTCCTTGTTGAAACTCACTCATCTTTTGGTCTTTATAACAATTATTTTTCCTTCTCTTTTAACTTTTATTATGGGAAATTTAAACATGCATAAAAGTAGGAAAAAAAAAATAATGGCTGAGGCACCTATCACCCAGCTTCAGCGTTTGGCCAACTGTGTTTCATCTAAACCTTCATTGACTCCCCACTCATACTAACTTGAAGTAATTCCAGATAGCATATCATTTCACTCACAAATATTTCAGTCTGTATTACAAAAAAAAAAAAAAAAAAAGAAACTCTTTAAAAGCATAACCCGAATACTGTAATTGGCAAAATTATTAGCAATAATTTCTTTTTTAAAAAACTTTTATTTGATTCAAGGGCACATGCACAGTTTTGTTATATCAGTAAACTCATGTCACAGGGGTTTGTTGTACAGATTATTTCATCACTCAGGTACTAAGCCTAGTGTACTCAATAGCTATTTTTTCTGGTTCTCTCCCTCCTCCCACCCTTCACCCTTAGGCCGGCCCCAGTGTCTGTTGTTCCCTACCTTTGTGGCCATGTGTTCTCGTCATTAGCTCCCACTTATAGGTGAGAACATGCTGTATTTGATTTTTTCTTCCTGCATTAATTTGCTGAGAGGATGGCCTCCAGCTGATCTCATTCTTTTTTATGGCTTCATAGTATTCCATGGTATATATGTACCACATTTTCATTATCCAATCTGTCATTGATGGGAATCTAGGTTGATTCCATGTCTTTGCTATTGTGAACTGTGCTTCAATAAACATATGAGTGCATGTGTCTTTATGATAGAATGATTTATATTCCTTCGTGTATATACCCAGTAATGGAATTGCTGGGTACTGTTTTTAGCTCTGAGAACCATCACACTACTTTCCATAAAGGTGGAACTAATTTACACTCGCGCCAGCAGTGTATGAGGGCTCCCTTTTTTCTGCAACCTCAAAGCATCTGTTATTTTTTAACATTTTAATAATAGCCACTCTGGGGGTGAGATGGTATCTCATTGTGATTTTGATTTGCATTTCTTTAACGATCAGTAATGTTCACAATTGCCACAAAGAGTAAAATGTCTAGGCATCTAATCAGGAAGGTAAAAGGACTCTACAATGAGAATTACAAAACACTGCACAAAGAAATCAGAGATGACACAAACAAATGCGGAAACATTCCATGTTCATGGATAGGAAGAATCAATATTGTTAAAATGGCCACACTGCCTGATGAAAAAGACAGATTCAATGTCATTGCTATTAAACTACCAATGATATTCTACATAGAACTAGAAAAAACTATTTTAAAATTTATATGGCACCAAAAAAGAGACTGAATAGCTAAGGCAATCCTAAGCAAAAAGAACAAAGCTAGAGGCATCCCTTTACCCGATTTCAAACTTCACTGTGGGCCAACAGCATGGTAGAGTACAAAAACTGACATACACCAATGGAACAGAACAGAAAGCCCAGAAATGAGGCCACACACCTACAACCATCTGATCTACAACAAAGTTCACAAAAAACAATAGGGAAAGGACTTCCTATTCAATAAATTGTGCTGGGATAACTGGCTATCCATGTGCAGAAGATTGAAACTGGACCCCTTCCTTACACTATATAAAAAAATAAACTCAAGATGGATTAAAGACTTAAATGTAAAACTCAAAACTATAAAAACTCCTGGAAGACAACCTAGGCAATATTATTCTGAACATAGGACCTAGCAAAAATTTTATAACAAACATGCCAAAAGCAATTGCAACAAAGGCAAAAATTGACAAATAGGATCCAATTAAACTTAACAGCTTCTGCCCAGTAAAGCAAACTATCAACAGAGTAAACAGACAACCTACAGAATGGGAGAGAATATTTGCAAACTATGCATCTGACAAAGGTCTAATGTCTAGCACCTATAAGGAACCTGAAAAAATTTACAACCATAAAACAACCCCATTAAAAAGTGGGCAAAGGCCATGAACAGACTTTCCAAAAGGAGACATACATGTGACCAACTAGCATATAAATAACTTCTTAATATAGTCAATTTCCTTTTTTTTTGGTTTTTTGATCTTTTTGCTTGTTTTTTAGAGGGTGGGATAGATCTCTTTCTGCCTCTATTTCCTCTACCTTACCTGACTAGCAAATAGTCAGGGGCATAGGGGCTAAGCCTGGTCAGGCCCTTCTGAACTCTTTTCAGAGCAAGCAGGCTGCAGGTGTTCCGTACCTCTGTTGTTGCTACAGGGAAGCTCTCAGGGTCCTGTTCTACCTGCAGTTTTTCAGTTTCTGTTGTGCCTGCGCAGGTGAGTTAAATTCAACGTGAGCGCTCAGGAAACCCATCTGCTTTGGCCAAAACTCAAGCTGATGCTTTGATCTTCAACCATCTGACCTCCCAAGCATGCCTTCCAATGTGTTTTCAACTTGGGAAGAGTGCTCCATCAGCAGAGTATCAATATTGTTGAGAAAGAGGGAGGTAAATATCAGATGAATCAGCTAAAAGTTAAAAGTGGTTGCTTCTGGGGAAAAGAAAAGGCACAGAGGGTGGGTGGGGGAAGCAATGATTTTCCTTTTGATTTAAGCCTCTTAACAATAAATGACCCTTTAAGATGTATACATATAATATGTGGATAAACACCTTAAAGACAATGAAAACCTATCATATCAAAATATATCACCTCCTCACACATGCCCCACACCCTCACAGACTCCCAGACACCTGGGAGTCCTTCTGCCCCTTCCTGCCTCCTAAATGTGTGCTATGCTCCTCAGCACCCCGCATCCTTGCTGCTTCTGCAGTGCTTCCTGTCCTTCCTCATCTCTCGCCTGGCCCACTGCAGCAGCCCCTACCTACCCTACATGTTGCGGGCTGAATTTTGTCCCCCCAGTTTATAGGTTGAAGCCCTAACCCCCAGTACTTCAGAATCTGACTGCATTGAGAGATAGGGCATTTAATAAGGTAATTAGGGTAAAATGAAATCATATGGGTGGGACCTCGTCCAATATGACTGGTGTCCTTCTAAGAAGAGGAATTTAAGACACAGACCTACATACAGAGGGAAGATGATGTGAAGACAGAGGAGAGGATGACCACTTGCAAGCCCAGGTGAAAGGCCTCAGAAGAAACTGCTGCCAGCTCAATCTCAGATTTCCATCCTCCACAGCTGTGCAAAAACACATTTCTGCAGTTTAAGCCCCCCAAGCTGGGGTACTTTGTTATAATAGCCATAAAAAACTAATACACCATCTCTCCACCTTCCTTGCCAGGATCTGATCCACCTTGCAAAACACTGTTAGAAGAAGCTTTCAGAAATGTGTGCCTGATGAAGCTACTCTCCTGCTTAAAATCCTTACAGGATCCCTCATTGTTGCCGGATAAAACTCCTTAGCACGAGATGCAAAGTCCACTTCTCTTTCTCTCAGCTGACTCTCCTTATACCTAAGCCCCAGCTGTAGTGAATTATAGTAGAACCTTGAACGACACAGGCTTGACCTGGGCGGGTCCACTTGTAAGTGAAAATTTTTCAATAAAAGTTACACCTGGTGCGCTTGCCGCTTGCCTTCTCCACCTCTTCTATCACTGTCGTCCTTGAGACAGCAAGACCACCCCTCCTCGTCCTCAGCCTACTCAACGTGAAGACGATGAGGATGAAGACCTTTAAGATCCACTTTAATGAGACGAATAGTAAGTATATTTTCTCTTATGATTTTTAAAATAACATTTTCTTCTCTATTTTTGTAAGAATACAGTATATAATACATATACAAAATGTGTGACTTAACTGTTATCAGTGAGGCTTCCTGTCAACAGTAGGCTATTAGTGGCTTTTTTTTTTTAGATGGAGTCTCACTCTGTTGCCCAGGCTGGAGTGCAATGATGTGATCTCAGCTCACTGCAACCACCACTTTCCAGGTTCAAGCAATTCTCCTGCCTCAGCCTCCTGAGTAGCTGGGATTGCAGGAATGCACCACCACTCCTAGCTAATTTTTATATTTTTAGTAGAGATGGGGTTTCACCATGTTGGCCAGTTTGGTCTCGAACTCCTGACCTCAAGTGATCCGCCTGCCTCGGCCTCCCAAAGTGCTAGGATTACAGGCGTGAGCCACTGCACCTGGCCAATAATTGTGTTCTTGAAGCATCAAAACTCATAGTCAAATTTTTGACTGTGTGGGGATTAGTGCCCCTAACCCCCATGTTGTTTAAGGGTCGGCTGTAGATGCATCCCCCAAAGGTGCCACCCTTGCTTATGCTTTACTATCTCTGGCTATGTATCCCTTGCCTAGAATACCTTCATTTTTCCTATTATGCCATCCACCTGTGGAACATCTACTTTTTTCCAGTGTCAGGGCAAGCTCCTTTTCCTTTGGGAAAATTTTCTTAGCCCCTCCCTCCAGACAGAATTGACTTTTTCCCTTTGAATCTATTTTGTACCCTGTATGGAATTCTGCTATATTTGCTGCATTTTTATTGCCATTATTTTATATGGTGTTCATCTAATGCTTGAAGGTAGAGACTACACTGTAACTTTGCATGCTTGGAGCCTAACATAATACCCAGCACCTAGTAGGTGTTCAAAAAAGGATGACCAGCTGACTGATGAAATGAATTAATCTATGAAATTGGAAACATTAGTTGAGCATACCTCAAAAGACTATTGTCAGGTAATATATGTGGCAATTTTAAACATATATAGGTGTAATTTTAAACATATACATATGTAATTATTTTGAACTCTTAAAGATGAATTGAAATTGCAATTTATTACTTGATCTTGAGTTTGACTATGTACTAATAGTCATTTCCAATCCTTAAGATTGGATTGTTTCTTCTTAAATCGTGGGATCATGAAAATGTATTGCTGGAAAAAGGTATTGGAGATGATGTGATTCAACTACTTTATTTTTTGGACAAGGAAATTGAGTAAAAGCGTTACCATCACACCCCACTGTTACCACAGCCAGTCAGACACACTTAAACTGCCTCTGATGAAACCAGAAATATTGAAGTTAGAATAGTTTGAAGAAAAGAAAATTTAAATGTAATTCAACAAAAAAGCCACCAAATTTACATTTATAAAAATAATATACTCTGACTCTTAAATTGTTTCTAAATAAAATAATGTGAATGAACTTCATCCAATATTGATATATCCTTTGGCTCTGGGCATTCTAGAGAATTTATTTGTTATTGTGAAAAATTGCATCTGAATAATGTATAACAAGATGTATATTCAAATTGGCTTTGAATAATATATAACAAGAAAGGTTTTCTTTATTCATTTGGTGTCTTTCAAGGAACTACAAGTACCTTGTGCACTTTAGGTTAGGCCTGGTGTATTGCATACATGCTTTTTCACCTAGTCTTAACATTTTGGATAAAGCAGTACCAATTTGAGCCTATAAGAGTAGCCCTTAATAACGAGAGACACCTTGACAAAGCGACAAATTTGCATGGTCCACGTTGTTCATCAACATAACTTGGAAGCACCATCTTGGAAGTGAAAAATGTGAACTTGTGGTGGAGGGATCCTTGTTTGACACTAAGTAGCACCTATTGGTAGAATTCAGACATTGCTGGGCATTCAGAGGAGTCTGTAGGGCTAGCAGTTCAGAGGCTTCAGTATGCAGGCCTGTCGTGGTGGTGACCTAGTAACAAAGCAGGGTCACAAACTGAAAAGATGAGCACTGTGTCCTCTGCTGCCAGAACACAGTGTGCAGCTCAGTGAGGGCTGCAGGAAGCATGGCAAGCTTTGCTGCTTTGGGGCTTCAGGAGCCTTCCTCCTTGGGACAGGCAGGGAGTAGTTATAGTGCTCATGGGTCTGGCAGCAGAGTTGGGTGGGAGGTTTCCTCAAGAATCATCATGAACAGCAAGGCAAAGATCTGAAGGACTATTCATGAACTCATGGGAGACACTCCTGGGCAAGACTTTGATGGGGTGCAGAAGGCTCTATATTGGGCAATAGGATTGATTCAATCATTAACAAACTTGGGCCAAGCACTTTTCTTGGAGATGGAGAAACAGCAGCAAATGAAACAAAGTTTCCTGACCTTGTAGAGCTTACAGAAAGCGCCGGTGTGGGCAGGAGGATAAATAATATGTTGTATAAGTTTCCTAGCATGTTTATAGCAGGTATGCTATAAAATTTTAAAAAGAGTTGAATAAATGCATTACGAGTATAGGGTGGAAGAAGGTAGTCTGACTAGGACTTATTAAAAAGATGATATCTTGTTCTACTAAAAAGACACATGCACATGTATGTTCATTGCAGCACTATTCACAATAGCAAAGATGTGGAATCAACATAGATGCCCATGAATGGTGGACTAGATAAAATCTGTCACATATATACCATGGGATACCATGCAATCATAAACACAATCATGTCCTTTACAGCAATAGGATGCAGCTGGAGACCATTATCCTAAGTGAATTAACACTGAAACAAAACCAAATACTGTATCATCTGACTTGCACGTGGTGGTTAAACACTGGGTACTCATGGACATAAACATGACAACAATAGACACTGGACTACTAGAGGGGGAAGAAGGGATGGGGCATGGGTTGAAAAACTATTGGGTAATATACTCACTACCTATGTGACAGGAATCAATCATACCCTAAACCTCAGTATCATGCAATGTACCCGGGAAACAAACCTGCGTATATACCCCCTGAATCTAAAAAGTTGAGGCGGGGCACAGTGGCTTAGGCTGGGTGCAGTGGCTCACACCTGTAATACCGGCACTTTGGGAGGCCGAGGTGGGTGAATCAACTGAGGTCAGGAGTTCGAGACCAGCCTGGCTATTAAAAATACAAAAATTAGCTGAGCGTGGAGGTGGACGCCTGTAATCCCAGCTACTCGGGAGGCTGAGGCAGGAGAAGCGCTTGAACCTGGGAGGCAGAGGTTGCAGTGAGCTGAGATAGCACCATTGCACTACAGCCTGGGCAACAAGAGCAAAACTCCATCTCAAAAAATAAATGAAAGTTGAAATTAAATATATACATATATATGTGTGTGCATGCGTATATATATAACGTTTTCTAGCATGCTAGGAGTGATGTATGCTACATACATACATACGATGCTATCTGAACAAAGAATTGAAGTAGGTAAGAGAATAAGTAGGTGGCTAAAGAAAGTGTGCCCCAGGCAGAAGATATAGCTACAGCAATTGTCCTAAAGTGGGAATGTGATTGGCGTATTCCAGTAGCCCCAAGGAGGCCAGTGTGGCTGGCAGGGACTAAGCAGGGGAGTAAGTAGTAGGACATGAGTTTAGAAAAATGATCTGAGGCCAGATCACAAAGGGCCTTGTACTGAGTCATGGAGAAAGATTATGGGGTTTTGAGTAGGAAATGACATGATCACATTTAAGTTTAAAAGGATCTCTTGGGTGGCTGCTGAGGATAGTGTAGAATCTAAGAAGTCTACTAAAGAAATATTGCAGTAATGTAGGCGAAAGCTTGGACCAGATGGTAGTAATGTTAAGACATGGTTAGAATCTGAATATATTCTGCAAGTAAAGCCAACTGCATTTGTTGTGTTAGAAGGTGGCATTAGGGATTACTGACTTGAGCAACAGGAAAGATGGCGTTGCCATGAAAGCAATAGGAAAGTGGGCTGGGCATGGTGTCTCATGCGTGTAATCCCAACACCACTGCACTCCAGCCTGGGCAACAGAGCGAGACTCCATCTCAAAAAAAAAAAAGAAAGTGGAATGTGCTGAAAGAGATCAAATGAAATAATGAAATCACAGCAGATAGCCCGCGGCCAATTGAGCCTAGCTAAAATTGACCTACAAGGCAGACACCGGGCGGCGCCTGAGCCTAGTTAACAAGTTGACCCCAGACCCAACCGATAATTTAACTATAGATTTCAGATGTTGTATAGACCAAGCTTTGAGCCCTGCTGTTTTTTCTGTCGTAATTACAGTGCTGCCTAATCTCTCAAACATCTGAGCCCAGTATAAACATATCCCTCCATATATCTCTCAACTTACTGGGGCTCAACCACACTGTCTCACACATATATCTCCTCATTCAAAGACTACCATAGCTCAACGTTTAGAAAGACACCCACTGAAAGTCCCCGATAAGAGCACAGTCGTTTGTGAGAGCACGGGAACCAATAAAAAACGCTAAATGTATAGACTTAAAATGTAACATTATAATGCTGTAACCTAGAGAATTCCTTCGTTCCTTGCAACTTTACAAGTCCTGTTTAGCATAGGCTATAAAAGGCAAGCGCACGCATTGTTCAGCCTCTGTATGTTGTAAAAGAGGGACAAGTCGACTTGCATTAAGATCCTTGCCGCTTGGCTTGACTCTGGTCTCTGTGGTCTTTTCGGGGAATAAAAGGTCTGGGCATAACAGTGCAGATTTGTGCAGCTCAGGAGTTGGGTTTGACCATACTGACTTTGGGATGCCTACTGGTCATCCAAGTGGAGGTGTTAAAACTTTAATTATTCCCAGGAATGTGACCTCATGATTACTGCAAGTGATGAATCCCGAGGAAACCTGGGTTACAATCAACACATGCCCTTGAGGTAGAAAGTTTTGAGGAGATATTTGCTAAAGTAGCTGTTATGACTTGTTATAAGTTGGATGAGTTCGGTGAGTGGCTGGATTTTTAGCACAGGGGAGTACGATCTTTCTCTACAACCTAAAATCTTTGTGAAAAGATTTGAATGCTTCCAGGCAAAACTAATTTGGGGCCCATCAATTTCTTTTAATAAAAGTAATGATCTCCTTGTGTGGTTGTCTCTACTGCCTGATTGTTGTGTCTCGCTCTGTCACCCAGGTTGGAGTGCTGTGGCCGGATCTCAGCTCAGTGCAAGCTCCGCCTCCCGGGTTCACGCCATTCTCCTGCCTCAGCCTCCAGGGTAGCTGGGGCTATAGGCGCCACCACCTCGCCCGGCTAGTTTTTTGTAGTTTTTAGTAGAGATGGGGTTTCACCGTGTTAGCCAGGATGGTCTCGATCTCCTGACCTCGTGATCCGCCCGTCTCGGCCTCCCAAAGTGCTGGGATTACAGGCTTGAGTCACCGCGCCCGGCCTGTTGTGCTTCTTTAAGTGAGATACTGTGCTCTTTTTTATCCCTGTATTCCAAGCAATTGGCAACCTAGTGTCTAGAGACAACAAATAAATGCTTTTATAATGAATAAGCAAATAACTTCTTTCTACATAAGTCAGCCTAATTATTTTTCTTGAGTAAACTATTTTTAAATATTTAAAGCCATCTGTCTCCTACTTAATATCCTTAATTTGTTCCAATAAAAAAGGAATAAAATGAAAAACCATTAAGCAAATGTATTATAATGCATATGTGTTGTGGATGAACATAATATATTTTTATCTCCTGGTAGGATCTATTCCTTGAGTCTCTAAATATTATGTGGCTAATAAAATCAATGCTCTACCTTGCTACTCAAAGTGTTGTCCTCAGACCAGTAGCAATAGCATCACCTGAGAGCTTGCTAGAAATGCAGAATCTCAGACTACAGTGCACACTTATCAAATCAGAGTCGCTTTCTAGCAAAATCTCCATGTGATTCATAAGCATATTAAAATATGAGCACTGCTCTAAAGCAGAGGGTGGCAAACTACCACCTGTTTTTGTAAAGTTTTATTGGAACACAGCCATGTCCACGTGTTTTGTATTGTTCATGGCTGTTTTGGTGCTACAACAGCAGAGCTGAATACTTTGGACAGAATGTGTGGCCTTCAGAGCCTTAACTGTTTATTCTGGTCCTTTAAGAAACAGTTTGCAGACGCAGCTGTCAAGTTCCAGTGTTATTGTTCTTATACTTTCTTGAGGGCCACATAACAGGTGTGAACACTTTGGTCTACATATAAATGTAAATATTTATTTTTAATTAATTTTTTTTTTTTTTTTTGAGACAGAGTCTTACTCTGTTGCCTAGGCTGGAGTACAATGGCATGATCTTAGCTCACTGCAACCTCTGCCTCCCCAGTTCACGTGATTCTTTGGCCTCAGCCTCCTGAGTAGCTGGGACTACAGGCACCCACCACCATGCCCAGCTAATTTTTGTATTTTTAGTAGAGATGGGGTTTCACGAAGTTGGCCAGGCTGATCTCGAACTCCTGACCTCAAGTGATCTACCCACCTCCACCTCCCAAAGTGCCGGGATTCCAGGCATGAGCCACCACACCTGGTCTAAATTTTTTTTTTTAAATGTGAAACTTTATTCAATGATTTAGAATGTCTAAAGTCTTCCAAAGTAGTATTGCAAAATGAGTAATGTGAATATCATTAATCTTCCAAAATTTAAAAGTTTCTTTTCTGATAATTATTTTTTACTGTAAAATATGTAAAATTTTATACACATGCTAATAATTGGAACTTTGAAAGGCACAGAAAGGATGAACAAGAAAAACATCAGATTTTAATATATATTTACACAATTACAATACTATATCTGTATTTTGTGTACTGATGACTTACATTGTCTTTCCCCAGGATATGAAAAATTATTTTTGAGCATCATGCTTATTCATTCCCAATCTTCCATCATGTGGCAAGTGTGTAGTTTTTTTAATGATTCTCCTATTGTTGTCTATTTAGATCAATAACTATTAAGCATGAAAATTAGTGCTTATTATATATATGGCCAGCAAATGATGTTCTTTGGCCATTTTACTAAAAAGAACATGGAATAAGCACAAGATGAAAGTCACAATTAGCCCTTTAATCTTGATGTGCCTTTGTATATCTAGGAGAAAGAAATGATTTCGGAGGCTTATAACTGATTGAACATGATGGAAAAATAAAGATGCAAGTTGTAATAGCCTAATGAAAAAGTATGTGATCTGTGAAAATAGAGAAATCATCACAAACAATGTGATGAGGACAGTTTTGACATGACAAATGAAAAGGCATTAAGCACTAAATTGGAGATAAAAAGCCAGGCTAGACTATCAACAGGCAATTAAAACATCATCTTCCTGAACCACATGGCATTTACGGACAAAATATGCTATTTCTTCCTCTTGACAATACAGCACCTCCATGGTTTAAGTACTTGACTCAGATCTGCTCATCTCACTGTGCTGTGACCTTTCTCAGGCAGCACCGAGGGGGAGGCACCAGGTGCCAAAAGACCACCTGTGGGTACGCCTTCTAGGGCTCCTCAAACAATTGCTGTGGGTTGTCAAGCCCATTACTCTCAGCCAAGACCTAGCAGGTCTATCCCTGAAGAGGGCAGCAGATCTCTGTCCTGGAATAAATTGTCATCCACTGTGTTCCTTATGTGGATTTACTTCTTCGTTCTGAGACTGAGACCACACTCCCACCCATGCTTTCTGGAATGATCTTTTTGTTCATGCCCTTCTGTTTTGATTTTAACCCTAGCTGACTTACCTGGCATCTGCTCCCTCCTGGCTGCTCAGAACTCAACTCTGAGGTTGCTTTGTCTTTGTGAAATGTGGTGTTCACATGCCCCTCTTTGGAGAATCCAATTCCCTAATGGGAGTGTGGTTTGTGTAGCATTTGGTGACCTAGAATGACTGCAGTCTTAAGCCTTCCTGAGCTACCTGGTAATGAATTGTTCATGATTTGCCAATTGACATCAGGATCAGAATGATTTTTGCAGTCTACTGTGTTACCATTAAATATGTAATATAATGAAGAAAGTCTTCACTCAAAGACACAAATGTAGAATTTGAGTAAAGAGGTTTTCTTTTCTTTTCTTTTATTTTTTTTTTGAGATGGACTCTTACTCTGTTGTCCAGGCTGGAATGCAATGGCGTGATTTCTGCTCACTGCAACCTCCACCTCCCCAGTTCTAGCAATTCTCCTGCCTCAGCCTCCTGAGTAGCTGGGATTACCGGCACCTGCCACCGTGCCCTGCTAATTTTTCCATTTTTAGTAGAGACAGGGTTTCACCATGTTGGCTAGGCTAGTCTCAAACTCCTGATCTCAGGTGATCCACTCACCTTGGGCTCCCAAAGTGCTGGGAGTAAGGAGTTTTGTAGTGTTCTCGCCCAGCTCTGTTCAGAAATGCTCCATATTGGGGGTAAGAGGCTTTGATCCTACAGGGATTAGGAAGCATATCAGTAAGATGCTGTAACAAAGCACAACAATCTGAGTGGCTTTATTGCAACATAAATGTATTCCCTCACAGATCTGGAAGCTAGAAGTCTGAAATCAAGTTGTTGGCAAGAAAATGCTTTCCCTGAAGCCTGTAAGGGAGGAAACTTTCAGCTTCTCACAGCCCCAGGCATCCATTGGCTGGAGGTATCAAAAATTCAATCTCTGCCTCCACGGCCTCCATGGCATTTTCTCTATTAAAGACCCACCCTACTCCAGTACAATCTCATCTTAACTAATTACATTTAAAAGAACACTATTTTCAAATAAGGTCACTTACTGAGTTACCAGGGATAAGGACTCCACATATTTTAGGGGAACACAATTCAAATCACAAAAGCAAAATAAAGGAGGTAAAACCAATGCTTTGTTGGCAGACTGAATACACGGGAGTATTCTTGACTTCTAGAATACAAGATTCATTCCATTTACCTTGAGACACTTATTTCTCATTCTATTTTTCTTCATGTATAGAGAAGTATTTCATGTTATTTTTATTGCTACTATTAAAAATACTATGCTACAAAAAATTGCAAGTGCCATAATGAATGGCAACTAACATTTGGTCTGGTGTTAGGGAGATGTTAGGGTGAAGATTTTAGCAAATTGAAGTATGCACAGGTATTTAATGGTCTAATTGCTACTTATCTCCTGCAGATTTCTGCTAAAAAATAAACATGGGCCCAGTGGATGCCCCCTCCTGTAAATGCGTTACATAATCCTACTCTGATGAACTCAGAGTCTGGCACTGTTGCTCAGGCTGGAGTGCAGTGGCATGATCTTGTCTCACTGGAACCTCCATCTCTCAGGTTCAAGCAATTGTACTGCCTCAGCCTCCCGAGTAGCTGGGATTACAGCCACCTGTCACCATGCCTGGCTAATGTTTGTATTTTTAAGTAGAGACGGGGTTTCACCATATTGGCCAGGCTTGTCTCAAACTCCTGACCTCAGATGATCTGCCCACCTCAGTCTCCCAAAGTGCTGCAATTACAGGCATGAGCCATGGTGCCCAGCTCCATACAGAAGCTTTCAGAAGCAGTGCATAGCTCTCTATGCTCTCCTTTCCTTCCTTTCAAATCATGGAAACAGATTTTAGGAGAGAACCTCTGATGGTTTTCTTTAGTGATTTGATAATAAGCAGAGGCTTTTCCAGCAGATGATGGACAAATAGCATAAGAAATACATTTTTTAAAAAGTTGAGTTTTTTGGTCATTTGTGCCTCAAAAGAGCCCATCTAGACTACTACAAACCATATACGTGGAATTTGTGTAAAATCTAATTTTCAGACATTGCAATCAATTAAACATTTAAAAAATGATATTTTTAAAATTGAAGTAACACATACTGGCTAAAAATGAGTACAGAAAATTTATAATCAAATGGAGAAATGTCTTAACCATTCCCTCCCATTCCTGAATCCTCCTCCGTAACATGGATCATTTTCAACAAGTTTGTTTTACCGCATCCCCCCAGGGTTGCCCCTGGGATGGTCCTGGATTAAGCCTCTCTGACCTATGTGCCATTTCCTTCTGTGTCAGGTCTCCCCATTTGCTGTGTGGCGGTACAGCTGCCACTAGCTTCTAAACGGTGTGTGGAAGGCAAAATTTTTGTCCTTGCATGTTTGAAAATTTCTGCTTTAACACTTATTTAATAGTTTTGCTGAGTAAAGAACTTGAGTGTGAAAAATAATTTTCACTCAGAATTTTGAAGGCATTTCTCCCCTGGATTTTAGCACCCAATATTATCATTAGAACTCCAAAAACGATTCTGATTACTCATCCTTTGAGTAGTTTTAGCTTCTCATCTCTAAAGGCTCTTTATTCTGGATGTTCTGAAAGTTCATGATGAAATGTCTGGGACATGGAACTTTTTCATTGTGTTGGGCACTTGGGGCCTTCATTTAAAGAGTCTTGAATAGAAAAATTTTCTATATACCTTAAGAGTAATTTCTCTCCCTCCCTCCCTCCTTCTCTTTCATTTTAACCTCTGTAATGTCTATTGGTTGTATGTGGAGTCTTCTTGACTGAGTTGCTGATTTTATTTATCACCTGTTCCCTATCTCTCTATATTTTTGTTCTGCTTTCTGGGAGATTTCCTGGTTTTATTTTCCATCTCTTCTATAGATTTAAAAATAACTTCTAACATTTTAAACTTCTGATCTCATCTTTGATCTCTGAATTTCTATTTTTACAGCAATTTCTCTTCTGTTTCTTTAAAGTTTTCTTCTGTTCCTTTCCTTGAAATTGCTTTAGTTTTAAACGTCCTTTATATGCATTTTTGGGGGGGGGTTTGGTCTCTTGCATATTGAAGGATTTATCAAATAACCTGGTGCTTCTTGGCTGTCTAATAATACACAGAGGGAGGCGCCAAAAGGCTGTTTGCAAGCTCTGTGTGCAAGAGTGGGTTTGCTATGGGGTTATTGGGCTGTAACTGTTTTCTTTGGAGTGCTCAAATATCAATATAACTTTTTCTGTGTGATAGTTTCAGTTTTTCAGAAAAGATATCCTAGCCATATGAGTCTGGGTTTTGGTGCTCTAGAGACTGGAGCAGAAGAGGGCATTGGGCCTCTCAGTAGTTCTGTATGTAGATTTCCAATTAGTTCTCCTGCCTCAGTCCTCTACTGTATGAGATGTCCCTGAGTCTGGAGTGGCTCAGGTTCAGTCCTTCAAAAGAGTAAACATCTGGTCTTCTTGGAGGTGAGCATAAGGAGAGTTGCCTAACCACACAGACTGGGAACAGGGACTCGAGAGTCCAACTGCCCCTTGAAAAGGCTTTTATACCTATCCTGGTATTTGGACCGCAAGTATACTCTGAAATCTGTTACTTCTGAGTTCTAACACTTTAGCTCCAAAGGGTAGATTACACAGCTCCTTTTTATTATTGCCCTCTGAAGGTATTTAAATGTCACCTTTTTCTTTGCTAAATTAGTCACCACTTCTTAATTCACTCCGTCTTCCAAAATTTTGTTTGCATCTCTTGCACTCTGCCACCTCTCTTTCCACTCTCTTCATCATTGAGAGTGCATACTAGTTTTATTACTTTACTATTTAGTGACATTTCAGGAGAGAAAATAAACATGTGTTTGATCTGCCATGTTTAACCCTAACTGAATTAAAAATGAAACAGCCACTAACTGTCTGGGCCTGTTTGTCTTGTGAGCTGCTAGTTTGTGATATCAGGTCTAAATTAATCTTTTGTTTTGACTAAAGCTTATCTCTGATAAACATGATTCTAGGCAAGTAACACAAACTGGAGTCCAGAGCTTTTGATATTCTTGAAATATTTATTTATAAGGGTTGTTTGCCTATTTTCTCCACTAATTTCATTTTAATTTCTTACACAAATACACCAACCAGGTAAAGAACCTTCAATCATGACATCACTGTCTTTGGCATCCAGAAACAAATCAACAATGTATTAGCATCACTTGTATGTGTGGCATAATTGGGACCAATTGGATCCCATAGCAACGACTGTCTTCATGTTGCAAATCTCTGTACACACAAGTGATTAAAAGGCTTAGCTAATATTCTTGTTTCTGGGTTGGAGGAAGTTCACAGTAATGGAATCTGACCAGCTTAATGAATTACACTCTGACTAGGTGGCTGCTTTTTGTCTTAGACTCCAAAGGCAGACTTACAGCTCTGTTTACTGTTAAACAGATGCTTTGCCTCACCACTTGTCTTTCAGTTGCAGAAGATATCTGTTTCATTGCAAAATTAAATTGGTATGACTGTCTAATTAACTGTATCTAGACAAATTATTTCCCCATCTTCTCCTTTTGTTCCATAATCCTATTCAAAACCAGATCCCAGGAGGAAAACAGCATGTCCTCATCAGCTTAGCAAACCTCTTATGAGGCAATGCTTTTTGCATTCCAGGCTTTGCTGCATTAACAAAGAGGCAAGGATGTGAATGGTGACTGTTCAGTGGCCGAGGGAGTCAAATTTGCTCTCAGGTCCCAACATGTGAGGTCCCAGGGATCCCATGTCATCAGATTCTGTCTAAGGAGGGGTCCTTGAATACACTATGTTGTAGAGTATGAACAACTATCCCAGTTTGCCTGAGACTGAGAGATTTCTCAGGACCCAGTGCTAGAAGTAGGAAAGTCTTGAGCAAATGGGAAGTTAGTCACTCTGGCGATCAGAGGACAAGGGATCATGTGAAACCCCATAGAATTAAGGCTTACCTGAGCTACAAACCTAAGTGGGGAAGTGCTGGGTATAACTACAGAGATTGGCATAGGGATGCTGAAGATCAATCTGGCCATTGCCTAATGTGCCATTCAATCTGGACAGCTGGTCAACCCTGGATTATTGGCTAACTCTAGCAGTTCTCTATGATGAAAGAGCTCTGTATCCCAACAACTCTTGCTCATTCTAGCTTCCCACATTGCTCTCTGTTTACAGAATGTGCTTGATGGCTATGATTATCTTTCAAAGAAAGAGCTGTAGCACCAACACCAGGAGGAGGAGCAAAGAATTAAAGCAACCTATTATAAATTCTCACCCATATGTTTTGATAGATTTGGGCACTCTGAGAACCGTGCACTTACTGAGAAAGAAAGTACAAGTCTGTGACCATATCATCCTGGATGTGCCTGATCTTGTCTGATCTCAGAAGCTAAGCAGGTTTGATCCTGGTTAGGATTTGAATGGGGGAAAAGCAGCAAAGAAAAAAGTGGCATGGCTCTCCCGCTCCTGGCTTCTTCCTTTTCAACAATCCCAGCTGCCTCTTCTACCTGTGGTCCAAAGCAAGAAATTGTCAGTCTGTGTCTTTCCCCCAGGATGGATGTGGCTCCCCACCATGTCAGCTAATTGACAACCTTGAACTCCTCATTTTCAACAGCTTGTTCTGGCCCAGGGGAAGTCCTAGAGATCAGGTTGGGACTCAAAGTACCCTCTCAGCATGTACTCCTACCTGAGGCCAGGTCTGTACATCATGTACCCTTAGCTCAGCTTCTGTCCATCAGAGCAGGGTATCACTTCTGACCAGTGGTTTTGCTCTCTTCAGTCTCTCCTAAGACCCACTCAGAGACAAGCACTTTATTATTGCTTCAGTTACTCTATCTTAGGGGACACATCTAAGAATTAAAATATTCTTATGACCAGGTTATGTTAACCACTCCAAAACACTCTCTAATTTACTGTAACAATCCAAACATAACAACCCAAATATAATGAACATGAGTTTCATTCCTTATTCTAATGAGTAATAATTATAGAACTTCAATGAATCATCTATATAGAGAGAAACCATACCCTAATCTTGTATAAGCAGTTGAGTGATTTGCCTAAGATCACACACTTAGTAAGAGGAGAGCTGTGCTTCTGCTTTGGGCTAACCCAAAGCTCGTGGTCTTTCACCCACAACACGTGAGCGGTGCTAGCCCTCCTTTTTGTCTTTTTACATGATCCCAGTCCATGTTATATAAGGAGAGTAGGGTCCTTCTCAGACAGAGAAAGGAGGAAGGGAGCAAAAGGAAGATGGTAACCGCCTCTTCTGCTGCTGTTGATCCCTTAAGGCAATCAGTAAATGTTTGTTTCTCTTTTTCTGATATCTGAGTCTTTTTCGGTGTTTTATTCAAGTCAAGCTTTCTGGCTTGATATGAATCCTGTCTAGACCATAAATATTCATCTCCCCTAATTTCTTCATATTTTCCTAATGCTTTCTCTTGCTCATGTTGTGGTTCGCAGGTTTGTAGTTTCTTTTATGTTGGGCTAACAGTCCGCACAGGGAGTTTTGGCTTTCCCTAGGATCCCTTAAAAACTCTCTGGTCCTCTCCCTTGTTTACATACAAATCAATTAGCATTTTAATTTTTTTTAAACCTCACCTAGCTGTAAATTCTATCCAGACTCCCATTCAGGAGCACCCTCTTTCTACCCAGGATCCTAACAATGTATTTTGTTTGGATCACCGGGCCCTCCCCTTTTTCCTGGGTCCCTGGAATTTAAAAGTTCATATTTTAAAATTTTATCTAATTTGTGCAGTTCTCATTCTATTTTCTCTTTTCCAGTGTGGTTATTCTCTAATATATGTTAATTCATAAGCTTGTAATTTGGGTGTTATTTTATTATTTGAATTCATATGCCTGCCAATTTAGAATTTATCTTCTGTCATTCTGAGGCCTTTGCACATTATTCCAGTTTATTGTAATCTATAAATTTCATCAAATATGTTACATGTTCCTTTTCCATTGTTAGTGTTCAGTGTTTTTGTGTCTTTGAGAGGTTCAATGCCAGGAAAATCCCAGGGGAAGACAAAATGCATGTTGAAATGAAGGACTTGTTGAAAATGATTTCAGATGAGTAACTTTTTTTTTTTTTTGACATGGAGTCTTGCTCTGTCACCCAGGCTGCAGTGCAGTGGCATGATCTCTGCTCACTGCAACCTCTGCCTCCCAGGTTCAAGTGATTCTCCTGCCTCAGACTCCTGAGTAGCTGGGATTACAGGCGCCCGCCACCATGCCCAGCTAATTTTGTATTTTTAGTAGATGTTGTACAGGCTGCTCTAAAACTCCTGAGCTCATGATCTGCCCACCTCAGCCTCCCAAAGTACTGCGATTACAGGTGTGAACTACCATGCCTGGCCCGTAACATTGTTTTAAAAAGAGTTGTCACTTTCTTTTTTGGTATAGCTCCCATTGCCCTGTCCTGAAGGCAACACATCAAGACTTAATTCTTTTTATGATCCTTCATCAATTCGGGGTATCTATATAATAAGTGTCAAAGCCCCTGACTTCAAGGGGCAACTTCTCCAATACATTTGGAAAATAAATTACTTATCATATGTTAGTCTGTGAGTTGTTTACTTGGCAACTAATTCTCTGAACTGCAAGTTCCTCAGCTCCTCTGCAATGGACATAACTCTGCTTGCTGTTTGTTACCGACTGGAATTCTGGGACCATGTCCTGATCAATGCAATACTGCCACCTCCTTAGCTCAAACCTAATAGGTTGTAAACTCCATGAGGAAAGAGCTAAGCACTTACTTCTGATAACCCAATTCCAGGCACTCAGCACACTATAATAGATTTATCTAAAAATGTGTTTGGATGAACAAATATAATTGCATGCTATTTGTCAGTCACAGTGATACTGGACACTGGAGATCCAATGGTTATAAAGAAGATTCTCCCTTCCTATAGGCTACAGTTTGTAGAAAAGGGAAAGTATTAAATAGATAACTAGAATAATACATGATACATGATATGCCAGGTTGTTGAGGCTGAAAGGAATGGGCTAAGGGAAAATACTGATAAGCGTGGAAGTAAAGATCAAAGGACTCTAACTGGGTAGGGAAAGACATGAAGACAGAGTGTGGTGACAAGAGGGGTCTATGACCTAGAGGAAGTATTGAGTGCAAGAACTGGAAAAATTGGTATGGTGGTTAGAAAGTGGAGTGTTTGGCTCTTTATTTAAAAGGTACAGAAGGTCCAGGTAAAATCTAAGCTCATGAATGTGATATAGGAAAGGATGGCGTGGAGGAGAAAATCACTATTCAGGAATAGGTAACAAAAAACTGAGATGTCAAATGTTGGGGTAGCTCATCAGTGTGGTACTGTGTCATTTGAAATAATCCAGTCTATATGAAAACTTCAACCAAATATTTCAAACTCTTCTTCCTCTAGGACACAGATTCCCTTCTTTGAGTTGAGCTGCTGTTCTGGGAGCACTGCATACAGCTCTGTAATTCCCCTGTGCCAATGCTTATCACATTGAAGGACTGTTGCTTTTTTACATGTTGGTGAATACTTTGAGAGTAAGGACTACATTGTGCCTCCGGCTCTAGAAGAGGGGATGATACCTAGAAATACTTAATAAATATTTCTGAATGAATGAATGAATGAATGAATTCAGCTATTGCAAGTAGGGTTTGTTTCAGGTGCAGCTTGATGAAGGAACTCAACATCAACAGGAACTTTTTTTCATTTCTGATCTCTGCTTTCTTTGGCCATATTCTTGGACGTTTCTCTTTTTGTGCTACAGAAATGGAACCAGACCTCATATTTCTCAGTCCACTGTCTGCATAGTTTGGTGTGTGTACCCCACAGCATGCAAAATATGATCCAAAGCATCTGAGCTGAGAGTGAGAAAAGCATGGTTACCCAAGGGAAATCAAGGTATAGCTATCAAAAAATGAATGGATCCTGGGTGGCAGTAACAACAGATAGCTACCATAAGAGGCAACAGTTACTTTTCTTGTGAGACCAAGAGGTACCAACAACAACTTCAAGAAGTGCAAGGATTGCATCTTGGTTATTCTTTAGGAGTTGGAGTCATCACCTGGATGTTTTTGAGTAAAGGAAACCTGCCTTTGTTCCTGATGAGCTGCTCACTTTGACTTCCCAGAAACTCAGCGTAGCTGAACTGTAGGTTTGGAGGTTTCTGACAGTGGGTCACACTCACTTTTCCAGGAGCCCTTACAGCCATGAGGGAAGGGGCACTGTGGCTGCCATAAGCAGTCTCTTAATTGGGTGTCCACTCAAAGTGCGCTGATAGAAACTCGACAACGACTTCCAATTGAAGTTAGACTTGCGAAGCTCCCAGTAAATAGCCTTGTTGCTCGAAGCAACTCCTAGAGGAGAAAGGAGGAGAAAGGCATAAGGAGTTAGGGGTGGTGGTGTGTGACTTGTGAAATTGAGAATCACTAAAAGCTGTAGGTGAAGGGGTAGGTCCACAGTACATTTCAAGATGACAGAAATAAAAGGCAGCTCCATTGGCCAATGTTACATTTTGGAAGTCGGAGGCTAAATTGGCTCATGGTATTTAGCTGTGCATAGTGATTATTAACAAAATAATACACGTAATTCTTAACAAAATATTAGAAGCCTCAACAGCAGAAAAATAAAATCTATTTTAGAAAAACAAATCTTGAGAAAGGGAAAAAAATAAAGTGATAGACAAATTTTTACACAGAACAGACATGAACACATTATCTTAATCTCACCGAGGCTTTGGGCCATTTTAATTCTTTTCCAAACAAATTACCTTAACATTTCTAAGGGACATGGATGTCTTAAATTGATAAGTAGAATGTCAAGCCTCACTTCCAGTAACAGGAAAAGAAGCCACCGTCTTTAATTTTTACATCTAATTGACTTCAGTTCAGGTGTAGTCAAATGTATATTATTTCTTAACTTGACACCTTCCATTTAAGAGGTCTTATTTTATATGTCAGAGTCACAGGTGTGAAATTAGTCACTGGGAAGGCTAACTGTTCCAGATTCTTTTGACCTTATGGCTGGAGGGAATTTAATTGTAACCTCATAAAAAGAACGGAATTCTGGCCACTAGGGAAGATGATTACATGGTCATTGACAATGTGAACTTGAATGGCTACATTAGCTCTTTAATTATAATGAATCAAGAAATGTTCAAGGTTGGAAAGGAGGCACCTGGTAGGGGATAATGACAGGTAGTTATGCAAATAGTATCAACACTTACAGAATGAAGAGGCTGGAGCTTCTTTGAGCCAGTTTGGATATTTCAGCCAAGAGAAGTGCAAAACTCACAAAAGGTTCATTGTCAGTCATTAAAACTACTGTCAGGTGGCACACTTCTATTCAGTAAATTGCAAACTGGGGTTTTTCTTGGCTAGGAAAATGGCTGTGTTGTCTTGTCTCCCTGGAATTCTTTATGCTGTTTTTTTTCCTTCTTTTTTTCTTTTTTAGTCTGTGTCTTTCTGTGTTGGCCAGGCTGGGCTTGAGCTTCTGAGCTCATGTGATCCTCCTGCCTCTGCATCCCAAGTAGCTGAGATCACAGGCGTGTGCTCTTCATGCTAATTTAGTATTAGTTCCCTTAAATGTGAATGGAGGGAGAAAGGAAAATAAAATAGTTAAAATCAATAGAGTATATCGAAAATTCCCAGTAACCAAGTTTTCTTCATATAAGTTCTCACAATTAAAAAAAAATTTTGGTTTGGTTTTATTTTTTAGTCTTAGCTCTGGCTTTAAATTCTATCATCTCAAAGCACCCAGGGCTATTCTTAATGCACAGAACATAGTCACTAAGACTAGATAAATAATGATTGAAGGAATAGATAATTATGGGAACATGAATGTTATAAAGGAGAAATAAAAGCAACTCAAAATGGAATTAAAGGAAACAGCTTCAGTATTAGATCTCAATTTACATACCTTCTATAACACTAAAAATGGACGTATTTCTTAGAATTCTTGAAAGTCTGTTGAGAACACTTGTGAGATGATCATTTTTAGTCAGAGATGACTTAATTAAGGTAAGGATATATAAACAGCTTTTACCACCCGCAGGCAAAGTACTGTTTGTCAGAATAATGAAACTGGTTTCTGTTTATAGAAAACCAGATGGTCCTCATTGGAGTTCCTTCCACTAAACAATGAAAAAAAATGCCTCTGAAAAATACATTTTCTTAGGATGTAGAATCATTACCTTGGGTGGTATGTTTAGGGAGAGAACAGTTATTCCTCACTGCTAATGCTTCCTTCCATGTGGCTAGAACTTCTGTTAGAATCATTTCCCTCTGCCTCTCTTGCTACTTCTCTCTGGGGAAAGAGGTTTTGTTTAATATGAAAATTTGGGAGAAGACACTGAGCCTCACCCTCTTCTCCACTGCCATCCTGCCCATAAGCACACATTAGTGGTTCCTCGAGGCCAGTCTTCTCAAAATGTGTTCTTGGGCCAACAGTACCAGCACCTGGAGACGTGAAAATTTGTTACATAAATGCTAAAGATGGCCTCTGTATATTGGGCCTCTTTACTCCCTCACAGGAGGCTGGGAGCAGTGAGCTCAAAAGCCCAGCAGTGCCAAACACAATGTTTACACACCCAGTTGTTTTAAACATAGCCCAGATAAGTAGATTCTTAGCCATTTAGAGCCTTTTTGTTTTGCTTACCCTGTGAAACTGCACCTGACATCTGCTAGCCATTGATAGGAGAAACCCTGCATCTATACTAAGACTCCTAGGTTTGCTGCCCTTGGGAGCTCACTGACCCAGAGACTTTGCTGGGCAACTGAGGGCACCAATTAGTAATTGTAGTCCTCCCCTCTGATTCCCTCTCTCTCTCGGCAGTTCCCTTGTCATCGTTCTCTTCGGAATGGTCTCATGCTCTGAGAAACTCCCCCAGGAGCTGACTTCTCAGTGTCACCCAAATCAAGCTTGCTGTGTGTTACTGCCCTCTCACGGTCACATCGTTTTCATCAGCTCCCAAACCCCTGGAATTCACTCCAGAATACCACATTTTCTGATTTTGCCTCAGGTCTATCGAATCAGAAACTCTTGGGTTGGGCCCAGTAATCTGTATTTTAGTAAGCCTAGCAGATGATTCTGTTGCTTGTGGGAGTCTGAGAAAAACTGCCTCAAGTTTTATAGGGGAAGGCCCCAGTGGGGAGGCCTACAGCTCTCCAGTATATTTGCTGTGACCTGGCATGTAAGTTTCTGTATTACTTATCCAGTGCTGTGTAACAAATTGCCTCCAAAACTTGTTGGCTTAAAACCATAAACATTTAGTATCTCAGTTTTTGTGAGTTGAGAATTTAGAAGTTTAGAGGAGTGGTTCTGCTCAGGCTTTCTCATGTGGGTGTAGTCAAGGGGGTTGGGGCTTCAGTCATCTGGGGGCTTGAAGGCTAGAAGATCTGCTTCCAAGGTGGCTCAGTCACATGGCTGCTGGCAGGAGGCCTCAGTTCCTCACCATAAGAGTGCCTCCACAGGGCTGCTTGGGTAACCTCATGACCTGGCAGCTGATTTCCCCCAGAGGGAGAGAGATTCATGAGAGAGCAAGACAAGTCATAATGTCTTTTGTGACCTAGCCTCAGAAGTCACATTTGTCATTTTCACAGTATCTTATTAGTCCTATGAGTCAGCCATATATAGCATGGAACAGGGCTACACAAGGACATGAATACCAGGTGGCAGGGATCCTTGGGCCCTCCCTCTAAATCAGGAATGAAACATTGGCAGCCTGAGTCTCCCAAACGTGTCTCAATCATCAGAGGTGGTAGTTTGCTTCTGTTTATGCCCATGCTTCATTTGATGGGGGGAAAAGCCATGTTTTTTACTAACCACCTCAAAACACAACATAAAAATTATAAATCATGGAGACCTTTATTGAATAAACTTGATAACTAATAAGTTATATATAATCTTTAAGATACATCTTTAATCTTTTTTATATATCTTTATATCTCCATATATCTTTAATCTTTATATATATGGATAAACTATATATGTTTTTGAATAAACTATATATCTTTACTGGGATGTCCCATAGCACCTCAAGGACAAAAACTCCTGATCTACCCCACTGTGTTAGTCTACTTTGAATTGCTATAAAGGGATATCTGAGGCTGGGCAATTTATAAAGAGAAGAGGTTTATTTGGCTCACAATTCTGTAGGCTGCACAAGAAGCATGGTAGTAGCATTTGCTCAGTTTCTGGTGAGGCCTCAGAAAGCTCACAATCAAGATGGAAAGTGCAGGATGAGCAGCCTGTCACATGGTGAGAGGGAACAAGACAGGAAAGAGGAGGTGCCAGGCTCCTTTAAACAACCAGCTCTCATGTGAATTAACAGCGAAAGCTCACTCATTACTGGGAGGAGGGCACCAAGCCATTCATGAGGGGTCCACTTCCATAACCCAAACACCTCCCACTAGGCCTGTCTCTAACAGTGGAGATCACATTTCAACATGAGATTAGGAGGAGATGGATATCCAAATCATACTACCTAGTAAACCTATTTTTTCTTTATTTCTTTTTAAAGTAAAGAGCACCACTATCCACCCAGCTGCCCAAGTCAGAAGCCTGGAAACCTGACTCCTTTGCCTCAAGTCCTGTTACTCACTGAGCCCTGCTTATTCGATCTCCTGAATGGCTCTCAGATTGGACCACTTCTCTTCTTCACCAAAGCAGTCCCTCAACAAGATTGTTGCAATGATCTCCAACTGGTCTCCCTGCCTTCCATGTGAAAAATAGTGTAGAGGCAGGACAAAGTGGAGGCAAGGAGACCAGCTGGAGATGTCATGTCAATCCAGCTGGAAAAGTCATGGAGAGGGCTAAACCAGTCTGAGAGCGATTCAGGAGATAAAATTAACAGGACCCCCTGATTTCTCTAAAGTGATATCTTCTTTCAATTCTTTGATGGTTCTCCTTTGCCCTCAAAGTCCCAATTCTGAGAAGGCTATGTGAGACCTTCATTCCCTGGTTTGACTTACATCTCCAGCTTTCTTTTGGACGCTATACTGAGCTAGTCAGAACTTGTTAAATCCATCATTGCCTATTTCCACTCAACACCAAACCCTTTTTATATACTTTCTCCTCCACCTGAAATGCCCTTTGCCCCACCCTGTTCACTCAAGGAGCTTTTATTTGTTCTTCAGGTCTTGGTTTAGATGTTCCTTTTTTTGGAAGTGTGACCTTTTGGGACTTTCAACTTTGGATTAGAAGCCTTTCTATGATCTCCCTCAGCATGGGGTAGTTAACTAATCATAGCATTTACCAGTATTGAAATGTCAATTTACTTGACTCTCTCTACCAAACTGTACAGTGCTTGAGGCAGGGACCGTGTCTTATGGACTTTTTTATGCCAAGTCCCTGCCCTGTGTTTGGCACTTGATATCATTTGTTGAGTGAATGAATGCTTTTATACTTATCTAATGTCTTTTGCTTATTATCTCAGTGGAGGCTTGTCTTGTTGCTTGTCATCTCATTATTTGGTTTATGTTTTGTCCTTCCCCCTTCCCACCCCCATACCTCCTTTCCTTTCCTCTTTCTACTTCATTTCTTTTCTCTTTTTTTTTTTGAGATGGAGTCTCGCTCTGCCGCCCGGGCTGCAGTGCAGTGGCCGGATCTCAGCTCACTTCAGCTCACTGCAAGCTCCGCCTCCTGGGTTCACACCATTCTCCTGCCTCAGCCTCCCGAGTAACTGGGACTACAGGCGCCCGCCACCACGCCCGGCTAGTTTTTTGTATTTTTTAGTAGAGACGGGGTTTCACCGTGTTAGCCAGGATAGTCTCGATCCCCTGACCTCGTGATCCACCCGTCTCGGCCTCCCAAAGTGCTGGGATTACAGGCTTGAGCCACCGCGCCTGGCCTCTACTTCATTTCTTTTCTTCATACATTCACAAACATTTGTAGAGCTCCTGTGGTATCCCAGCGAGTGCTTTTGTAACTTCTACCACTTCACACCTTCTGTATTGGATTTCTCTACTTGCTGCTTTTAATTTTTACTATGAAAGGGGGTAATTTTTAAGATTCTTCTAACCTATATCTAACCTTGTAATGAAGATAGTGGACAATGCTTGAGATGCTTGAAAAACTACGCTAAATGCTCAGGGATGCGGTCACTGGACCCATGGCGATGCACAAGTCTAACTTTATTTTCTTAAACACATAAAAATACTTGGGTGAGCATGTTTACTTGGGTTCCTTCTAGAGGAATATATTTATGAAGAAAAGGACACCCAGGTTATCTGCAGTACTTTGCAGTGTGTGGGTGGATGTTAATGTGGCTGTCTCCAATCAAATCACAGGGGACTTATCTGACAGTGGTGTGCTGGTAAATTGGCTGTCTGAAAAAAAAAAAAGCCCTAATGTGTAGCATTTGCCAGTTTTCATGGTATAAATACTCCCCTCCTGGCTGATTTCAGGCTACTAATATGACATCACTGAATATGGAGGTGGGAAGTGATAGGGAGAATCGGCTCATCATTGCTGTATCGGGGCATGGGTTTCCAGGAAGAAAGTGCTGGACAACTATTGTGAAGTTGTCTAGTGTTTTGTCTCCTTTTCTGAAACTTGTCCTAACCATAGCACAGTTGTCACACAGATTATTCTGACGGGAACAATCAGAATGATGGGAATAATCAGCTCAACTGAGCTGAGCAAAGTACTTTCTAGAAAACTTAAATTGGAATTGGTTTGGCTGGTTTCATAAACAGAGAAGATATAAATTGGAATTAGTACTGAGACCATTTCCTTCAAATGAGCTTAGAACAGAATAAACCCACCTGCAGCAAGAAAGAAGCAGCAACAGGAGATGGAGAGAAGGGAATGTCTGGGTTTGTACAGCTCTCAAGCAGTGCTTCCATCTATGGAGCTGTGAGACTCCCTTAGCCTCTGGGCTTAAGCTCCATGTTATTTGAAAATCAAGATCTTAATAGTACAAAGAATCTGGCTGAAAAACAACAATCAACAATACCTTTCTTTTCTAATTTATCTCCCAACCACCTATTCAGAAATTAACCTCTGAAATAATAAATCCTTGATTATAGGTTTAAGAGAAAAAATGGTTCTTATAGATAAGAAAATCTCTTTCACAACAGCAACTTCTAATAGGCCAGTGTTTTTCAAAGCATCTTTCCTGGACCTTTAGGGTCCAAGAAACCCTAGAACTCTGTGATGTCTTGGTGACTAGAAAAACAAGTACAGTGGGCAGAGGTCCAGGCTCCAATTGTAACATCACCTAAAGCAGCTCTGGGCTTATGTACTTTAGAAAGATGTTCTATTTGCAATTGTATTCATAGAGTTTTCCCTGTTGAAGCCTTAAGTAAAACTGGGAAAGGATTGGCTCGCCTTCTGTGTCCTTAGTGCTCCCTTTCTGCTGCTGCTGTCCTCCTAGGCACCTGGCCTCACCCTCTCTTAGAATCTTCCTGCCACTGCTTCCTGCAGAAGCAGCTCTCAGGAAAAGGCAGGTAACTTACAGTATATGAGGATAAAAGTGATAAGTCTAAAGGTGTTAACTTTCTAATACTATCTGCATCTCAGTGGAGGACAATGTAAAGCCCAGGGAAGAAGCCATAGTCATAAAATTTCGACCGTAGTCCAAGAGGTGGATGTGGAAATGAGATGTGGATAAAATGGAAATATTTTTCTGCAACTTCAGAATTTTCCATGTAGACAATGAACTCCTTGGGGGCAGTCGTGAAGTTCATTTCAGAGTCAAGGGCATGAATCCTTTTCCTTACTCAAGAACTAGATATGAGATAGAGTGATTTTAGTTTTTAACTTTGGTTTCACTTAGACAAACTACTTGCTTTCCTAGTATTAGCATTTTATTTTTTAAGTTTTTCAATAGTAAATATAAATGAATGTGCTGAGCTGGGGTATGTCCAATTACTTTTTTGAAAAACAAAACTAGTCCTTAATGATATTTAGCCAGTACTCTTCTTGGCTCAAGATTTTGGATTGTTTAATAGATCTCACACTTCTCTAAGTGGGGGATGGCACACCTAAGTCACAGCGCTAGGGAGATAATCAACAGGAAGATGGACATGTGAATTTGGAAAAAAAATCCAAAACTCAAAACAATACCTGTGGACACCTCTGAGCATAATCATTGATAGAAATTTGTGAAGCATGGTGCCTCAATGTGGAGGGCAGAATAAGGTGTAGAATACACTTTGGTTGAGGAGTTCTAACATGCCTGAGGCTTCAGATGGAATGAAACACATTCCTCAGAAACCTCCAGGAGAGGAGGAAGTATGGCATTTTCCACACATGTCTAAAATACAGAAATTACCTGGATTCCCATAGGCTTTCTTTAGAGACTGTAACCACATGTAACAGGATTTTATAATGAGCACATTCCCTTTGAATGTGTTCACTGTAACCCCTAGATTATATTATGTATAACCTAATTAACAGGATATTGAATAGATTTTCAGTTAGTATACTAAAGGCAATTACAAGTTAAATACTTGACAGTTTTAGGGAAAAATAGAAAAGGTGATTTCGTTACTACTTGAATATATAACATAAAATAACATGCACTCTTTGTGTCCTGTCTTTTGTTTTTTATTTGCCATTGAATCATTTGGCTCTGACATTTTGCTATGAATCTTGTTTGCTGGTAATTGTTTTCACTCCATTGGGCCATTTATATATGAATTTCATTTTAGTAAAATTTTATCCTGATAAGTCTCTTGTTTGCCTATCTTAAATTTATAGGCTAAATTTTGTTCAATTAATAATCGTTTTATTTTTTCACATTTTTTTAAGGCTTTCTTATAGATTTTTTTTTTTTTTTTTTTTTTTT
>NW_016810615.1:64864-92836 GCF_001698545.2 Rhinopithecus bieti | reverse complement strand
TTTTTTTTTTTTTTTTTTTTTGGAGACTGAGTCTGCTCTCTTGTCCAGGCTGGATTGCATTGGTGCCATCTCGGTTCCCTGCAAGCTCCGCCGCCCAGGTTCACGCCATTCTCCTGCCTCAGCCTCCCGAGTAGCTGGGACTACAGGTGCCAGCCACCACGCCTGGCTAATTTTTTGTATTTTTAGTAGAGACGAGGTTTCACCGTGTTAGCCAGGATGGTCTCCATCTCCTGACCTCATGATCTGCCCACCTCGGCCTGCAGAAGAACTGGGATTACCCGCATGAGCCACCGTGCCCGGCCATAGATTTTCTTTATGTTTTTTATTGTCATGTCATTTGGTGGTGTGATTTGATCTTTTTTTATGAAGTTTTTTTCTTTTCAATGATGGGATTTTCCATCATTCTGTTTATATCATTTCCTGTTTCCCTGCCACTGAGTGCAATTTTATCATACCTGTATGACTACATATTTTAGAATTTGACGCTACCTCTCATAAGATTTTGGAAGACTACAAGAGCAAAGATTGCCTAACATAAAATGTTTGTCATGGTCAAAGCTTTCTTTAATAAGGTCAATGAACACGTCAATTAAGCATCTGCTACTCTTCCCCATGCCAATGGGATGAAAATAACCACCAAGATGAGCCAGAATGGGCACTTTTCTGAATATCTACTGAGTGCTGCTGGAATAGAAAACCCATATGCCATTTCCTTTACTCTTTATAATAACCTCCAATGTGCAGTAGCAACAGCCTCAGTTTACTCATGAGTGGTCTTATATATGTATCAAGAGCACACAAATTTCCTGGTGCTGGGCATTTTCTTGCATGTTTCTATATACATCTTAAAAGCTGTCATAGCCGGGCATGATGGCTCATGCCTATAATCCCAGCACTTTGGGAGGCCGAGGCAGGCGGATCATCTGAGGTTGGGAGTTCAAGACCAGCCTGACCAACATGGAGAAACCCCATCTCTACTAAAAATACAAAATTAGTCAGGCATGGTGGCATATGCCTGTAATCCCAGCTACTCAGGAGGGCTGAGGCAGGAGAATAGCTTGAACCTGGGAGGCAGATGTTGTGGTGAGCTGAGATTGCGCCATTGCACTCCAGCCTGGGCAACAAGAGTGAAACTCCATCTCAAAAAAAACCAAAAAACAAAAAACTATCATAGGTGTAAGCTTTAGGCAGGCTTGCAGTACTTCTGACAGCCTGATGTTCTGGTTGCTGCACTATTTCTCAAATGATTTCTAAATATTGGTGGCACCTTTGATTTGTTCCTTTCTTTTTGTGAAGGGGGACTCAAATAAATTGAATTAAAAGGAATTTGTCATAAATGGCTGCTATTTGTTAATATTTTCCCAACTGATTTTGCCCCATAGTAGAGATTTCTAGAACTGAATATTTAGGATCTACTGGCTTTGATTTGTTTACAGGTGGATCAATTGTTTATTCATGTAACAAATATTTATAGAGAACTGACTGTGTGAAGTTATTTGTTATTTCTAACTGTTGTCATCAAAAGAGGATGGATCCCAACTGGAAAGACTAAGAGATAGGCACATTTCTATAAAAAGAAAGAAGATATAAGGAGATGAGGTTATGGTTGAGGGTATTAAGATTAAGATTGGGGGGTGCATGGGAGGAAATGGTCTAGATTTGTTGGCTAGAGGTTGCCAGGGACTTTTGGAGGAAGATATATACGTTTAATTTTCATGGAAACATCCAGGCTAGGTATTATTAGTCCTTTTTTATAGTTGAGGAAATTGAGGCTGCTCAAGGGACACAGTGACATCTCTATAAAACCCTGTGCCATTGTGGTAGGGTGTCTGGGGGTGGGGGCACAAAGGTGAATATGGGATAGAGATGTCTTCTTCTGAGCTACAATATGACATGTTCCAGGAGTATTTATATGTTTTGTATCACATACAGCATAGACCCTCGTTTGTGTCACCACAAAATCAATAATGAAATATTGTGAATGAGAAAAGCCATTCTGTTGGGGTATATGAATATAATTCTTGTGAATAAATTGAGTTTGGACATTTTGGATTATGCCAAAGGTCCTCAGTCTTGCATGAGGGTGGTACTGGAGGAAAAATGAAGCTTTTAGAAGTAAGATGTTCCCAGAGCTTGAACTCACATCTGCTGAGGTAGAGGCTGCTATTTGTAATGCCTGTGTTTAGTTCAGAATTTGTTAATAGAGGTTACCCACAGGTTTTCCCAGAAGTATCTCATTTATGGACTGGGCACTGTGGCTCACGCCTATAATCCAGCACTTTGGGAGGCTGATGCAGTCGGATCACCTGAGGTCAGGAGTTTAAGATCAGCCCCACAAACATGGCTGAAATCTTGTCTCTACTAAAAATACAAAAATTAGCTGGGCGTAGTGGTGCATGTCTGTAGTCCCAGCTACTCGGGAGGCTGAGGCAGGAGAATCCCTTGAACCCGGGAGACAGAGGTTGCAGTGAGCCGAGATTGCGCCATTGCACTCCAGCCTGGGCGACAAGAGCAAGAAGCTCTCAAAAAGAAGAAAAAAAGTATCCCAATCACTCTGGGAGCTCCAAAGACACAGTGGCCACACAGGAGGTCCCAGGACAAACAGGAGCAATTGTGGAAGGAATAGACTGCTATCCTTAATTAAAAGCAAAACAAAACATTGACCAACCAGTTAATGTTCTTTTGTGTTATTCATGAGAAATTCAACTGTATTTTGTAGGTGCTTTCTTTTCATGTTGAGATGTCCTACCTATCAAATAACCAATCTGCAAAGATTCATTGAACAGGAAAGAGATGACTGTAGAGTCTTGATAGTTGCATGCAGCACCGAGGCACCTTAAAAAAAAAAAAAATGATTGAAATATGTTGTGAAATCTCATTTCCCAAGCCACACCCATAGCTGCTTGTTCCTCAAGTCTAGTTTAAAAAACCCCACTTATGTGGAATAATTGGCTTCTTTTTATTCATGGTAAGAATTATCTCACCAGCGCCATTGGCATCCCCTGACTGCTTGTTAGAAATGGAGGATCTCAGGCCCCACCCAAACCTTCTGAATTAGAATCTGCAGTTTAACAAGGTCCACAGGTGATTCATATGTACATTACTTTTGAGAAGCACTGCTCTAAGGCAATTTTAGGCTCTGAGGTAGATGAAAAAAATACCAGGAATATCTTTGCCCTGCCTGAGCTTGCGTATAATGGCAATTAGTTGAAAGCACATGAATTAGCCATTAACAAAAGGCAGTAAGAGCTCTGTGCCAAGCCAGTGGTACCCACAGAAAAGGCTGTAAGTGTTGGGAGAAAGAGCAATCACATCCAATTAGGTCTACCAGGGAAGATTTCAAGCCAGCTGCTGCCTTCTGGTATTTCAAATTCTTTTAACTTCCAGTGCGTGCCATAGACCCCTGTAGCCCTAGGGGGCAGTGTGGCATAGTAAAAGGCAGTTTGTGTCACTTTCCCAGTGTTCCTCTGTGGTAGCCCTGGGATCTTGGGAAATCACTCAGTCCCCACTGAACCTCAGTTTCCTGAGCAATAAAATAAAATACTCTTTCCTTATAGGATTGTTGTAAAGATTCAATGGCAAATGAATATAATGTCTAGCACACATCAGGTCCTCAATTTCTCCTTTTCCCATCTTCCCTTTTGTCTAATCCATAGTTAATCTAATTGGTAGTTACAATGAAGAAAGCTATACTATTTATTGATGTCCAAGCATGTTCACATGGTAAAGGAAATACATCTGAAAGAAGCTGTCAGTGGTGGCTGGTTTGATAGATAGCTAAGTTTCCTAGTGGGTAGCACTTGCGGAAGTAGTCTAGCCAAGTGCTCATGGTGGTCTATACGAATTCAGAAGATGGCTTCAACCTTTTGCTTATTTTCTTACCTTTCAAGGTAGTGTTAAGCCCAGAGCATGGCTGTGTTGCAGTGGTGAGAACCTCCATAGGCCTAGATCTAAAGCAGTGGTTCTCAAGCTTTGGTTGTATGTTGGAATTTCCTGGGAATTTATAAAAACTCCTGGTCCCTCGAATTGGTTCCAGACCACAGAATAGACTTTCAGGGGTTGGAAAGTTAGTTAAGAAAGCACACCAGGTGATTTTAATGTGTTGTCAAGGTTGAAAACCATTATAACCTGTGCTTTACAGGCTTAGTACCACTATAAACCATTCATTACAGGCTTAGTACTTAAGTGTAAGTAAGTGACAGGCTTCTGCCCCAGTGGTGTGGCTTGCCTGTCAAACACATACGGTTCTTGTGGCTTCTGAGAATTTTAAGTTTAATCTGTTTAGAGTGTGACAGTTGAAAAAGAAAATCAAGTTCAGCATTATGTATCCCAATGTTACATTTTTTTTTTTTTCCAGCTTTAAGTGGGATCCTTGGGTCCTTGCTGGTTTCATTCTCTATTTTTTTTATAACATTTGGAATACTTGGTGCTATCAAGTTTATTTGCTTAGAAATTTGCATTTCTAGTTTCTCTGTATCTCTTTATGATAGAGACATCATTTGTCCTCAATCTTTGGGGATAGACTGATTTGTTTCCTCAATATTTGTATGTTTTCTAAATTTTTATGAATCTTCCTTGGGTATTTTCAAAAAAAAGTAATCAGTAAAGACACTTAAGATCCATTAAGAGCAATTTGGGGAGGTTAAAACACACAGTCCGGTGTCAGTGTGACTCTGAGCTCCTTCTATAACTTAAAGTCTGGGAAGCAATAAACATGTTTGATTCATGTACAGTGACTGGAGATAGAGACTCACTTCCTCCCAGGACTGAAGTGAGGATTAAACCAGTTAATTCTCACAAGTGTTACAAACAGTGCCTGGTGCTTAGCAAGCACTCAGTAAGCATTTGTGTATTTTATTATTCCAGGAGCAGGGTCAGAATGTAACCAATGCATTTGGAAATGGGGTCATACAGTAGCTGGCTATAATAGCAAAAGGCTTTAAATCTTTATCTTTATAAAAATTTGAGAATGTTAAAGAATAAAATAGTGTGTGTCACAATTTATTATCAATAATTGAAAGAGTTTGTGGCAGTTCTGAAACCTCCTGGTGGTTCCACATGTTTTCCCTGGTGGAAGATAATGCATGGACGTGGCGTGGGTAGTGCTGTCAGTATTATGATTAGCCAAGAGATTTTATTTTTATTTTTAAATTTCTGTATAACTCACAAAGACAACAGAGAAATCCGCTGAAATAACTAAAGCATCTTTAGAGAATGAGAACTATATATATTTTTGACATATTACTATTTTATAAGGTTATCTCCACATCTAATTCATCAACATATCATATTCTACCTTCAAAACAGACTTTAAATCTGTTGACTATGTTGCTGCCAACACTGCTCAATCCTAGTTCTACCCTCTGCTTCTGTTCCAATCTAGGACTAGTAGTAATTAACTCCCTGTTTCTACAATGTACTAAGTAACAGTCCAAGTGGTCTTCTAAAGCACAAATTGAATCCTGTGGCTTCCAGGATTAAACCCTTTCCAGTTCTTTGGAGTGCTTAATTGCCACCTGCTGTGTGGAAGAGGACACCTGCGACAACTCCATCTTCCTTCTAGTACCCTAGCAGTAAATGGTGTTCAGTGCACATTTTTACACAGTATGCTAAAATGATCATAATTTTTTAATTGTGTTGGGGGTTTCAACAGAGGGGATATATTTTCTATATAATTCTATTTTTTATTTTGATTTTATTGTTCATGTTAAGATCTGAGCCAGTTTTAATAAATATAGATGATACACATGAAAGGTACAAAGCAAATAGTATGTATTTTCAGATTGTGTTTTAATTTTAGTTTTAGAGAAATATAGCATACACACAGAATATTTAATATTATTTATACAGTTTAAAAGTAAAATGCAATAATGAGATGCGAAAAATAACAATTTTTGAATGTCCTTGTAAATACCTCCCATAATCTCATCCCCTTTCTTCTCCCCTTTACAAGGTAACCACAATTCAGAATTTTGTCTTATTGGCTTTTTTTTCTTTTGGTTTTTGGGTGAATATACGTTTTTCCTTTTTCTTTATTTAAAAATTTTAAAATTGTATACAATTATATACAATGCAATTGTAAATATACACATCATGTACAACATGATACTTTGAAAGATGTATATGTTGTAGAATAGCTAGATCAAACTAACATAGTGCCTTTCATTATTTTTTGGGGATGAGAGCACTTAAAATCTTAGTGACTTTTAAAAATACAAAGCATTATCATTATAGTTACCAGGCTGTACAACAGTTCTCTTCAACTTATTCCTCCTATCTGAAATTTTGTATCCTTTGAGCAACATCTTCCCAACCTTTCCTTACCTCCACTTCAGCCCCTGGTAACCACCATTTTACTCCCTGTTTCTGTGAGTCCAACTTTTTTAGATTCCACTATTGAGAACATGCAATATTTGTTCTTCTGCATCTGGCTTATTTTGCTTAACAGGATGTCCTCCAAATTTATTTATGTTGTTGCAAATGACAGAATTTCCTTCTTTTTAAAGACTGAGTAGTATTCGATTGTGTACATATACAACATACTCTCTTTATCCATTCATCCACTGATGAACACTTAGATTGCTCTTGTATCTTGGCTATTGCAAATAATGCTGCAGTGAACACTGGGGTGCAGATATCTCTTTGACATATTTTATATCCTTTGGATGTCTACCCAGAAGTGAAATTGCTGGATTAAATGGGTAGTTCTATTTTCAGTTTTTGGAGCAACTTTTATACTGTTTTTCATAATGGCTGCACTAATTGACATACCTACAGTGTACCGTGGTCCTTTTTCTCCACATCCTTATCAACACTTGTTATCTTTTCCTGTATGTGTTTTTTTTAGAATAATCATCCTAACAGATTTGAAGTGATACCTCATTGTGGTTTTAATTTATATTTTGCTGATAGAGTGATATTGAGCATTTTTTCATATACCTGTTGGCCATTTGTATATCTTTTGAGAATTGTGTATTCTGTTTTTTTTACCCATTTTTAAAATTGTTTCCTTGTATTGTTTGAATTCTTCATATCTGTTTGATATGAACTCTTTATCAGATGTATGGTTTGCAAAAATTTTCTCCCATTCCATAGGTGTTCTCTTCACTCTGTTGATTGTTTCTTTGCCTGTGCAGAGCTTTTTAGTTTGATGTAATCCCATTTGTCTATTTTGTTTTGTTGCCTGTGCTTTTGGAGTCATATCCAAAAACCAATATTATGAATCATTACCCTTATGACTCATAATAGTTTTACAGTTTCAGGTCTCACATTTAAGTCTTTAATCCATTTTGAGTTGATATTTGTATATGGTGTAGGATAAGGGTTCCATTTCATTCTTTTGCATATGGACTCCTAGTTTTCTCAACTCCATTTGTTAAGACTATCCTTTCATCAGCCAGATGCGGTGGCTCACCCTTGTAATCCCAACACTTTGGAAGGCTGAGGTGGGCGGATCGCCTGAAGTCAAGAGTTTGAGACCAGCCAAACCAACATGGAGAAACCCCATCTCGACTGAAAATACAAAAAAATTAGCTGGGCGTGAATGGTACATGCCTGTAATCCTAGCTACTCGGGAGGCTGAGGCAGGAGAATCACTTGAACCTGGGAGGCAGAGGTTGCAGTGAGCTGAGATTGCGCCATTGCACTCCAGCCTGGGCAAAAAGAATGAAATTCCATCTCAAAAAAAAAAAAAAAAAAAAAATCTTTTCCATTGTGCATTCTTAGCTCTTTTGTTGAAGATCAGTTGACAATATCTATGTGGATTTATTTCTGGGTGCTGTCTTCTGTTTCATTGGTCTATGTGTCTGTAAGTCAGTACCATATTTTGAAAAATAACTGTAGCTTTGTTACATATTTTGAAATCAGGAAGTATGATTTCTCTAGCTTTGTTCTTTTTCAAGATTGTTTTGGCTACTCATTTGTGGTTCCATAAGGATTTTAGAATTTTTTTCTATTTCTATAAAAACTACTATTGAGATTTTGATATAGATCACATTGAATCTGTAGATTGCTTTGGTTAATATGAACACTTAAGTCTTCCAGTTCATGAACACAGAATGTCTTTTCATTTTTTGTCTTCATCTCCCAAAGTTTTGTAGTCAGTATATGTCTTTCAACCCTTTAAATTTATTTCTATTTTATTCCTTTGATGCTATTGTAAATGGGATTGTTTCCATCAATTCTTTTGCAGTTTATTGTTACTATATAGAAACACAACTGATTTTTGTATATTGATTTTATACCTTGCAACTTTACTGAGTTCACTTATTGGTTATAACGTGTGTATGAGTGTATGTGTGTATGTGTGCGAGCATGTGTGTGTGTATATGAAGTCTCTGGGGTTTCCTATATATAAGATCACGTCATCTGCACACAGAAACAATTCTATTCCTTCATTTGATTTAGATGTTTTTTATTACTTGTGTAATTACTCTGGTTAAGACTTCTAATACTATGTTGACTATAAGTGGTAAGAGTGGGCATCCTTGCTTTGTTCTTGATCCTTGGCTTTTCTTTATTGGGAGGCGTTTTTTTTTTTTTTTTTTAAATTACATATTCTGTCTCCTTACATAGATCTGTTCAGATTCTTTCTGTTATAGATCTGTTCAGATTTTCTATCATGATTCAGTATTGGTAGGTTGTATGTTTCTAGGAATTTATCATTTCTTCTAGATTATCCAGTTGTTTGGTATATAATTGTTCATAGTAGTTTCTTACCATCCTTTTTATTTCTGTAACATAAATTGTAATATCTCCTCTTATTTCTGATTTTATTTGAATTTTTTCTTAGTCTAAAGATTTGTCAATTTTATCTTTTCAAAAAACTTAGCTTCATTGATTTTTTTCCTATTGTTTCTCTACTCTCATAAATTCCTGTCTAATTATTATTTTTCTATCTGCTACTTTTGGGCTTAGTTTGTTCCTTCTCCCTGCCTAGTTCCCTCAAACATAAAGTTAGGTTATTTGGAGTTCATTTTTTTTCTTTTAATGGACATCTAGTTTTTCCAACTTCCTTCATTGAGAAGACTGTCCTTTTCCCATTGTATATTCTTGGCTCTTTTGTTGAAAATCAGTTGACTGTATATGTGGATTTATTCCTGGGCTGTTTCTTCCATTTCATCGTCTGTATGTACATTTATTACTATAAACTTCTCTCTCACTGTTTTGCTGCATCCCATGGGTTTTGGTATGTTGTGATTTCTTTGTCTCAAGATATTTTCTAATTTTCCTTTTGATTTATTTTCTGACCCACTGGTAGTTTGGGTGTGTGTTGTTTTATTTCCACATATTTTGCATTTTCAATTTTCTTCTATTGATTTGTAGTTTTAGTCCATCGTGGGTAAGAAGAGATCCTTGGTATTTTAATCTTTTTAAGTTTAATATATATTTGAGACATAATTTTTTCTAGAGAAAGATCCATGCGCACTTGAGCCATTGAGTGGGACGCACTCTATATGTCTATTAGATTCCTTTGGTCTAAAGCAATAGTTCAAGTGTGTTTTTTCCTTACTGGTTTTTTGACTGGATGTTTTTGTTGAGAGTGGGGCATTGAAGTCTCACTATTTTTATATTGCCATCTACTTTTCCCTTCATTTCTGCCAGTGTTTTCTTTATACATTTAAGTGTGTTAATGTCGGGTTTCTATATATTTATAATTGTAATATTATCCTAGAAAACTGACCATTTTGTAATATAATATCCTTCTTTGTCTGTGATAGTTTCTGACTTAGTCTATTTTTTTCTGATACTAATATAATCACTCCTACTCAATTTTAGGTGATTTTTATGAAACATCTTTTTCCATCCCTTCATTTTCATCCTGTATCGGTCTATAAATCTAAAGTGAGTCTCTTGTAGATAGTATATAGTTGGATCTTGTTTTTTTTTTTTTTTTTTTTTTTTTTTTTTAATCATTCACCTATTCTTCATGATTACGGAATTTAACTTATTTATATTTAAAGTCATTTATAGGAAAGAACTGAACTTAAAATAGAACAGTCTATTTTAAGCTGATAACTTCAGTTGCATACAATAACTCTGTATTTTTACTTCTCACCCCACTACACTTTGTTATTGATGTCTCTACTTACATTTATTTATGCTTTGTATTCATTAACATATTTTAAAACTATAGTTATTTTAATACTTGTATCTTTGCCTTTTATACTAGAACTAAAAGTGACTTGGCTAAGCGTGGTGGCCCATGTCTATAATCCAGCACTTTGGGAGGTCAAGGCAGGTGGATCACCTGAGGTCAGGGATTTGAGACCAGCCTGGCCAACGTGGTGAAACCCCATCTCTACTAAAAATACAAACAGTTAGCTGTGTTGGTGGTGGGCGCCTGTAATCCCAGCTACTTGGGAGGCTGAGGCAGGAGAATCACTTGAACCTGGAAGATGGGCAGAGAGTCGAGGTCGCACCACTGTACTCCAGCCTGGACAACAAGAGCAAATCTGTCTTTTTTTTTTTTTTTTTTTTTTAAAAGGCTTATTCACTACTGTTACAGTAATATAGGATTCTGTATAGGTTTATATATTTGCTTTTACCAATGTGTTTTACACGTACTTGTGCTATTGTGTTTCTAGTTATAAGGTGGGTCTAGTGGTGATGCACTTCCTCAGCTTTTGTTTGTCTGGCAAAGTCTTTATATGCCTTTCATTTTTAAAGGATAGTTTTGCAGGTATATTCTTTTTGATTGGCAGGTTTTTTCAAGCATTTTAAGTATATCATTCCACTGTCCCATGGACTGCAAGGTTTCTGCTGAAAAGTTTGTTGATATTCTTTTGAGGGTTCTCATGGATGTAAAAGTTGCTTTTCTATTGCTTCCTTCAAAATTCTTTGTGTTTGACTTTTGGTAATTCAATTATAACATGTTCTGGTGTGGATTTCTTTTAGATTTATCTCATTTTGGATACTTTGTACTTCATAAATCTGGATCAATTTCTTAAGATTTGGGATGTCTTCAGTCATTATTTCATTTGAATAAGCTTCTGGTTCGTTCTCTTTTCTCTTTCTGAAACTCCTGTACTTTTTATGGTCCAGCTGATGATGTCCTTTAAGTTCCTCAAGCTCTTTTGCTCGTCTGACTCGATAATATTAAATGACCCATCTTTTAGTTTGGTAGTTCTTTCTTTGCTTGTTCTAATCTGAAGCTCGCTGTAGTGTCAACTAGCTTCTTGATTTCTCACAATGGGAATTGATTTAAAATTAAATTTAAAATGGGAATTGTATTGCTTTAAAATTGATGTGTCTATGGGGAAAAGGAAAGTTTAGAGCTCCCTATTCTGCAATTTTGCTAATATCTTGGCTTACTTTTTAAAAATGCATTTACAACATAGGTATGATTTCCTGAGTAATATTAGTCTGATTTTACTTTTGACCTGTGTGTAAATGGAGTCACACTATATATATTCTTATGTTTAGCTTTCTTCCCTCAACATAACTTTTGAGATTCACCTATATTGATGAATGTAGGTGTGGTTTATTTACTTTTACTGCTGTGTCATATACTGTTGGATAAATGTAACACAATTCATTTTTTCATTCTACTCTTGTACAGTTGTGTTTTCACTTTTTTGGTATTGCAAATAATACTCTTACGAACATTTTTAGGTATATCTTGGTGAATATATATAACAGCTTCTCTAAGATTCATATGCAAATAAAATGGCAGAATCATGAGGTATGCATATATTCAACTTTAAAAGATAATGCCTAAATATTTTACAAATTGTATTAACCTAAACTTGAGCTAATAATGTCTTCAAATTTCTTTTGTTTTACATCTTAGCCAGTGTGTTTACATTTTTATCAATTTCATTAGAATAAAATGATGTACTATTATGGTTTTACTTTGCTTTTTCTTGATTAATAAAGTGTGAATTTCTTTTACATGTTTGATGGCCACTTGTGCTTCCTTTTCTGATACGCCTGCTAATATATTTTGACCATTTTTTAATATAGGGTAATTTGTCTTATTCTTAGTAATTTATGGGCATTCTGTATATATTCTGGGTACTAAGCTTTTAACAGTTACAGATGTTGCAAGTATCTTATAATCTGTGGCTTGTTTTTCACTGCCTTTTTGGGAGATACGTGTGTGTGTGTGTGTCTGTGAGTTGTCAGCTTTTTGGAATGAAATTCTTATAAATGCCGTTTGATTCACTCTTCTTTTTCTTTAGTTTGCATTTTTTGAGCCTTTTAAGCAAAATTCTACCTTACACTGAAGCCATAAGATGTCCCCTGATATTTTTTCCTAAAAGTTGTACCTTTTATGTTTAAGTTCTTGATCCACTTGTAATTGATTTTTGTGAATAGTAAAGTGGGTATGTGAATCAATTTTTCTTCCCATATGAGTTGCAATCATTTGTTTTTCAGTTCATTCTTTCCTCATTAGCTGTAGTGGGTAGCACTGTTTTGTATCAGGTATTAACATACACATGGCCTATTTCTGGGCTCTCTATTCAGTTTCATTAGTTTATTTCTTGTGTATCATGGTGACTAAATTACTACAAGTTTATACTAAATAAATATCCAGGGGGGACAAACATTTCAAAATTTTTTTTTCTGTTAGGGGTGTTTTAGATTGTCTTAGATCGTTGGTCTTCTATAGAAATTTTATATAAAATTTATAGAAATTTTATTTATATTTAAATTTCAGAATCACATTTGCAAATTTCAAAAAAATACACTGGTAGACTTTTACTGCAATTGCATTGAATCTACAGAATATATTGGAAAGATTAATTTTATAATATTGTTTATTTTGCCCACAAACATGGTTATAAATTTATGTGTTTAATGTTTTAAAACATTTTCTTTTGCCTCAAAAGTGACATTTAAAGAAAAAATGACAAGATGTCCATTCCTTGGCTCCCTTCCCTACACCCTCCTGCTGTTCCTCAGCCCCCAAGATTGAACGCTGGCTGGGGCTAGGTAGCAGGACAGCCCCCAAGATGAGGTCAACCACATTGAGGGGCATTTCCTCAATGGAGGTGTTGTAGAAGGTCCCGATGTCTCAGAGTCCTCTTGTCTTCTTCTGTCACCATGTTAATAGCCACAGTCTTACGGTCAAACCATCTACCTCAACTGATTCTGTGGATATAGTTTTCCCTGTTGGTGAGAAGGTCATATTTAATGACTAAAGAAAGCTGTTGCATATCAATATCTCCCGGCACAGGTCAGTGGTAATCAATACTCTGCTAGAGCCAGAATGAAACTCCCTCTGATCACATCACGTTCCTTTTGGTCCATATCTCCACGCATGGCAGAGACAGGGAAATCTCGAGTGTGCATCTTCTCAGCAAGCCAGTCCATCTTCCTTCGGGTGTTGATGAAGATGACTGCCTGGGTGGCAGTCAGGGTTATATACAAGTCACACAGTATGTCCAGCTTCTACCTCTCATTCCATGTTGACATAGAATGGGCAGATACCCTCCAAGGTCAACCCTTTCTTAACAAGATTCCGAATAGGGTCCCTCATGAACTTCTTGGTCACCTCAAGCACATCAGAAGACATTGTAGCTGACAGCAAAACAACCTGGGTACTGCTGTGGAGCTTTTCGAATATGTCATAGATCTGGTCCTTGAATCCATGGCTTAACATTTCATCAGCTTCATCCAGCACAAACATCTTGATGTATTCAGGAGACAGGTATCTCCAGTTAAGCATATCAAACACATGGCCAGGGGTACCCACGATGATATGGGGAGCTTCCATCTGCTGTTTCTATACCTCAGCACACACGTTGGTACCCCCAATACAGGCATGACAGGAGGCACCCATGTAGTCTCCTAGTGTCATGACCGCCTTCTGTATCTGCTGAGCCGATTCTCGAGCGGGTGCTAGGACCAAGGCCTGGGTGTCCTTGGTGTCCTTTAGATCTAATTCAATCTGCTGCAAAATCGATATGGCAAATGTGGCCATTTTCCCAGTCCCAGATTGGGCTTGAGTGATCACATCATAACCCTTTATACAAGGTAGAATGATTCGCTGCTGGATGATGAGGGCTTCTCAAAACCATAGGTGTAGATGCCATGGAGTATTACTCCTTTGGAAATTTCTTGGTGTTTCTGTTGGCATAAATACTCCCAATTTTTTTCTCATCTGACTTTTTTGAAAAAGTTTTCTTACCTTCATTATTTTATTTTTAGTTATGAATCTATAAGAGCTGTATAGTTTTCTTATTATAATTCTTTGTTATTTTCATCTAGCATTAAATATATAATTCCACCTCATCTGGCTTCCATTGTTGAAATTTTAAATGATAGTCTTGTCTTGATGTTCCGCAGTTACAACGTAATGTAGATTTATTTCTTATTTTTGCTTACAATACATTGTTTCTGAGTCTAAGGATTCATCTTATTAATTATGGGAACTTTCCAGTCATTTTCTCTTTGAATATTGCCAATATCCACTCCTTTTATTCTTTCCATCTGAAATTTTATACTTTCTACTTCTTTGGTTGTCTATATTAAGTTCTGGGTAATTTTTTCAGATCTGTTTCAGTTCATTAGTTTTTATGCTGCATCTCCATTTAATTTGTAACATTTTTCGTTTTTTAGATTTTCCCTTCTAGCGGTAAAACTTTGTGTTCTTTCAAAAGTCTGGGTATTTCTGTAGTATCTGGTTCCACTGTCATAGTTTTAATACCTCTAATTCTTAAAACATATTGAATTTATTTTAACAAGCTTATTAAATTTATTTTAACAAGTTTTGTGAGTCTGATTCTGTGCTGGTTGTTTTGGTTGACTTCTGTCCATGTTTCCTTGGTCCTTATGTATTTTATTAGATTTGATTGTGAATTTATGTTCCATGGAATCTTTAGGAGTTTTTTGAAGTGTGGACTTAATGTGCCTTCCCTTCCTTAGGATTGTGTTTGCTTCTGCCAGATGCTAGAGGATGCTACTAACTTGAGTTCATTTTCAAATAGACTTTCAACTACACAGAAATAAAACTTCTGGTTCTAAATGCCTGTGAATATGGGCTCCACCCCGAACCTCACTTGACTCACTAGGTAGGTGGATATAAGCAAGAATCTTCCCCATCTCCCATTGTCCAAAAGGGCTTTTCTTTAGATTGCTTGTTGATGATGTCGCTTTACAAAAGCCCCAGCTTCACTCAATTGTCTCTGATCTAAAATTTTGTACTCTCTAAGCCCCAAGCTTGGTCTCTTGTCCTCCCCAGTCATGGGACCCATTAGAACTCTGGATTAAAACCACCAGAGATTGATATATACCCTCAGAGCCATGCTGCTCCAAAGCTTGCCTACCTCTCGGGAAATACACTTTCTACTATTCCTGGAAATGCCATCTTCCTGATCTCCATATTTTAAATTCCACATCATTTCACAGATTTTTTTTGAGATGGAGTCTTGTTCTGTCACCCAGGCTAGAGTGCAGTGGCATGATCTCAGCTCACGGCAACCTCTGCCTCCTGGGTTCAAGCAATTCTCCTGACTCAGTCCTCCAAGTAGCTAGGACCACGGGTGCCCGCCACCACCGCGGCTAACTTTTGTATTTTTAGTAAAGACAGGGTTTCACCATCTTGGCCAGGCTGGTCTCGAACTCCTGACCTTGTGAGCCACCTGCCTCAGCCTCCCAAAGTGCTGGGGTTACAGGCGTGAGCCACCATGCTTGGCTCTGAAGTATTCTTTTACAAATAAAATAATAGTAGTTAATATTTGTTTTATTCTTTTAAGCATCAGGACTGTGTTACATGTTTTACATGAGTTATCTAATTTAATGTGCAGAAGAACCCACTCTGGCATGTAACATCTCATTTAACAATGAGAAGACTGAGATCTTGGGAGGTTAATAACTCATATGAGGTCTGACTCATACTGCTGGACAGTTCTGGAACCAGACTGTAACCCAAAGTAATCTGACTCCATTGAACCTTTTGTTCATTTCCTCCACTTTTTATAAGAAAATATTTCAAACATACAGAAAAATTGAAGTAATAAAACAATGAACTTATATTTGTTGCATTCAACTGTTATAAATTTTCTTTGCTTTCTCTCACTATGCATAAATACATGTTTTCTTGCTATACTATTTGAAGGTAAGTCTTAGATATCCTAGCACTTTACCCTCGATACTGAGACTTCATTCACAAAGTGAGCTTATAACTATCTTCAAAGTGGTCACTTTGGATTTATTGCTTTCCTGAAAATGGGGAAAATTCTTTGCTTGAAAGTAGGACTCTTTTATCTTTGAAATCCGAGCTTTAGCAAAGTGTCTGGTACATACCAAGTGAATCAATGAAAAGTTTGTTAAAAAGACCTAGGTTAATAAGAGAGGAAGTAACAGTTATCCAAGAAAAGAAACTTGTTCCAGTTTAGATAGTAACAAAAAGGGATACGTTGAAAAGGCTAGTTGTATTTCCCAGAAAATTATGGTGGAACATTTTACATTGACAAGAAACAAAGAGAAAACATTCAGGTAAATCCATGTGTACAAACATTTATCCCATTGTCATGCAATATGTTTTTCCCCAGCTAGGTGATGACCCTCCCTACCTGGGGTAGTAATTCTGTCTTCTCTCTGTGTATCTAGCCAATTATGTAGTTCCTGGTACAATGGAATGAATGAATCAATGAATCCATTCCAATATAATGTTTATAGTAAAAATAATTTCCACTTATTACTACTGTTCCTTCTACTGAAGCCAGTTCTACAGATATAATTACTGTTACTGAAACTGTTACTATTCCTGTCACGGAGATCTCTATGGGGAAAGTAGAGCAAAGTGAGGGAATATTATTCCCATTTTACAGTTCGGAAAGATTTGAAGGGAATTAGTTCAAACTTGAATGTAGACATTGTATCTGCAAGTCTGGTGTTTCCCCTATGCCATTCCTTTTGATCTAGTGTTTCTTGAGCTTTCACTTTGTGCCAGCCACTTTTCTGCAGGTAAAGTAGCCATAAAACTCACAGCAGAAATAGCATGTTTGCAGAACTGCTGACTTTACTAATACCTGACATTCTGAAAAGAACATGACAGGTATTAGCTGCTTTTTAAACTCAATCTACTATAATTATGCACATGTTAACTGAATACTAAAATATACTTTTAGTATATATATCTATACTTACAAATTTATAGGTATCACTTCTAAAACATAAGCATTTATGAAATGTATTTTGCATGGATATACATATATATACACACATACACACATATACATATGTATCTGTATATACTGTAGGGACTTCTGCCTGATTCTATATCTATGACTAAGGAAGCAGGAGGTAAGGAAGTTAATGGACTAAGGTAGGCCTGAAATTCCTTAGGGTTGCACATGAGAGATGAAGGCGAGAGAGGAGCTAAGTGATTGCCTTGAATGTCAGCTGGAGTCAGGTTCTGAGTCTTGTGGCCGCTGGCTGCCCAGTGTGTGAGTTAACTGTCCCAAAACATAGACCTTGGGTTGTTTGCATACATTTTGCCTCAATGCGTCAGCTTCCAGGGGCATGCTCATATTGAGGCATGTAAAATATTTCTGGAGATGGCACATGACTGACTTTCCCAGAAAAGCTTTTATTGCTTTTGTTCAACTCCTGAGTCAATTCTGTTTATATTATCTTTCCTTCTAAGAGCTTTTTGCAAATACACTAACTGCTACTAATCCACTCAGACTTTTGAAATGATTTTCAAGTATTTAAAGAAAACCAAACATTGCTAATTTCAGGATGAATCTCTTGTGACAAATAGGTATTTACTGGTGATGATCTGGTATGTTGGTTCAACATATTCTCCTGAAGACAGAGTATGTGCCTATTCTTACGTCTTTATACTAATTCTGGTTTTAAAAAATTTAGGTTCCAGGATACATGTGAAGGACATGCAGGTTTGTTACATAGGTAAACGTGTGCTGTGGTGGTTTGCTGCACTCATCAACCCATCACCCAGGTATTAAGCCTTACATGCATTAGCAATTTATCGTGATGTTCACCCTCCCCTGCCCACCTGACAGGCCCCAGTGTGTGTTGTTCCCCTCCCAGTGTTCATGTGTTGTCATAGTTCAGCTCTCACTTGTAAGTGAGAATATGCAATGTTTGGTTTTCTGTTCCTGCACTGGTTTGCTGAGGATTATGGCTTCCAGCTCCATCTATGTCCCTGCTAAGGACATCTCATTCCTTTTTTATGGCTACATAGTATTCCACGGTGTGTATGTACCACATTTTTTTTTTATCCAGTCTATCATTGATGGGCATTTGGGTTGATTCCATGTCTTTGGTATTGTGAATTGTGCTGTATATACTAATTCTTAACCAACAATTTTTTATCCCTCTGGTATTCAGTAATTTATCTGATGTTTATGATGCTTATCACCATCATCCATAAATCTATTACACAGGAGCAAGGGAATACATTTTAAGTATCAGGCATCAAGTGTAGAAACATGATGCAACTACTAAAAATCAACTGCAAATTGACATTTTCCTTTTATGTAACATTCAGCCTTTTTTGTAACATTCAGCCTTTTTTGTAATAACTCTTAATCTCCAGTTTCTCGGCATTGTAAGATGTGTTTCTGGCAAAAATATTGTGAATAATATAAATGCAATCTTTAAAAATAACTTGGTAATGTCTATAATCCTTTGTATTCAAAACTTCAGACTTGTTAGGGGAATATAAAATACGGTTGTAGCAAGAAGTGCATTCTTAATGGCATCCTTAAGCTCAAGTTCAGACCTTAAAGGTATTAACACAGAAATGGCACAGGGTACTTTAGATACCGAGCAAACAACCAAGTGTTAAAAAAAAAAAAAAAAAAAAATAAGAAAACAGTGAGGAAACGAGACAGATAGAGAAATTTTTGTTTAGATTTTACTCATGTAGGGACCTTTGGATCTCATGGAAGGTAAAGGTAATTTCATACCCTTTGTAGGCTGAGTCAAGTGGCCACATGGTGAGAAGTGGCTTCTTGATAGATAGAGCCAGACCAGAAAACATGCACATCTATCTGCTACGTTTTATAACCATCTATTCTGTGAAAGGCAATTAAAATGAAAAGTGAACTCAGACCAAAGCCTTGATCCTCATTGAATGCAGGGGAGAGAAGAGAGACCAGCGAGTGAGGGAGAAAAAGTAATAAACAAATCATTATTATTTAGTTTTTGAATGTTTAAGGTATAAGTTGAGAGCTGACAGAGGCTGGAAATATGGGTCTTAAAGAACTTCTAATGATGTTGTGTTACTACTTGTAAAAACACTTTCAGACGCTTTCACACCCTAGTGTTGAAGGCAGAAAGCTTCAGTTTGAATATTTGCCCTGCCACTTAATAGCTCTGTGATACTGGGTGATTTTATGAATCCCAGATTTCTTATCTAAAGTATGGAGTTATTGATGTTTATCATAGGGTTATTTTGAAAGTTAATATATGTACAAAAAAGTCTACGACAGTGACTAATACTGGCCAGGCACATAATACTGGCATCTTAGTTTGATTTGTGCTGATATTACAGAATAACAGACACTGGGTAATTTATAAAGAAAATAAATTTTTAGGCCGGGCACGGTGGCTCAAGCCTGTAATCCCAGCACTTTGGGAGGCTGAGACGGGCGGATCATGAGGTCAGGAGATCGAGACCATCCTGGCTAATACAGTGAAACCCCGTCTCTACTAAAAAATACAAAAAATCTAGCCGGGCGAGGTGGCGGGCGCCTGTAGTCCCAGCTACTCGGGAGGCTGAGGCAGGAGAATGGCGTAAACCCGGGAGGCGGAGCTTGCAGTGAGCCGAGATCCGGCCACTGCACTCCAGCCTGGGCGACAGAGCGAGACTCCGTCTCAAAAAAAAAAAAAAAAAAAAAAAAAAAAATTTATTTCTCACAGTTCTGGAGGCTGGGAAGTCCAAGATTGAGGGGTCAGCCAGCATCTGGTGAGGGTCTTCTCGCTGTATCATAACATGGAAAAAGCCATCACAGGGGTGAGGGAGGGTGAGAGAAGGTGAGAGAGGTCAAGAGGGGGTTGAACCTGCTTTTATTTATTTTTTGTTACTTTATTTTATTTTTTTTAGTCTGAGTCTCACTCTGTCACCCAGGCTGGAGTGCAGTGGCGTGATCTAGGTTCACTGCAACCTCTACCTCCTGGTTTCAAGTGATTCTCCTGCCTCAGCCTCCCGAGAAGCTAGGATTACAGGCGTGCACTACCACGCCTGGCTAATTTTTATATCTTTAGTAGAGATGGGGCTTCACTATGTTTGTCAGGCTGGTCTGAAACTCCTGACCTCAAGTGATTTGCCTGCCTCAGCCTCCCAAAGTGCCAGGATTACAGGTATGAGTCACCTTGCCCAGTCTGAACCTGCTTTTAGAACAAACCCACTCTTGTGGTTAAAAAAAAAAAACCCACTCCTGTGGTAGTAACATTAATTTATTCTAAGGGCAGATCCCTTGTGATGCAGTCTCCTCTTAAAGTTCCTACCTCTCAACACTGTTGCATTGGGGATTAAGTCTCTAACACATGAACTTTGGGGGACACAACCATAGCAAATGGTAATTTTGTGTTAAATTCAAATTTCTTTCCTGTGTTTTGCCTCTTTATAGTATGAGCACCCTCCTGTCAAAATCACAGCCCTGACAGGTACACGGTTGGAAGGAGAGGTGCTATTTAACAGAAGCTCATGGCAGCCCTCCCTCTTGTCATTTCCTTCACTCCCTAGGTGCTGTTCTCTGGGCACAGCTGTCAGTGGAGTCCCAGGGTGGCCACAACAGCGCTGGCTGTGCCCAGGATGGTGTTCCAGCTGCTCACAGTGCTGCATGCCTTGATTACTCTGTGAATCACAGCCACACTGGTTCCACGTGGGAGGGCTCCATGCCCCCTCCCTCACTCTGAATCTCCCTCTTCTAATGTGGCACACAAGCAGTGCCACTCACATTGCTGCTAAGAAGCTAAGATTCTATGTAGAAACAAATCTTTTCTATTATCTGTGATCATTTGGGCAACTTCAATATTTTCACTTCCCTTTTCAATCCAGAGGGGCCATGCTTGGCACACAAGAGCCCTGCTCCAGGACTGATACTGTGGTGGACATTTTTTTACATATATTTACCTTCAAAACAACTCTATGACAGATATCAATAACACCATATCTTAAGAAATCTGGATTTTATAAAATATTCAATGTCACAGAGGTAGTAAGTGGCAGAGTGGTCACTGAACCTTAGTGTTCGGTGGTCAGTTTCTGGGTTCTCGCAGAAAACATACACCTCCCCGTCTCCCACATTTACTTCTTTCCCCTAGTTACCACAGGGGAAAACGTGTTCTCACAGATCCCTTCCCAAAGGAAATCAGGTCACGAGAAAAGATAACTTAGGCCTCCTGCCTGCTAACAGCTTGAAACTCAGGATGGAAGCAACTCACGAGCAGAGCTGTGCATGGGTGCAGGCCTCATTCTTGATCATAGCACCTTGCTTTCTTTATTGGTTTCTCCTTGATCCAAAATAACCTTGTTTATCAATTTAATTGTTTGTTTTCTATTTCTACACCTAGACTTTAAATCCCCTGATGGCAACATCATGTGTTTATTCCTCCACTATTATATTCCTAATACCAAGTCTCTGGTATATAGAAATTGAATAAACAGAGGAATAAATCTTTTCTATTAACCATGCCTCATTTGGTCAACGTACTTTAATATTTTCACTTCCTTTTCAATCCAGGGGCCATGCTTTTGTCACACCACAGCCCTGCCCCAGAACTGATTAATCTCTCACTTGTGCTCCTATTTCAGCCTGTAAATGTCACATGCATGCCCTGAGCTCTGTGGGAGTGTGTGGGAACTGAGACTGAGCTGGCTGATTGTGATGCGACACCCCAGTGTTCCCTGAGAGGCTCTTCCTTTATGTGGACAGAGTTGCTAGGGATGCTTCAGTGGCTCTTCTCATCTTGGCAAGGAAATGGATTTAGCTCTTTCCTGGGTCGGTGCTAGCTCCAATCTCCATGTTTGTATTGAAAGGTTAATTGCTTTATACCTACACATTCCCAGCCTGGCTTTCCTAAGGAAGAAAAACAGCCACAACCAGAGCTGCGTTTCTACTCTAATATAATTTGCTGCATCAAGTACACAGATCTCTTTATTGGAGGCCAAATGCACATTCCCATTTGAGAGGTGGTTGCTGCTGGCTGGCTGGGTAACTGCTCATTCTGAAACCCTTGAAGACGTTGCTTGGTGGTCTTTCTATTTGCTGTGGGCTGGTGGAGAACGGTTTCTTATTTTCTAAGGGCAGCCTTTAATGAGCACCCGGTGGCTTTTTTGGTGTTGCCCTCCCACAGACTGGGTAGAGGCAGTGCTAGGAATCATACATTTTCATTTGTGGAAGTATTTTGTATTGAACCCTGTCAAAAATAACACTACCTTTGGGACACAGAAAATCCAATCTGTCCAATTTGATAGCTATGTTTCTGCTTTTTTTTTCCTTCTTAGATACATTCTATCAGTTAGGGTAGTTAGGGGATAGTCTTTGGACCTCAGTTATTTTTCACCTGGAAAGTAATTTAGGATGGAGCCCTGTGCTGTTGTTAGTGATGACTTGGATAACTATATTTACAAGCAGTTCTCTCCTAAAATAACCCAAATTAATACCTGTAAAGGGTGGGGAGAAGAAAGGAGTAAAGTGATTAGTCCTTATGCTTTCCCTGGGAACTCTCCATATGTATAAGGTACTCAGGAATGCTAATTTCATGAGGATTCTCCTCTCCCAGCTGCTTTCTTCCACTAAACATCCTGTGAGAAAGCGAAAGAGGAATTTTGGGGCTGACTGTGGGAGGCTTCCAGGACCTGAAATGACTTCTTTCTAAATGGAGATGAGTGTAGGATGGGGATTGTTTTCCCAGAAAGACAAAGATCTCATCCTAAGTTTGCAAATAGTCTTTCATATGATTTGTTCATTCATTTATTCAACATGTATTTAAGCATCTACTGTGTTTCAGGCAGGGCTATTTATAACAACACCTGGATCTTGACTTCAACATCTTAAAGTGTAGGATCTTGACTTCAACATCTTAAAGTGTAGTGGGAGGTGGAGACATGCAAATGAACAAATACAATAAAGCATGAGAAGAACCGAAATTCAGGCATGCACAGACACAACATCAGCTTGGGGCAGTGTTTCTTAATCTGTTTTCCCCATTACCACCCCCATGTGAGCCTTTTAAGACTCTCTTGCCCCAATCATCCCCTTCTTTAAATTTATTACCACACATATACTGTATATTTATGTTCTAGTATGTCTATTTGTGTTTTATTGCAAAAAAGAGTAAGATTTTTGCCGGGAGCGGTGGCTCAAGCCTGTAATCCCAGCACTTTGGGAGGCCGAGACGGGCGGATCACGAGGTCAGGAGATCGAGACCATCCTGGCGAACACGGTGAAACCCCGTCTCTACTAAAAAATACAAAAACTAGCCGGGTGAGGTGGCTGGCGCCTGTAGTCCCAGCTATTCGGGAGGGTGAGGCAGGAGAATGGCGTAAACCCGGGAGGCGGAGCTTGCAGTGAGCTGAGATCCGGCCACTGCACTCCAGCCTGGGCGACAGAGCGAGACTCTGTCTCAAAAAAAAAAAGAGTAAGATTTTTGTCCCCCTAAACTTTGGAGGCTGTTATGGACTGAATATTTGTGTCCCCCTCCCCACACAAATTCATATGTTGAAATCCTAACCCCCAATGTGATAATACCAGGATGTGGGGCCTTTGGGAGGTAATTAGGTCAGGAAGGAGGAACTCCCATAATGGGAATCTTAGTCTTCTAAGAAGAGACATGAGAGCTGGCTCTTGCTCTTCCTTGTCTCTGCCCTGTGAAGATACAAGAAAATGGCCTCCTGTAAACCAGGAAGTACGCCCCTATTAGACACCAGATCTCCTGCAGCCTTGATCTTGGAATTCCCAACTTCCAGAGTGATGAGAAATAAATTTATTGTTTATAATTGATCCAGTTTATGCTATTCTATTATAGCAGGCAAACTGACTAATACAGAGGGGCTGTCACCTCCATAAGAATGTATCACCTAAAGGAAGAAAGTCATTTCTCACTCAGGAGAGTCGAATAGGACCTAGTAGAAGAGAGATGTGCTACTTAAAGGATGAGCAGGCAACCTCTCAGGGAGAGAAAATGAATAGTTGCATAAGAATAGGGAATAACGTGCAAAAGTTCAGGGGTATGAAGGTGTTGGGACTCAGAATACAATATCCCAAAATGAAGTCCTTTGAAGCAGCCTCAGAAGCAAAAGTTTCTCCTTGACCTTTTACTTCCCTCCTGTCTCTCAGTCCCATTCTTCCCCAAGGTTTGTCATAGTAACGAGAATCCCTCTTCAAGGCAGGTCATAAATAGAAAAACTCCTAGCCATAGCGGTGGTTCCTACCTGTAATCCCAGCACTTTGGGAGGCCGAGGTAGGTGGATCACGAGGTCAGAAGTTTGAGATCAGCCTGACCAACATGGTGAAACCCCATCTCTACTACAAATACAAAAATTAGTCAGGCATGGTGGCATGTGCCTGTAATTCCAGCTACTCCAGAGCCTGAGGCAGGAGAATTGCTTGAACCCAGGAAGCAGAGGTTGTAGTGAGCCAAGATCGCCACTGCACTCCAGACTGGGCAACAGATTATGACTGTCTCAAACCCGCCCCCCACCCCAACACACACACACAAAACCCTTTGCCCCGAAGCCAGCCATAAAACCTAAAAATATTACTCTAATTTTCCCTCTGCCTTTCTGTATAAAGATTGGTCATACATTTTCTGACCTACCTTGTTTGTAGGTCATAAGACCCCCATTTTAGAAAGGGTCCTGCCCCCACACAAAAGGAAGGAACATGTACTCAAAGAGGCCAAGAAGAATCTAGAGAGACAAGTCTTGCTGGGTTTCCCAACTCAGTCTATTAACATTAGATTGTACCCTTTTTTCTCAATCATATTTCTACATGGCTGTCCATATATTGTTGAACCTCAGCAAAAAAATGGACAACTTCCTCCTGAATCTTCAGGTCTTTGTTCTGAAGGCTTCTGTTTATACACATTAAATGAATTCATATGCCTTTTCTACAATCTATCCACCTTTGTGAGTTGATTTTTCAGCAAACCTTCAGAGGACCAAGGGGAAAGCTGTCTGTTGGGTCCTAGAAAGGGGAGAGTTTAGCATATAGCATGCACAGGTGGAAATAAACCTCTTTTAGGCTGAGTTCTGTTCAAGGTGCTGCTTACCTGATTTGCCTATCAAATGCACCAACATATTGATTTTAATAGGCAAGTTCTACCTGGTTCAAATAGGTATCTATGAATATCTGAAAAGAATCTTATTCATATGACTTTATTGGCACAACAAAGAATTTGTCAGGAATGTTTGAGGTCAGATTCTGTAATAAAAAAGTTTATTGTATAAAAACCTACAAAAGGTATGCAGTAGACTCTGGTCTTAAGCACCATTTTATCTTCACTGAATAACTGGAGTAAACTAATAATTTGTGCTGTAAGAGATTAAGTATGAATTTGGGGCTAAACTGAATTAGTGTTCAAATTCTGAATCTATTGATTAATTGAATGGCTTTGACTAAACTCAATTTCCCCATCTGTGAAACGGGGAAGAATATCTATATCATGGGTGTACTGTAAAAGCTCACTCACCATTCTTTAAAAATCTACCTGGGTGAGGGTAGTCCTGAAGGCACTCCATTTTACCAAATGTTATGGACTGAGTGTGTCCCCACAAAGCTCATATGTTAAAACCCTATCCCAATGTGATGGTAGTTAGAGGTAGGGCCTTTGGGAGGTGCTGTTTGAATGTTCCCTCCAAAACTCATGTTGAAATGTACTTGCATTGTGATATTAAAAAGTGGGACCATTGCGAGGTAATTAGACAATGAGGGCTGTTCTCATTGAAGGATTATATCTCATTATTGCAGGAGTGGGTTAGATATAGCCAGAGTGGGTTGTTATAAAAGGGAGTTTGGCACTCTCTTGCCCTCTTGCTCTCAGGCATGCTCTCTTTCCCTTCTGCCTTATGCTATGGGATGGTGCAGCAAGAAAGCCCTTGCCAGATGCTGGCATCTTGATTTTGGACTTCTGAGTCTCCAGATCTGTGAGAAATAAATTTTATTTTCTTGTGAATTACCTGATATGTGGTATTCTGTTAAACACCACAACATGGACTAAGAAGGTAATTAGGTTATGAGGGTGAAGCTATCATGAATGGGATTAGTGCTCTTATAAGAGGCCAGAGAGCAAGGTAGCTCTGTTTCTGCCATGTGAGGACACAAAGAGAAGCCAGCTGCCTGTAGCTGGGAAGAGGGCCCTCACCAGAACCTGACCATGCTGGCACTGTGATCTAAACTTCCAACTTCCAGAACTGTGCAAAATTAATGTTTGCTGGTTAAACCACACAATCTATGGTAATTTGTTATAGCAGCCTGAACTAAGACACCAGAGGACTGAGAAAACCTTAGTAAGGGGTGCACCAGCATCTTTAAAGAGCTCAGTGGTAGTTATTCTCTGTAGGTCAGAAAAGAGAGTAGGAAATACATTGAAATGAACTCCCTGAATTCAGAAGGGGTAAAAGGAATTCAGGGAGTCTGTTCTGAAGCCAGTAGGGATAATGGAAATTTAATGGGGATAATGGTCGAGGGTTAGATGGTGGTCAGGTCGTAAGATGAGGCAAAGAAGGCATGTTATTGTAATGAACAGCAGAGCTAAAATTTGACCATTCTGATGTCAAATCAGAATGGTTTGACATAGACATTTTTGGTGTTGACTGATTGATCATGGTATCCCTAGGACTAAGATAGACAAGCAGTCTACTAACACTTTACTTGATTTGAATAAGTGGGAAAGCTCCAGGTCTTGTGAGCAGTTGACTAACTCTAGTCACCACAAAAAGAGTTGTATCCGCTCTATCTGTTCCTGGATTGGCCCAGCCCACACAGTCCCTTAAGTGAAGAGAAGCCTGGGTCTCTTTGAGGAAGAATCCTGCTACTCTGTCAGAAATTATGCTGTAAATCTTTTTCTCTACTTTCTTTAAAAGGACCTGTGGTTACTTATCTGGGGGACTGTGAATTGGGAAAGGAGAAATAATTAGACTTTTTGGCTCTGAAGTGACACTAATTGTTGGAGACTCAAAATATCTCAGTGGTCCATCTATAAGAATAAGGACTTAAGGAAATGAAGTAATTAATGGAATTTTGGCTTGTATCCATCTCAATGTGGCTCAGTTAGTCCCCAAAGCTATTCAATGTTTATCTTCTCAGGTCAGAAATTTATAGTTGGAGGAGACATAATTAGCTGCTGGGAGAACCCTCACCCATAGAGAGAGGGCTGTTATGCAGGAAAAGCTGTGTGGAAGTCACTAGGATGACTGTTCCAAAAATCACACAGTAAAAGCTATGTTGTATTCCTGGAGGGATTTTGCAGATCTCTGCCAGTATCAAGGACTTGAAGATATGGGAGTGGTGATTCCTACCATATCCTAATTCAACTCACCTATTGGGCCTTTGCAGAGGGTAGATGGATCTTTGAAAACAGCAGTAGTATTTTTGTAAACTTAACCAAGTGATGAGTCTTATTCCAACTGTTGTTCTAGATGGGGTTTATTTATTGGAGAAAATATCAATACCCCTGGTACCTGCTACGAAACTTGAATAGGTTGTAATTCCTGGTTACTCACCCAAATGTGAATCTAGGTGGTGCTACAAAGGTGTTTTGTAAATTTGATCAAAGTCCATAACCAGTTGATAAGTAAGAGAGGTTATTCTAGGTGTTTTGGGAGCAGCTGATTCACTCAGTTTGAAACATCTAAATAGCAGAGCTGACGCTTCCCTGAAGAAGACGAATTCCACCTGTGAATAGCAGCATGCACCCATGCCTGAGTGTTCCAGCCTGTCCTTCCTGACAGGCTGTTCTATGGATTTCAGACTTGCCCAGCCAACCTCTACAATTCCATAAACCAATTCCCTGCCATCAATCTCATATATATATATGTATATATAC
>NW_016810615.1:50199-64592 GCF_001698545.2 Rhinopithecus bieti | reverse complement strand
TATATATATATAAAATACACACACACACACACACACACACACGTGTATATACACGTATATTTCTATTGGTTCTATTTCAACCCTGATACAGTGATTTTTTTTTCTCTATTCTTGTTAACAGACATCATCAGAAGCAGTTTGCTTTTAATAAGCAAAGCCAGCAATACCTCTTCAGTGTCCTACCTCAGGATTAAAATTCCTCTCCAATTCTCTTACAATCTTGTCCATAGGGAACTTGATTACTCTTCATTCCATAAGACACTGTGCTGCACCACTAATTTAATGATGTTGAGTTAATTGAACTAGTGAGCAGAAAGTAGCAACTACTCAAGATATCTTGGTAAAACATATGCAAAATAGAGGGTAGAAAATGACTAAGCCCCCCCACTCCCCAAACAAATGTAGAGACCTTTCACTTTGTTAAATTTCTAGGCAGTCTCATGGTACATTTGGAAGGTACATATTCCTTCCAAATTGAAGAATAAAGTTACTGTGTGTAAACTCTTTCACAACAAAGATAGTGGCATAGCACTGATTTCGCCACTAAGCAATATAACCTAACAGATCCATTTGATAGTAGTTGCAGTGATGGAAATGCTCTATGGGGCCTTTAGCAGACTGTAATATGTGAACCATATCACTAACCTTTAGAATTTTGGAGTGAAGCTATGTGACCCTTTTCAGGTAACTATTTTGAGAAACAACGTCAGGCTTGCTATTAGGCCCTATACATGACATCATCAAGGTATTATAACTATCACATTTGTTATCTGATTCAATAATATGCTGTAGCACGTGTGTAGCAGCATTCTATCAAGTGTAGGTGGTATATGTGAGACTAAGTTTGAGTAGATCTTGAAGTCTCAGATAAGTTGCACAGGCAAGTAGTACAGATGCCCATGGTCGCTCCTCTGGCCACATTGCTTTCTCCTTCAGTCTGTACCCATGGCCTTGGCGAAGTTCTCTCATTACCTGATGGCTAAGGAAGACAAAATAGGGCCTACTCTACAGATGATTTTGCGCAATGTGCTGGCATCACCAGAAAGTGTACAGAGATAGCACTTGGAACCCTACTCTGGGGTATTTTTGAAAAATAGTGGTGGGCATGGAATACTATTGCAGCCATAAAAAAGGATGAGTTCATGTCCTTTATGGCGACAGGCATGAAGTTGGAAACCATCATTCTGAGCAAACTATTGCAAGGACAGAAAACCAAACACTGCATGTTCTCATTCATAGGTGGGAATTGAACAATGAGAAAACTTGGACCACAGGTTGGGGAACATTACACACTGAGGCCTGTTGTGGGGTGGAGGGATGGGGGCGGGATAGCATTAGGAGAAATACCTAATGTAAATGACGAGTTAATGGGTGTAGCACACCAACACGGCACATGTATACATATGTAACAAACCTGCACGTTGTGCACATGTACCCTACAACTTAAAATATTAAAAAAAATTACGAGAAAAAATAGTGGTGGAGAGAAATTCTCTCAAGGCAGTACTTTGAGCACTACTCTTTTTTTATTCATTTTTCGTGGAAGGAGAGATGATCAGAGGTAGCTAGAGATCTACATTATTTCATGGTAAGTGGATAACAGTTCGACTTGATGGTCAGGGACTTGGAAGGAACAAGATTGGAAAGTTAATAACTAGGAGGTCTGGGAAGAACGTAGATGAATCTCTCCAAAAGGGTATAGAATGTCCATATATTTGTGTCCCATGTTAATGCTTGCCAAACAAAAAATCTCAGCAGAGAAAGAATTTAATTATTGGGCGATGAAATGACCCATTTTGTAGATGTTGGTCACTCTTTTCCTAGACACCCCTGTCCTTTCTAGTGAATTCAGGAACAAATGACCATGGTGGCAGGGATGAAAGTTATGCCCAGGTTCATTCAGCAACATGGACTTCTACTCACCAGGACTGATTGCCCATAGCCACTGCTGAGTGTGCAATATACCAGCAGAAGAGATCAACACTGAGCCCTGGATTTGGCTCCACTTTCTGGGAGAACCAGCCAGCCACTGGGCGGCAGGGTGATTATAATGCACTAAGTTAACTTGGAAGAGACAGAACTTTGTTCTTACTGAAATAGATACTGTGCATGTGGATTTGCCTTCTCTTATATTTCTTCTGACAAGTCCACCATCCATGGATTTACAGAATGTTACATTCACTGTCATGGTATTCCACACAGCATTGCTTCTGTCAAAGCAACTAATTTTACAGAAGATGGGTTCATGCTCATGGAATTCACTGTTTTTTTTTTTTAAGTGGGACTCTTGCTCTGTCTCCAGGCTGGAGTGCAGTGGCACGATCTCAGCTCACTGCAGCCTCTGCCTCCTGGGTTCAAGCGATTCTCCTGCCTCAACCTCCCAAGTAGCTGGGACTACAGGAGTGCACCACCACTCCCAGCTAATTTTTGTATTTTTAGTAGAGATAGGCTTTCACTATCTTGCCCAGGATGGTCTCGATTTCTTGACCTCATGATCCCAACTGCCTTGGTCTACCAAAGCGCTGGGATTACAGGCATGAGCACTGCGCCCAGCCAAATTCACTGCTCTTATCACCTCCCTTACCCTAGAGTAGTTGGTCTGAGAGGATGGTGGAATGTCTTTGAAGACTGAGTTTAGAGCACCATCTGGGTGGGAATGTCATGTGGGGCGGTAGAAATGTTCTCCAGGATGAAGGAGGCTCTGAATTGTTGACCATTATATGGTCCTGTTTCTCTCATTCTGAATTAAGCGATGGTTTGTTTATTGCCAGTCACCTGGCAACTTAGTGTTTCTCATGCTAGTAAAACAACAGGCAAAAAAAAAAAAAAAAAAAAAAAGCAATGACCATACTGGGTGATTTATCCCGACTGTCAAGAGACTAGTTATTACACAAGTGGACCAGAGAAGACTGTATGTGGAGTGCTAGAGATATGTATTTGGGGAGGCACTTTTTAGTATTCTCATGTTCTGTGACAGATGTAATAGAAAACCACCCCAAACCAGCAGGGCCTTTAGGAATGAAGCCGTGTGTTACTCCACAGGTGAGGAACCATGACCAACTGAAGTCAATATAGAATAGGTAGGTGCGGGCAAAGTCAATGTAGAATAGGTAGTAGAGAAAGGACACTGCAAATATCTCTATAACTATGCAACCAGTTATAGAACTTTTAGTATTTGTTTCCTTCCTTGCTTTACATGGATATGTTTGTATATAATATATATTAACACATTTTAAAATTTCTTTCCCCCTCTTCCCTTTTCCTACCAACTAATATAAGACTAATAGTGTATAATTTGGGGGCTGTGTATGGTAGCACATGCCTGTAGACCCACTTATTTGGGAGACTGAGGTGGTATGATCACTTGAGCCCAGGAGTTTGAGGTTTCAGTGAGCTATGATTATGCCACTGCATGCCAGTCTGGGTGACAGAATGAGACCCTGTCTTTTAAAAAAATGAGTAATAGTGATTATATCTTACTTAAGTTACAAGATATCAAAGCAAGCATGTAACTTATGGAGAAGAGTAATAAATATCACCTAAAGATATATTAAGTATGTGTATCCTTTTTTTTAGGGAGGGTATTAGCAGTTTTGGGTTGTATGATACAAGTTGAGCATCCTTAATTCAAAAATACAAAGTACAAAATGCTCAAAAATCCAAAACTTTTGCCCACTAACATGACACAAAAAATACGCTCCTTGGAGCATTTTGAATTTCGGATTTTCAGATTTGGGATGCTCAACTGGTAAGTATTTGCAAATATTACAAAATCTGAAACCTGAAACACTTGTGGGGCAAGCATTTTGGGTAAGGGATACTCAACCTGTCACTGCATCATATTAAGTAGAAGCATCCTTTTACTATTATCTTCATTTGACAGTTAAGGATGGTTAAATGAGGTATATGTGGCTGCTACGATGAAAGGGGTGCAAAGTCCTAGATTGTACTATTGTCAATTTAGAAACTATTTTCTAGAATCCCTTATGATTAGGTTAGAAGTAGCTGATAGAGGAACTTGCACAAGATTTAGAAGGCAGAGTGAATCAGTGGCTATTATTCTTAGAAGGTTGTGCTCAGAGTGTGGCAGTCAGGTGCAGAGGTGTCTGTGAGGTCTCATTGTTCGCCTCTGCTCCATGTCTAGCTCATCTTTGTTATAACTGCTGGCCGTGCTGACCAGTGGTGGTCCCAAGCCTACCACCAGATGTTTGGCTGTGAACCTACACAGGTGGTAGCTACACAGAACCAACTTCCCATAGATAACCTCCATGTGCCCCATCATTGTGTTCCTAATTTGGTGGCTAGAAATGCTTGGCTTCTTGGATTTCCCTGCACACTCCAAATTATCCACCCAGGCCAGCTAGGCAGGCAGATTAGTAACTCACATTTTTTATTGTGGCTCTGCAAATTCCTCTTGAAGACCTTTACTTCCCCAGCATCTCCCTCACAAGTTTAAATTTTAATCTCTATAACAAATTGCTTATTTCCATACTAGTAATGGTAATATGCTCTGCTTCACTGACTGAATCCTGAATAATGATCTTACTCAAGGACATTGGCATTGTAGTTGTTCCCCCTTTCTTCTGCATCATACATTATCTCCTCTTTAGCAGATCATTAATTCCTACCAGGTAAACGTGGTATAGTTTTCTCCAATTTAAACTGTAAATACTCTCTTAATCTCACATATTTTTTTCAGCAACAATTATTTATTTCCAGTTATAGCAAAGCTTCTTAGGACATTTGTCTATCATCAGTGTGTCCAATTCCTATCCTTCCTTTTTTCTTTTGAATTTATTGCAACCAAGTTTCTGCCCATCACCTTTCACAAAAACGGCACTTCTCAAGTTTCCCAATTGCGTCCCTATTGCTGTTTTCTTTTCTTTTCTTTTCTTTTTTTTTTTTTTTTGAGACAGAGTCTCGCTCTGTCGCCCGGGCTGGAGTGCAGTGGCCAGATCTCAGCTCACTGCAAGCTCCGCCTCCCGGGTTCACGCCATTCTCCTGCCTCAGCCTCCCGAGTAGCTGGGACTACAGGCGCTCGCCACCTTGCCCGGCTAGTTTTTTTTTTTGTATTTTTTTAGTAGAGACGGGGTTTCACCGTGTTTGCCAGGATGGTCTCGATCTCCTGACCTCGTGATCCGCCCGTCTCGGCCTCCCAAAGTGCTGGGATTACAGACTTGCGCCACCGCGCCCAGCATTGCTGTTTTCAATAGACAATTCTAATTCCTTATTTTATTTCACTCCTCAGTTGATATTCATTCCTTCTTGCAACCTTTTCTTCACTTGGCGAAGGATGTTCTTTCTCTCTTTTTTCTGTAGCACAACTGTTATCTCTTTGTAGCAATTGTGAGTGGGAGTTCCTTCATGATTTGGCTCTGTGCTTTATTGTTGGTGTTTAGGAATGCTTGTGATTTTCACACATTGATTTTGTAACCTGAGTTCTGCTGAAGTTGCTTATCAACTTAAGGAGATTTGGTCTGAGATGATTATATATTTCTGAATATAGAATCATGTCATCCGGAAACAGAGACAATTTGACTTCCTCTTTTCCTTTTTGAATATCCTGTATTTGTTTCTCTTGCTTGATTGCCCTGGCCCGAACTTGAGAAGGCATCCTTGTCTTGTGCCGGTTTTCAAAGGGAATGCTTGCAGTTTTTGCCCATTCAGTATATTGGTGGTGGGTTTGTCATAAACAGCTCTTATTATTTTGAGAGATGTTCCATCAATACCTAGTTTATTGAGAGTTTTTAACATGAAGGGACGTTGAATTTTATTGAAGGCCTCTTCTGCATCTATTGAGATAATCGTGGTTTTTGTCATTGGTTCTGTTTATGTGATCGATTATGTTTATTGATTTGCGTATGTTGAACCAGCCTTGCATCTGAGGGATGAAGCCAACTACATCATGCTGGATAAGCTTTTGATGTGCTGCTGGATTCAGTTTGCTAGTATTTTATTGAAGATTTTCACATCGATATTCATCAGGGATTTGGCCTGAAGTTTTCTTTTTGTTGTTGTTGTGTCTCTGCCAAGTTTTGGTATCAGGAGGAAGCTGGCCTCCTAAAATGAGTTAGGAAGGAGTCGCTCCTTTTTAATTGTTTGGAATAGTTTCAGAAGGAATGGTACCAGCTTCTCTTTGTACCTCTGGTAGAATTTGGCATGAATCTGTCTGGTCCTGGGCTTTTATTTGGTTGGTAGGCTATTACTGCCTCAATTTCAGAACTTATTATTGGTCTATTCAGGGATTTGACTCCTTCTTGGTTTAATCTTGGGAGGGTGTATGTGTCCAGAAATTTATCCATGTTTTCTAGATTTTGTAGTTTATTGGCATGGAAGTGTTTATAGTATTCTCTGATGGTAGTTTGTATTTCTTTGGGATCATTGGAGATATCCCTTTATCATTTTTTATTGTGTCTATTTGATTCTTTTCTCTTTAAGTCTAGCTAGTGGTCTATCTTAATTTTTTTTCAAAAAACAAGCTCTTCATTGACTTTTTGACAGGTTTTTTTGTGTTTCTATCTCCTTCAGTTTTTCTCTGATCTTAGTTATTTCTTGTCTTCTGCTACCTTTTGAATTTGCTGGCTCTTGCTTCTCTAGTTCTTTTAATCATGATGTTAAGGTGTCAATTTGAGATCTTTCCTGCTGTCTGATGTGGGCATTTAGTGCTATAAATTTCCCTCTTAACCCTGCTTTAGTTGTGTCCCAGAGATTCTAGTATGTTGTCTCTTTCTTCTCATTGGTTTCAAAGAACTTCTTGGTTTCTGCTTTAATTTCATTATTTACCCAGGAGTTATTCAGGAGCAGGTCATTCATTTTCCATGTAGTTGTGTGTTTTTTAGTGAGTTTCTTAATCCTGAGTTCTAATTTGATTGCACTGTGGTATGACAGACTGTTATGATTTCAGTTCTTTTGCATTTGCTTAGGAGTGTTTTACTTCCAATTATATGGTCGATTTTAGAATAAGCGTGATGAGGTGCTGAGAAGAATATGTATTCTGTTGATATGGGGTGGAGAGTTCTGTAGATGTCTATTAGGTCCACTTGATCCAGAGCCGAGTTCAAGTCCTGACTATCCTTGTTAATTTTCTTTCTTGTTGATCTGTGCAATATTGACAGTGGGGCTCACACTAGTATTGTGTGGGAATCTAAGTCTATTTGTAGATCTCTAAGAAGTTGTTTTACGACTCTGGGTGCTCTTGTATTGGGTGCATATATATTTAGGATAGTTATCTCTTCCTGTTGAATTGATCCCTTTACCATTATGTAATGCCCTTCTTTGTCTTTTTTGATCTTTGTTGGTTTAAAGTTTGTTTTGTCAGAGACTAGGATTGCAACCCCTGCATTTTTATTTTTTATTTTTATTTATTTATTTATTTTTTTGCTTTCCATTTGCTTGGCAAATTTTCCTCCATTCCTTTATTTTGAACCTGCGTGTGTCTTTGCATGTGAGGTGGGTTCCTGAATACAGCACACAGATGAGTCTTGACTCTTCATCTAATTTGCCAGTCTGAGTTTTTTTAATTGGGTCATTTAGTCTATTTACATTTAAGGTTAATATTGTTTTGTGTGAATTTGATCCTGTCATCACAATGGTAGCTGGTTATTTTGCACACTAGTTGAAGCAGTTTCTCCATAGTGTCTTGGTGTTCATATTTTGATGTGTTTTTGTAGTGGCCGGTACCACTTTTTCCTTTCCATATTTAGTGCTTCCTTCAGGAGCTCTTGCAAAGCAGGCCTCTTGGTGATGAAATCCCTCAGCATTTGCTTGTCTAAAAAGGATTTTATTTCTCCTTCACTTATGAAGTTTGGAAGAAAATTATTTTCTTTAAGAATGTTGAATATTGGCCCCACACTCTTTTGGCTTGTAGTGTTTCTGCTGAGAGATCTGCTGTTAGTTTGATGGGCTTCCCATTGTAGGTGATCTGGCCTTTCTCTCTGGCTGCTTCTAACACATTTTCCTTTATTTTGACCTTGGAGAATCTGATGATTATGTGTCTTGGGGTTGTTCTTCTCCTGGAGTATCTCGTTGGTGTTCTCTGTATTTTCTGAATTAGAATGTTGGCCTGTCTTGCTAGGTTGGGGAAGTCCTGGATAATATCCTGAAGTGTCTTTTCCAACTTGGTTCCATTCTCCCCATCTCTTTCAGGTACTCCAATCAATCGTAGGTCCAGTCTTTTTACACAGTCCCATATTTCTCAGAGATTTGTTCATTCCTTTTCGTTCTTTTTTCTCTAATCTTGTCTGTCTGCCTTATTTCAGCAAGATAGTCTTCAAACTCTGATATTCTTTATCTTGTTTGACCAATTTGGCTATTGCTACTTGTGTTTGCTTCACGAAATTCTTGTGCTTTGTTTTTCAGCTCCATCAGGTCATTTATATTCTTCTCTAAACTGGTTATTCTAGCTGGCAGTTCCTGCAACCTTTTATCTAGGTTCTTAGCTTCTTTGCATTGGATTAGAACGTGTTCCTTTGGCTCAGCAGAGTTTGTTATTACCCACTTTCTGAAGCCACTTCTGTCAATTTGTCCATCTCATCCTCTGTCCAGTTCTGCGCTCTTGCTGGAGAGGTGATGTGATCATTTGGAGGAGAAGAGGCACTCTGGCCTTTTGTTTTCAGTGTTTAGTTAATTCTTTCTCATCTTCATGAGTTTGTCTAGTTTTGATCTTTGAGGCTGCTGACCCTTTGAGATTTTTGTGGGGAATTTTTTTTGTTGATGTTGTTGTTTTCTGTTTGTTTTTCTTTAATGGTCAGGTCCCTCTTCTGTAGGGCTGCTGTGGTTTGCTGGGAGTTCACTTCAGGCCCTACTCATCTGATTCACTCTTGTATCTGGAGATGTCACTCAAACAGCCTGGAGAATAGCAAAGATGGGTGCCTGCTCCTTCCTCTGGATCTCTGACCTTGAGGGACACCTACCTGATGCCAGTAGAAATGATCCTGTTTAGGGTGTTTGACAACCCCTTTTGGGGAGTCTCACCCAGTTGGGTGGCACAGGGAGCAGGACTCATTTAACAAAGCACTTTGGCTGTCCCTTGGTGGAGGGGGTGTGCTCTTCTGGGGGGTGACCCACTCATTTAGGTTGCCTGGATTCTTCAGAACTAGCAGGAGGAAAAACTAAGTGTGCTACTCCGCAGAGACTACAGCACTCCTCTCCCTAGGGGCTCAGGCCCAGGGAGATCAGAGTTCTATTCCTGAGACCCTGACTGGAGTTGTTGGAGTTCTTGCAGGGAGGCCCTACCCAGTGAGGAGGGATGGGTCAGGGTCAGGCCTGAAGAGGCCAATGTGTTGGGCTGTGGGGAATACCTCTTGGGACCAAGGCATCCAGCCTCCTGGGCTTCGGCAGGGGAAAACCATGGTATAGAGCTATAGAGGTGGCTGCTGCCCTTCCTCCACACTGGGACCTTAGTGTGTTAGTCAGTTAGCAGTCCCAGTGTTGGCTACGCCCCTCCCCCAAGGAGCTCAGATGGCTTAGACAGCAGGCATCCACAGTCGTGATGGCCCCCCGTCCTCCCAGGGACTTGGCAGGCTTAAGCAGATTCTAGCTGAGTGGATGTTGAGAATCTGCGCAGCTCCGTGGTTGGGACCCAAGGCCCTAGTGGTGTGGTGTCACAAGTGGGATCTTCTGATCTATGGGTTGCACTGTTGCATGGAAAAAGCATGGTTTTCCAGGCTGGGTAGCATGCTCACTCACCACCTCTCTTGGCTGGGGATGGGGGTTCACCTGCCCCATGTGGCTCTCAGGTGGGCTGCTGCACCACACTGTTCTTCCTTCCTCTTCTAGGGTCATGCCAGCTGCCTAGTCAGTCCTAGTGACAGAACCTGGATACCTCAGTTGCCAGCTCAGGATTCGCACCATGTTTTGGTTCTTTTCAATGAAAGCCTCTGATCACTGCTGCTTCTATTCTGCCCTCTTGGCCCTGCCCCCTGCCACTCCGACCCCCCAGCACTTTCTCATATCCAGTATTCTTATCACAGAACATGGGAGTACTAAAAGGCATCCCCTGAGGACCTCAAGCATTCCACACATACTCTTCTCTGGTCCAATTGCGTTATAGCTATTTTCTTGATAGTCAGAATCAATCACTCCAGTATAGTAACCATTTCTTTTTTTTTTTTTTTTCCCCTATTGGTTCATTGGTAATCAGGTGATAATTTGTCTTTGTTTATAATTTGTATTTTTCTTCTACAATGTAAGCTCTCCCTCCTAGAATGTATACATTTCCTCTAGAGGGCATAATTTTAAAAAATAGAGTTTATATTTTGGAGCAGTTTTAGGTTCACAGCAACACTGAGCAGAAAGTAGGGAGAATTCTTAAATACTCCACACCCCTACACATGCACAGCCTTCCTCAGTATCAGCATTGGGCACAAGAGTGGTACATTGGTTACATTTGATGAACCTACGTCAACACATCCTAATCACCCCAAACCCACAGGTTACATTAGGGTTCACTCTTGGTGTTGAACATTCTGTGGTTTGGACAAATGTATAATGACACACACCCACCGTTATAGGATCACAGAGTAGTTTCACTGCTCTAAAAATCCTGGGGAGTTGAGCGGGGAGGTGCCAAGATGACTGACTAGAAGCAGCTAGTGTGCGCCTCTCACAGAGAGGAGATAGAGTGGTGTTTAAACACTAGCTCTTCAACTGGATGGTCCAGGAGGACAGGTTGGAATTCATTAAGGAAGCAGCATGACCCATGGAGAACACAGAACAAGGAGACAGGGCAGCCACCCACCTGGGATTGGCTTAGAGCCTGGGAGGCCCCCACTGCTGGGAAATGGTGAGTGAGAGCCCTTGGGGACCCATGCTTCTACCATGACTCTGCAATCCTAGGCAGAGGAGATCCCCCTGACCGTCTCCCCTGGGTGTTTTTAGACTGACACTGAGAGCTGCAGTGAAGTCTGGCCAGAGCCTCCCAGGCCCATGTAGATCCTCAAGGGCCTGAACTCCTGAGCACCCCGGCGCCAGCTGCCATAGCTCTGCCAACAAGAAAAGCCAGACTCTCTCACATATCCCAGACTGCACCCAGGGTGGGGGCTGCATCCACAGTGCTGAGAAGCAGAAGGGCTGCAGGCCTCACCTCCACTGTAGCTCTCCACTCAAAGCCCACTGGCCTGGGGCCTCAGCACAGCCACCTCACCCTGCCTGAGTCTTGGGCTGGGAGCAGCTTTGCATTTCTCTGGGACAGAGCTCCCAGGGGTAACAGACAAGCCCGCCATTTTAGCCACTGCAACAGCCCCTGACCCTACTGCCCTCAGGCTGGACAGGGAGGGAAGAGCCAAAGGGTTTGATGGTGGGTCTCCTGCACAGTACAGCTAGCTGTCTTATGGAAAAGCGATGGGTCTACTGTCCACACGGTCTCTGTCCCTGCTACTCCACACTGGGTGGGGCTTCCCATCTGGGCCCTGGCACAGCCGCCTTGCCTCTGCTTGGTCACTTCCACGATGGCTGTGCATTTCTCTGGAAAGGAAATCTCAGAGACGAGCCACAGGCCCTCTGCCATTGCCACTGCATGGGGTCCACCCTTGCTGCCCTCGGACTGGGGAAGCAATAGAGCCTGAGTGCTTTACTCGTACCTCCAGCACACTACAGCCACTATACGAGATGGAACCCAGTCTCTTCCCTGTGAACTCTCACCCCACTGCCCTTCACCAGGCAGGGCCTGCTAGCTCAGGCCTCGAGTACAGCCACTGCACCCGAGGCTGAACATTCCCATTGGCAGCAGCTCTGCATTTCTCTGGGTTGGAGCTCCCGGGGCAACCGAAAGCCCCTCTACCACTGCCACTGCAGCAGTACTGCCCATTCCACCCTAGGGCTGAGGAAGGCACAAAGACCCCGAGTGCTTTACTAGACCTCTGGGAGGCTACAGCTGCCCTAGGGAGAGGCCATTTTGTCTTCCCTGCAAATCCCCCTCTTCCTCTGCTCATAACCAGGCAGGGCCCTCCAGCTTGGGCCTGCAATGCGGCCCCCACCCTGGGTCGATCGCTTTGATTGGCAGTGGATCTGCGTTTCTCTGGGGGCAGAGCCCCAGGTGACAAGTGAAAGCCCCCATTGCACTTGTTGCCAGAAGCTGGGGAGGGAACAAAACGTCTGAGCTTACCCCAGGGATGTGGGGCAGTCTGGGAGTGTTGAGCCGAGATCTGCAGCCAGCACTTAGGTGGGAGAGGAGCCCCCACTCTGAGAGGATTGAGAGGGAGTGCAAGGCTGTAAACCCAGGATATACAGTGGGGCCATGGAGGATGGAGAGAGGGAGGCAGGGGTTGAAAAACTATCTATTGATTATTATGCTGATTACCTGGGTGACATAATTATCTGTACACCAAATCCCGCAACATGCAACAGACACATGTATTCCTTGAACCTAAAATAAAAGTTGAAAAGAAATAAAAATAAAAATCCTCTGTGCCTTGCCTAGTCATCCCTCTCTCCTCTCCACCCTGACAACCATTGATCTTTTTTATTTTTGCATTTTTAAGTTGGGAATGCATTTTAAAATAGATTTTATGTTTTAGAGCAGTTTTACATTCACAGCAAAATTGAGCAGAAGGTACAGAGATTTCCCATATATGCCTTACCACTGATCTTTTTTACTGTCTCCATAGTTTTGCCTTTTTCAGAATGTCATATACTTGGAATCACAGCAAGTAGCCTTTTCAGATTGGCTTCTTTCACTTAATCAAATGTGTTTAAAGTTTCTCCATGTCTTTTCATGGCTTGATAGCTCATTTATTTGTAATGATGAATAGTATTCCATTGTCAAATGTACCATAGTTTATTCACCTGTTGGTGGTGCAATTTTGTTCAACATTATAATACTAGATCCTAATACACTGCTTGGCACATAGAAGATGTATAGTACGTTTTCTTTATGCTTTTTTTAAAAAAAATATTTTCAACTTTTAGATTCAAGGGGTACATGTGCAGGTTTGTTACCTGGGTATATTGTGTGATGCTGAGGTTTGGGCTATAATTAAGTCCATCAGCCATGTACTGAGCATAGTACCTAATAGTTGCCCCTCTTCCTCCCTCCCTCTCTTTCTCCCTCCCTACCTCTAGTAGTCCCCAGTGTCTATTTTAGCCATCTTTATGTCCATGAGTACACAGTGCTTAGCTCCCACTTATAAGTGAGAACATGTGGTATTTGGTTTTCTGTTCTCATGGTTATTCACTTTGGATGACAGCCTCCAGCTACAACCATGGTTGCTGCAAAGAACATGATTTTGTTTCGTTTTTTGAGATGGAGTCTTGCTGTGTCACCCAAGCTGGAGTGTAGTGGCGTGATCTCTGCTCACTGCAACTTCTGCCTCCCGGGTTCAAGCAATTGTCTGCCTTAGATTCCTGAGTAGCTGGGATTGCAGGTGCCTGCCACCACGCCCGGCTAATTTTTGTATTTTTAGTAGAGACGGGGTTTCACCATCTTGGCCAGGCTGGTCTTGAACTCCTGACCTCGTGATCAACCCACCTTGGCCTCCCAAAGTGCTGGAATTATAGTTGTGAACCACTGTACCCGACCATGATTTCATTTTTTATGGTTGCATAGTATTTCATGGTGCATATGTACCATATTTCCTTTGTTCAGTCCACCATTGATTGGCACCCAGGTTAGTTCCTATGTCTTGGGTATGGTGAATAGTGCTGTAGTGAACATATGAATGCATGTTTTTTTGGAAGAACAATTTATTTTCTTTTCCAGGGTCAAATTGTTAGCTCTGTTTTAAATTCTTTGAAAATCTCCTATTTTCCACAGTGGCTGAACTAATTTACATTCCCACCAACAGCATATAAATGTTTCCTTTTCTCCACAGCCTCACCAACATCTGTTGTATTTTGGCTTTTTCATAATGACCATTCCGATTGGTATGAGATGGCATCTTACTGTGGATTTGATTTGAATTTCTCTGATTACTGTGGATTTGATTTGAATTTCTCTGATTACTGTGGATTTGATTTGAATTTCTCTGATTACTGTGGATTTGATTTGAATTTCTCTGATTATTAGTGGTGATGAGCATTTTACCATGTTTGTTGGCCATATGTATGTCTTCTTTCAAGAAGTGTGTATTCATGTCTTTCACTCATTTTTAAAGGGGGTTATTTGTTTTCTGCTTGTTTAATTATTTTAAGTTCACTATAGATTGTGGATGTTAGACTTTTGTCAGATGTATAGTTTGCAAATATTTTCTCCAATTTTATAGGTTATCCATTTACTCTGCTGATAGTCTCTTTTGCTGTGCAGAAGCTCGTTAATTTAATTAGGTTTCACTTGTCAATTTTTGTTTTTGTTGCAATTTCTTTTTTGGACTTACTCATAAATTCTTTCCTAAGGCTTATATCCATTTCCTGGGTTTTCTTCCAGGATTCTTTTATTATTATTATTATTATTATTATTA
>NW_016810615.1:0-48495 GCF_001698545.2 Rhinopithecus bieti | reverse complement strand
TTTTTTTTTTTAAATTTATTATGGATTCAGTCTTGGAACTCAATATTGGTCTCTTCGGGTTTTCAATTTTTTCCTGATTTAATCGTGGGAGATTGTGTTTTCAGGAATTTATTCATTTCCTCAAGATTTTCTAGTTTATATGCATATTTTATATCCACCTTCCCATTCTGTGCCTTTTAAGTGTGATCATAATAGTCTGAGAATCTTTTGCGTTTCTGTGGAATTGGTTGTAATATTACCTTGTCATTTCTGATTGTGATTATTTGGATCTTCTTTTTTTTTTGTTAATCTAGCTAGTGGTCTATTAATCTTGTTTATCCTTTCAAAGAACCAGCTGTTGGCTTTGTCGATTCTTTATATGGATTTTTGGGTCTCAATTTTGTTCAATTATTTTCTGATTTTAATTATTTTTTTTATTCTGCTAGCCCTGGGGCTAGTTTGTTCTTGTTTTTCTAGTTCCTTTAGGTTTGATGTTAGATCATTAATTTGAGATCTTTCTAATTTCTTTGATGTCAGCATTTAGTCCTATAAACTTTCCTCCTAACACTGCTTTTGTTGCATCCCAGAGATTTTGGTGTGCTGTGTCTCTGTTTTCATTTATTTCAAATAAGTTTTTTATTGTTGACTTAATTTTGTTGTTTACCCAAAAGTTATTCAGGACAAGCTGTTTCATTTCCATGTGATTTTGTGGTTTTGGGGGATCCTCTTAGTATTTATTTTTAGTTTTATTCCACTGTGGCCTGAGAGTGGTAGGTATGCTTTCAATTTGTTTTTGGAATTTGAAATTTGCTTTATGGTAGAGCATGTGGTTAATCTTGGAATATGTTCTGGTGCAGAGGAGACGAATGTATATTCTGTTGTTGATGGGTAGAGTGTTCTGTAGATATTTATTAGGTCCAATTTGTCAAATTTAAGTTCATAATTTGTTTTCTGACTTGATGATCTGTCTAACACTGCCACTGGGGTGTTGAAGTCCCTCACTATCTTTGTGTGGCTATGTATTTTTGTAGATTTAGAAGTATTTTATGAATCTGGGTGCTCCAGTGTTGGGTGCATATATATGATAGTAAATCATCTTGTTAAACCCTTTAGCATTACATAATTACCTTCTTTGTCCTATTTTACATTGTTGTTATAAAGTCTGTTTTATCTGATGTAAGAATAATGACCCTTGCTCTTTTTATGTTTTCCGTTTACATGGCAGATCTTTTTCCAACCCTTTACTTTGAGCCTGTGGGTGTCACTATGTGTGAAATGTGTCTCTTGAAGACAGAAGACAGATAGGTCTTTTTTTTTTTTTTTTTCCTTTTTTCCCCACCTTCCCACTCTGTGCCTCTTAAGTAAGGGATTTAGATTATTTACTTTCCAGGTTAATATGGATGTATGAGGATGTGAGGTTTTGATCCTATCATGTAGTTGTTAGGTAGTTGCTTTGTAGTTTCTATTGTGTGGTTGCTTGATAGGGGGTGTGGGCTATGTACTTAAGTATGTTTTTGTAGTAGCAGGTATTATTCTTTAATTTCCATGTGTAGAACTACTTAAGGATCTCTTGTAAGGCTGGTCTAGTGATAACGAATTCCCTCAGTGCTTGTTTGCCTTGAAAATATTTTATTTCCCCTTGGCTTATGAAGCTTAGTTTGATGGGATATGAAATTCTTGGTTGGAGTTTCTTTCTTTTTTTATTTTTAAGAATGCTGAAAATTGGCCCCCAGTCTAGTCTGGCTTGTAAGGTTTCTGCTAAGAAGTCAGCTGTTAGCCTGATGGGGCTTTCTTTGTATGTGATGTGACCTTTTTCTCTAGCTGCTTTTAGGATTTTTCCTTTAGCATTGCCTTTTTTTTTTTTTTTTTTTTTGATGAAGTCTTGCTCTTTCACTAAGGCTAGAGTACAGTGGTGCCATCTCAGTTCACTGCAACCTCCACCTCCCAGGTTCAAGTGATTCTCCTCAGCCTCCTGAGTAGCTGGGATTACAGGTGCCCACCACCATGCCTGGGTAATTTTTGTGCTTTTAGGAGAGACAGGGTTTCACCATGTTGGCCAGGCTGGTCTTGAACTCCTGACCTAAAGTAATCCACCTGCCTCAGCGTCCCAAAGTGCTGCGATGCAGGCATGAGCCACCACACTCAGCCCTTAGCATTGCCTTTAAAGAGCCTGGGCATGATATGTATTGGTGATGTTCATTTTCTGTAGTATCTTTCAGGTGTTCTCTGGATTTCTTGTATCTGGCTATGTACTTCTCTATCAAGATTAGAGATTTTTAAAAGATTTGTTCCTCAAGTGTGTTTCCCAGGTTTGTTTTTTTTTCTTCATCTCTCTCAGGAATGCCAATAATTTGCGGTTTTGATACTTTACATAATTCCATACTTCTTGAAGATGTTTATTTGTTAATGTCCTTTGCCTTAGTTTTATCTGACTACTTTGAAAGATTGTTGTTCAAGCTCTAAAACATTTTTATTTTGCATGGTTCAGTCTATTGATAAAACTTTCGATTGAATTTTGAAATTACTTGAATTTATTGATTCTAGAAGCTCTGATTTATTTCTTTTTAAGATGTGTATCTCTTCTTTCCTTTCTTGGATTGCTTTAGAAGTTTTTTTTTTTGTGATGATTTTCAGTTTTCTCTTTGATCTCATTGAGATTCCTTGCAATCCATGATTTGAGTTCTTTATCTGTCATTTCTGAGTTTCCGTATTGCCTAGGGACCATTGCTGAAAAGCTAGTGTGATCCTTTGGTGGTATCACTACATTCGTATTTTTCATAGTGCCAGAATTCTTGCACTGGTTCTTTCTCATCTGGAGATACTGGCACTTCTGATTTTAAAATGACTTTTGTGCAGGTAGGATTTTCTTTTCTTTCTTTCCCTATACAATTGTCATTTTCTTTCCCTTCTCCCTCCCTCCCTAGTGTGTGTGACTTTCGAGAATGTTGAGTAGGGTCTTTTGGCTTTGTTTCCATAGCCCTGTGCACTTCTGTCACAGGTTTTTATTGAGCTGTGCCGTTCGACCTATAAACCAGTGGATGCGTGGTGCTTATACATAAGAGCTGGCCATGGCCAATGTGGCTGGGTATATACTTGATCCGTAATTACTGGGAGAAGCTCTTGTTGCCTTAGGCAATGGGCTGATTCATGGAGTGCACAATTGTCTGAATTCCATCCTCAGTCCTGGGATGTTGGGGGCAGATGTACAGATCTAGTCTGGACAGGTTTGCTACAGGTCCCCTGATGGCAAGCACAAGCCCCACCACTGAGGGAGAATCCAGTGGGCAGCCACCAAACACCCAGAGATATGCCTAGGTGTAGAACTGGGAAACCTCCTCAGCTTCAAGTTCTTTGCATGGGGATGGCCTAAACTCCCAATCTAGGACAGTGGGTGCTCTAGATGCCTGAAAATCTGCCTGGCCATGTAGTGGAGAGGTGCCCCCTGGCACCAGGATCTCTGCATAAGACAGGTGGGACAGCTGAGGCTGCTGTTCCAGGTGAGTGGTTCCTCCAAATACTTGGAGATCTGCCTGAGCATGGAGCAGAGAAGGCCCCCCTGCACACAGATCTCTGCACAGGAATGATGGGGTGGCTCAGGCTGCCAATCTGGGCAAGCAGGTATTTTGAATGCTTGGAGATCTCCCCTGGTGTGGAGCAGAGAGGGATATATGCACTACCATCTATGCCCAGAAAGGGTGGGGAAGCTCAGGTTGCTGATCCAGGTGGGTGGGTGCTTTGAATGCCTGGAGATCTATCTGCCTGGCATGAAATGGAGAGGTGCCCCCTATAAAGGATCTCTGTACAGGAGGGATAGGGTGATTCAGGCCGCTATTTCATGTGAGTGGTTGTTCCACATGCCTGGCAATCTGCCTCCGTGTGGAGCAGAGTCGGTCCCAGTGCACCATGATCTATGCACAGGAAGGGTCGGGTGGCTCAGGTTGCTGATCCAGGTAAGAGGGTGCTTTGAATTCCTGGAGATCTGCCTGGGCATGGAGAATAAGAGCCCTGCTGCACCCTGGTCTACGTCCATGAAGGGGTGGTATGGCTCAGGCTGCTGGTCTGGGCAAGCAGGTCCTCTACCTGGTTTTCTGCCTGAGGTTGAAGAAAAGATAACCCTGCTACACAATCTCAGAGGAGCAGACTGGGGCACCCAGCAATGACATGTGAAGATCAGTTCCAGGTTGCTAAGCTGGTCCTGGCTGTAAGTCTTGTCATCCAGGAGAAACTGCAGCTGTAGCAGCTCTGCTTCTGCTCCAGGCCTATAATGGTTGAGAACACAGTTCCAGTAGCTACTGCTCAGGCACTTTCCACAGATCTGACTGTGGAGGTCCCTACCTTGCTCTGGAGTAGATGCTCCAATCTCTGGCCCAAGACTAAAATGCTCCTGCAGCCACACTGCCAGGTTACCAAAGAATGGCAGTCTTTGTATGTGCCCAGATTAAAAATGGCATCCTACATTTTTAATGCAGTGTTCCAGGTCTGGGAAAATGCCTGCAGCTATTCCTGGTGTCTTTCCCTCAAAGCATCTCCAAGCCTCTCCACAAGTTAGCGCCAGGGCTTGGGAGAAACAAAGTGCTCTCCCTCAGCCTGGGCTGCTCAGATCCTCAGTGGAAAGGTGAGTCACAGAGGGAGGCTCTCTGCCTTCCTTACATACTGGAGCTTCACTCTTATCAGCTAGTTGCCATCACAGGGGCTATTTGCCGTTGTTCTCTGCTGCAGGATCTAAGGTGTCCTTCATGATTGTGGTAGATTCCCATTTTCCTTTTTAAATTAAAGCTCATAGATTTGATTTTTATGCACTATTTTGCTATTTCCAAATGGTAGAGGCATGCTAAAAATGTCTAATCCACTATGTTGGAAAGAAGGACCCAATTTTCCTTCCTTATTCTTATCATGCAATTCTCTCTCTGAATAATGTGTCTCCAGCAAATTGCCTGGTCTGATAGTAAATTGAAATCAAATTTCTGGGAATTTGAGAGTCTTCCATCTGCCCTCTAACTCTCACTCTCTCAAATATACCTCTTGACTATCTCTTGAATTAATCCTTTCTGGTCACTGTCATTGATCTGACTCAGGCTTCATTAACTTCTCCCAAATTCATATATTAGCTTCCTGACTAATCTTTCTGACTCCAATGCATAATCTGCTCCTAAAACACATACCTTATTATGTTGATCTCTTGCTCAAAATATTCAGCAGATTAAAGTTTAAATTTATTTATATGCATTCACATTTCTCAAGCTTTTACTCTTACAATGTGCACAGTCTCCTGTTCAGCATCTCTTTTTATAAACTTCCAACTTCTATTTTGTGTGCTCCCACAGCTCTGAATTATCTGGAGTATGAAAAGCAAGGTGTGTCTGTTTGTCAAATTAAAGAGCTTTTATGTGAGTTCTAAACTCTTAGCTGCTGTAGTGTCAGTCCCCCCACCCAGCTTATTCTGGATATGTTTGGAATAATGGATTAATTCCATTATTGATTCTATATTTCAGAGATGAATTAGACATAAATAAAAATGTGGAGCTCTTGAAACCTGAGGTTGATGGTGTTGGCTTCTATATTTTTACATTTGATAGCTGGGTGCTGTTTCATTAGGGCCAGGGTAAAAGATAAAATTCCAATAAATTCATGGAAGCTTTGTGGTTGGTACCTAGAGAAGTACTGTGTGTAAGTCCTCCAGATTCTGCAGTGAATAGCAAGAAACACTTAAGAAGTGGGTGGATCAGTTCTTTAAATGAAGGACTTTGCTTTAATATGCTTACATCACTTACCTCCCATTATCACCCACAATCCTGATGTCAGATTTTATTTTGTTTAAGTGAAGCACAAAATAACTTTTGAAAAAAATATATTTACAAAAGACTAAGGAAACAGCATTCCCACTATGTAAAGAAGAGTGAGTTTTTCATATTCTGTGAGCTCACACTTTGAGCATTCCATACAAACACACACACACACACCATGGAATCTAAGGAGGTTTGGAACAATGTTAAAAATCAAGGATATGAGGTAACGCAGAGTGAAGGGAAGAATGTCAACCTACTTCTGAACAGACAGTGTAATCTTTTTGTGTAATAGTTGCATACCCTAGTAACTAAAGGATCTGATATAATGAGATTCAGCTGAGCTTTGGGAAATTTTATCAACCATTTGATTTCAAGTGATTTCATTCTATCCTTAACTTGCAGCACTGGGCTTTGATATTGAAATAGGAAGAGAACATTGAATCAGATTTTTTTTCCTTGTACTTGCCATTTCAAATAACTTTACAATTATTATTGCTTTCCCAAGAAGTAGGTAAGATTAAAGTGCTTTGATGTTTTTATTGTTAGAGTGTGAGAAATCCTAACATGATAAATGACTTGGAGGTTAGAATAGAGCAAATCAGGACCAGAACAATGTTTAAAATTTACTGATTTCAAGGATTATAGTCGCTCAACTGATCTATTTTCAGTTAGAAAATAGTGGGATGTTACACTTTGTAATACTAAGCACTGTATGGTTGAAGTTAAAGCCCAGTAAGGCTATTTTACCAGCAGTCAGGAATTTTGAGTCCTAATCCTTGCTACAACTCTTAATTTTAGTTAACACTAATATTTCTGGAATTCAGTTGTATTATCTGTAAAATAAAACAATTAAGATGAATTTGACTAGAGTGAGGAGACTGCTTCACATGACTTCCTAACCTTAGGGTTTTTCAGTCAATGTTTCTTATTGAGGTATAAAAGACCATGTTCTAGAGATGGCACCTCACAGAGACATGAAATTTTAATATTCATATTCTTCTCAATAAAACTTTTATTTAAATAGGCAAAATAGACAATCTCTTTTACAAAGGGACACTGGGGCACTCAGTGGAGTGCCTTTTTTCAGTACCACAGCTACTTACCTCCATTCACAATGCCTTCTTTCATGAATCTGCTGGGGAATTGTTTTTTAGTTTATTAATATTATTAAATAACCACTGTCTTTAAAGTCATAATTTCTCAAACATATTGCTCTGTTTCCATGCAAAATTAAGTATCATATTTTAGGACAGAATTATAAATTCCAAATGAAAATATTTCTACAAAGTTAATAAAACTCTGATTATTGATATTAGCTGATTCATCAAACATTTACTATTCTAGGTTGATTTTATATATATGTGTGTATGTATGTGTGTGTGTGTATATATGTGTATATATATGTATGTATATATATAAATTCATTTAATTCTCATAACAGTTCTTTGAGGTAGGTCCCATTCATCTCATCTCCACTGCTGAAGAAACAAATGCATTCTGAGTTTAGTAATCTGTCTGTGATCAATCAGCTAGTTATGGCCAGAGCCAGGATCTGGAAAGCTGGTTTCAAAATCCAAATTCTTGACTAGTTTACTAAATTGTTGGCCCGTACATTCCAAATACAACTGGCATTCTAAGCCATGTTAATATGGACATATAACTTATAGAAAGGAACAGAAATATGGAATATACACATGTGCTTTAGAAGCTTATTATATGAATGTGCAGAGGAAGATTATATTTAGGGCAAATGCATATGAAGGGTGGGACTCTCAACGGGTTGCGATTCACGGCAAGAATTGAGTTTTATGTCTATCTTTGTTTGCCTAAAGCAAACTGAAATTCTATTTTGCTTTTATTTTCTTTAAGAGCCAACTACTTTACACATATAAAATTCCAACTGAATAGCAAAGCAGCATCTAGATTTGATAGCTGTCTTCCTCTGTAAAAAGAAAAGAACGAGAATCAATCTAGCTATTGCGTCTTAGGAATTACTTCCATGAAGAAGCCTTCCATGATTCTCCTAGTCTGAGCCATGTAGCCCTTTGTGCTTCCATGGCAACTCACACTTTCTTCTGCCTTGACCCTACACAGGGTCCTATAATCACCTGTGAGCTTGTCTGTCTTCTTCACTGGCCTGACAGACCTTTCAAGATCAAGGATTTTCTCTTTCTTTCTTTTCTCTTTTCTTTTTATCTTTTTTCTGAGACGCGCCGACCCAGTCGTCTCTCTGCCCCCCCCGGCTCGAGCATCGCCCCAGTGGGCCGGATCTCAGAGGCTCACTGCACACCGCGCTCCGCCTCCCCGCGTTCACGCCATCTCTCCTGCCTCGAGTACACGACCCGCGCTGGGCACACCTAACAGCGTGCCCGCCACCCCTCGCACCGGCTAACTTTCTTTTGCTCATTCTCTACGCTAGAGACCGGCGCGTCTCTCACCGTGTGCTAGCCGGATGGGTTGTCGATCCCTGAACTCGTCGCACCTCTCGCCCGTCTCGCGCCCTCCAAGCCTGCTGGATTTCACAGCTTGAGCCACCCGGGCCCAGCCAAGATCAAGGATTTTCTTATCCATCTTTGCAGCTTTCTGCCCAGCAGATGCTTTGTACTTAATAGACATTCAGTAGGCATTTGCTGAAGTAAAATAAAGGTGTCTTCAAACTAGCTTGGGAAATAATTCTGGAGAGACAATGCTTTTTTTTTTTATTCTACCCACGTCTGACTTTTAGTTCTTCTACGGCGTACCTATTTTATGCAAGCAAATACTGGTTCTCTATCTACCTATTATGTTTACATATTGTAGCTATTTAACATGTATTGTTGATTGAATTACATTGGAATAGGTCCTTTAGATGTATTAGAGAATTGGAAGTAGTTTAGTCTGTTTAGGCTAGGCTGTGTTTGGTAACAAACCAACCTCTAAATTTCAGTGTCTTAACACATAAAGGTTATTTCTCAGTCATGTAGAATGGTCCAGTGGTGACTCTCCAGATCCAGTGGTGACTCTCAACAGCAGCTCTTTCTAAATGGCAACTGCAAGTTTCAGGCCTCTGGCAGCTTGTAGCTCCGCCATGGAAAACAGGAGGCTTCCAGGTCACCATGGCAGGAAAAAAGAGAGCTGGGCACTGGCTCCCAAATGCTTTGGTCTGAAAATGGCACACTTTGCTTCTGCTCACAGCCCTTTGGCAAGAACTAGTCACCTGGTCTTGTCTACTGTAGGGGGGCAGGGGACTGTGGGAGAGGAAAACAGTAAATAGCCCGCCTGGAGGTAGAGAGAGTGAAGTAGGATCTAACCATCAATACTGACATTTAGTTTTCGGTCTGATGCATTCATTTTTAAAAATAGAAGTTAATTTTAAAATAGTTAATACATTATTTTATACGAATTCATATAAAGATCAGAATACTGCCCCACCCCCTTTATTGACAGGACCCAAATTAATAAGTGGTTTTAAAAAAAAGTTAGCAAATAAGAGAAACATCAATAATTTTTTAGCCAAAGACCTTTTCTTTAAAGATAATATTAATAAATCAATTGATAATAACCTTATTAATAGCCCCAGTGAAGTTTCTGTCCAAGCAGATTCCTGACCTCTCTGATTTTCAAAGTCCTGAGAGAGTTAGGCAAAAAGAGGCATATCCATGGGTAAGTGCTTTCAAAATAACTTGGTCACTGCTTCTCCCTTGAGGTGACCTGCCTTCCTTTTTTATACGTGAGAAAATTGCCAGTAAAAACTACTGATTGAAGCTTTAACTTTCTCATTTGGAGTGCTGAGAGGTGAGGTTCCTTAACTCTTGAATACAAATATTAAAGCAGAAAGCCCACAAAAAGTTCTTCTGACACGGTGTAAGATATCAAGATGAAAGAATTGACAAGCTCTAATTCTTTTTATTTGTTGTATCTTCTATCAATTATGTAGTGGGTCTGGAATGGCCTAAGCCTTGCAATATCAAGCTTTTCTAGAGATAGATTCTAATCTGCATGCTTACGGTTAAAGGAATCATTGTAATATGGCAAATGACCAAGAAAGCACCCTCAGCCTGTTTCTTCAGGAGTGTCAGAGTTCTCAGGACATCATGGAGAAGCACAGGTATGGGTTCATCAAGTCATTTAACTTCCTAGAGCACATGGATGAATTATATTTCCAAGACCTCAGTGGGATTATGTCTCTGAATTGTGAGCAGCGATGGCCATTAGGAGAGGATGTGTTTAAGAATTCCCTTTTCTCCATAGCCTTATCAGCATCTGTTGTTTTTTGACTTTTTATTAACAGCCATTCTGACTGTGTGAGATAGTATTGCAGGAACAGAAAACCAAACACTGGACATTCTCGCTTATAAGTGGGAGCTAATCACTGAGCACACATGGACATAAATGCGGGAACAATTGACACTGTGGACTACTAAAGGTTGCAGTGGGGGATGGGTCAAAAAACTACATATCAGGTACTATGCTTACTACTTGAGTGATGGGATTCATACTCCAAACCTCAGCATTATGTAATATTCCCATCTAACAAATCTGTACATGTATCCTCTGTATCTAAAATAAAAGTTCGAATAAATTGTAAACAATAAAAACAAAGAGAAGATGTGCATTTTCCATCTCTCTTTCTCCGACTGGTACTGCAGTAAATAAAGGAGTTGGCGAATGGAAGCTATCTGGATCCTTGAGTCACCTTGTGGAGGAGTCACAGGCAGCAGAACCTCCTGGCCTCCATCAGACACTGATGTCAATGAGAAATAGCCTCTGTTATATTAAGGCACTGGAATTTCAGGATTGATCCCAATATAGTATAGCCTAGCCTGCCTACTACAGGCACAATACATGCATACAGACCATGCAAGTGCCAAAAATTTGAAGGGTGCAAGAGACCTCACAAACCCCTCTGCCACAGGCAAACACTATTATTAATTTCTTATGTAACTTTTAGAGATGTATTGTGTACTAATATCAAAATGGTAATAATTGTGATAATGGCAGCAACCTCTTAAGCACTTACCCTACCCTATTATTTAAGGTAACACTAACTGCTCTAACAATTGACCCTAAAAGGTGGTATTATACAAACTCAGAAGAAGGTGATCTAAATCAGCAATATGTGTGTGTGGTGAGGGGGTGCTCTGGCCCCCCAGTGAGTCATTTGAGTGCACTGACTGATGGGGGCCTTGCCATCCTCGGGATGTGGCTTCCAAGACCACTCTGGGCATCAGTATCTAGCTGGAAAAAGAAATAGCATAGAAGATGGCAACTGAGAGGCTTTTATGGGCCTGGCTTGCCAGTCATTGGCTAGAATTCATTCACACGCCATATCTTCCCATAAGGAAGGCTGGCAAATGTGGTCAAGGGTATGCCAGGAAAAAAACAACTAGCAGGCTTATTTAATTTTTACAGCAGCTCTATGACCAGAGACTGCTATGATACTCACTTTACAGGTGAGTAAACTGAGTAGCCAAAAAATTTATTTGCTAAAGATCTACTTGAAAGTGGCAGAGTCCGGAAGTGAACCTGAGTAGTCTTGCCAGAGCTGGGCTGGGCTTAACCACACTCTGCAACATCCTTTCTTTACACAATGCACTGTGCTCCACTTTCTTTTCGCCTTAAGAATATTTAGTGGAGATGTTCAATTCTAGTACAGTTGACCTTCCTTATCCACTAGGGATAAGTTCCAAGACTCCCAGTGGAAGCCTGAAACCGTAGATAGTACAGAATACTGTATGTGTTATGCACAAATTTCTTTTTCTTTCTTCACAATGTCGTAGATTTGTTCTTACCATGTATCTTGGAACTGCAGCATGTGATTTTTTTTTTTCTTATTAAGTTGAGGGCTTTCCCCTTTTTACTGAAAGGAAGCACTTTATGACTTCTTTTCGGCACATCCGGTTAGCTGGTATTCCTACTCTTGCACTTTGGTGCCATTATTACATAAAATAAGGTTTACTTGAACACAAGCACTGGGATATCAAGACAGTTGATTTGATAGCTCAGAGGGTTTCTAAGTGACTAGTGGTCAGGGAGCATTAACAGTGTGGATACTCTGGACAAAGGGATGATTCATGTCCCAGGCGGAAGAGGGACTGTGCAACGTTTCACAATGCTTCTCAGAATGCTTTGTGATTTAAGAATTAGGAATTGTTTATTTCTGCAACTTTCTATGTAATGTTTTCAGATCATGGTTGGCTATGGGTAGCTGAATCTGCAGAAGGCAAAACTGTGGACAAGTGGGGACTGTTGTACACATAAGGCTGTTTCTTGATGGCTATTTATTACTCAATTATATAAATCATAATTAACTACTCTTCATAACTACTATATTGTTTCTATCTTCCACCATTATAAACTGTAATACAGAGAATATCATTTTCACATATGTGAGTACATGAAGACAAATAATTTTCACACATGTGAAATTACATGAAGACAAATTTTTAGAATTAAAATTGCTTGGATAAATGGTATATGTGTAATTACTTTTGATAGACATTTTTAAATTTCCTTAACATGAGATCATTTTTTACAACAAAAGTACCATTTATACACCTATGAACAAAGTATATAAATACATTTCCCTATTTCACACCACACACAGGTTTTCAGCTTTTTTGATTTTGCTAAATTGTAAGTAAAACGGAATTTGATAGTCTTATTTTTTATTCTCTTAATACAACAGAAGTTTGAGGAGTCCAGCTCCTGCTTAAAAACCTTTGTGTGATTTTTCAGACCTGACCACAGGCAATTCAAAAGGCTTTGCCTGGCAGGCCTCCTGGAGGAAGCTACCCTCCCCACACAGACTTGGTGCACAGCCCCTGCACTGCAGCCTCTCTGAGGACTCGCAGTTAAGGACCCAGGAACCCTCAGCGTGCCATGCCCTTAAGCATAGCTGCCTTTCCAGCTCAGCCTCTTTCATTCAGAAGCCTCTTTATCTAGGGCCTTTCGCTGAGACGTTCCTCACGTGTCTCTGTTGATATCTCCTTTTGGGCACGCGGGGTATGGGGAGATTTGAAGACACTTTTCTCCACTCTGACGCAGTACTACAATACCCAGTACTTTTCCATACTTCATCATTGCGCTCCTTTAGCTCTGGGTCTGTAAAGCTGCAGGAGCCTTTTGCTTGGGGCTTCCTCTGTGCTGATCCGCTTTCCTCTACTGACACTGTTCCATGGAAGGAAATGAGCAGGAGGAGACAGTGTTTTCTCTGGCTTAGTCTCTTTGCAGGAAGTAATTGAAAGCTTCGCTGTAACTTTCATTTTGGCTTATTTTTTTTCATTGGCTACCCTGATATCTGGGAGCGGAGCTGAGCTCCTGACAATGTTAAAATGTCTACATATATGTAAATTTATTGCAGCTTTTATGTCTTTTTAGTGATAGTTCATATCTTTTGCTTACTGTTCTTTTGGGATATTATTCAATATTTTCTTTTGATTTAAAATATTAAGAAAATTAATAATTTACCTATATGTTATAATTTTGTTTTGGCCAATTTTTCATTTGTCTTTTCATTTTAGTTATAGTGTATTTTTTTCTATGAATTAAATTCAACCACAATTTTAAGAATTTACTATTCTTATATGAATGCCTGTTTTCTTTTTTGGGTCAGGTTAAGAAAAGTTTTTTTTTTCACTGAGATTATAAGACATCTGTATCTGTATTTTCTTTGTGCAATTAAACCTTTGTGTTATTTGCAATTTTGTTGTAAAAAGGGTAAGATAATTCAATTGCAGTGTTCTTTATGGCTATTCAGTTATCTTAACATCATTTAGTGAGTAATTTGTTTTCCTCCATTCTTATGAAACATCACCTTTTTGATATAAAGAATTCCTATATGTACTTGAGTTTATTTCTAGTTAGTCCATAGATCTGTATATTTACATTTTATTATTGCAGATTTAAGTTTACTATGGATTTAAACATGTTTTGCTCTTACTGTAGAAATTACTTTTATTTAAAAATATCTTGGTTGATTTATTTTATACAGGTGTTTTAAAAATCGGCTTGAAGTTAATATGAAATCCTATTCTAGAGATCACATACATTCATATGTTTCATATTCATATATGTATACACATACGTGTATACACTTACATATGCATGTATACACAATGCACATATGTATGCATGTATAAACATAAGCACATACACATGCATGTATGTATATATACGTGAATACATATACATATGCATGGATGTATATACACACATGTATGTTTATACAATGTATATGTATGTATAAACATACATGTATATACACACATTATGTGTATATATGTATAAACATAAACATAGGGAGAATTGTTTCTTTTCACCCAAGAACAAGTTAAACTTTTATTTGGGTTTTCCCTTTAGTTTCTTCAGGTGCATTTAGAAGTATTCATCTAAATTTCTTTTTAAGCTTATAGGACATTTGATTTTTTTTTTTTTTTTTTTTTTACTGTTTTCTTTTATAGTTCTATAGTTTCTAATTGCTTGTTATTATATATATATATATATGTTACTCACTTTGTATATCAGTTTTATTCCCAGTCACATTAAAATAATTATTAAGAGGCTGTGAGTTTGGTGGGAAAGATCTCACAGGCCAGCACTAGACAACCTGGTTTTGAATCCCAGTCTTGACACATTCTGGTTGTTATTGTGAGGATTAAAGGGAATTCCTAAAACATGCTTAGAATAGTGCTTAATCAATTTAATCATTATCTCACATAGTAGTATAAAAGATTTCCTTGCTTCAGAAAAAGAATTTTGATGCTTTCCTGTTTCTACACTTGGAAAAAGTTTAAATAGAAGGTTCTGTTTTTGTTAACATAAAGATAAATAAGACACATTTCCTCCCCTTCAGGGAAACTGTTTTGTTCTTCACCAACTCATTTGAATCTCTAAATCTTTTTTGATAAAAGAATAATTAGAGTAAATTCATAAATGAATCTACTACTCAGTCTAAAAAAGCATCTAAGCCAACATTTAAATCCAATTCCTCCTACTCTACAGACAACAATCAAGATTTAAACATGTTAGCACAGTAAAAGAAAAGCTTCAGGGACTTCTTTATTTGAAAATACATGCTCTTTTAACTAAAAAAAATTACTCTTCCACATTTATTGATTAATGGAATGTTTTCCTGTAATACACTTCAGTATAAAATGTATACAGTGTACTTTACACTTAAGTTCAAAGAAAAGAAGAACAAAGATAGTACTATTGATTTTCACCCTTTGCTTTTGTGTCTTCCTTTGTATCTTTTCTCCGTCATGGTCTTTCATAGTTCTGACCTTTAGAATATCTGGCCTGGGTTGGATACTACCAACCTTGTAAAATGGTTTCTTGGACTCTACTTTTGTTCCTTCTCCACACAACCACTAGAGCAATATATTGCAAATTTGATCATGTTTCCCCTTCTACAAAAGTTAGAGCTCATAAGGGTGGCCTCACAGCTCTCCTTCATTAAACTTCTTTCCAGTCTGAAATCTTGCTGGAATGCTGTATCAATATCAAATGCTCAAGGTTGTCTTGAGCATGCAAAGTACTTTTTCATCTTGAGTTTGGCCTCTTCACTGCCATACCCCATTTGCCTTCCTCTCCCCCACTTTTTTTTAAAACCTGACTCACGATTTATTTTCTCCAGCAAGCTCTCTTTTTACTTCTGAGCCCCTAAGTGTTTGGGTGCTCCTCTACAATGCTCCCATCATAACCTCTCCATGTCTTCCTCTCTTAGAGCACTTACAAATGTTCATCCTCGTGCCTGCAATGTCTTAGGATTGCTGGTATCTTAAAGCAAACACCTTTGTAACTACCACTCAGGCCAAGAGATAGAACTTTGCCAGCCACCCCAAAAGCACCTTGGTGAGGCTTGTTTCCGTTATAATCACTCCTATCAGAGTAAACACCATCCTGGCTTTTATAGTAATGGCTTCCTTGCATTTTATTTTTTCAGTTTTGTCACCCATGAGTGTGCACTTATACATTATATTTTAGTTTTTTTCCATTTTTAAAATTGATGTTTTTAGATTCTCTTTTAATCTACTCATCCCCTCCCTCCGCCCATCATCTTATCCCTTTTTTTCCCTTACCATTTACTCATTTAAAGACCCAGACAGTCCTGTCAGATTCCTATTGTTTGGATTTTGTTAATTGTGTATTCTTGGCTAAGTTATCCTGTTCTTTTCTCCTATTTCCTGAAAAATGGTAGCACCATTCAGAGGGTTAATCAGACTCATTTTAGCATTTTGGCAAGACTATAGGAGACATGTAGTATCTTATTGTCCCTGTTTTTGTTGGCAAACATTAATATCTAATATATTGATCCATCAATTCGTTGAACAGAGGGCAGTACCAAATAATGATAATCTATTATTTAAAAAATTATTAGCTGGAGTTTAAAAATAGATACTTTTCTTCACCTATCATTTGGTTACCCAGTGATATAGCCATGTAGGAACGGCAGAATAAATGCTTGATTCTTTCTCTTTATTTACCTTCCTCTGAAGGTGATCAATTATTTTTTGATAAATATTAATGAATAGATTATTCACATTTGTTGATTTCAAATCCCTTGGCAATTTCTTTCCTTTATAGATGCTAAATTTTTCCATCTTTTGGCCATTGCCGAAATCTTCGATAAAGTTGGCCTTGACCTATTGACATGGTTTCTAGTAGTCATGGACTTACTTTTTTGACAAGGTATTTCAGGCTCACCTTTTACATATTCTGGCCCAGACATGGAAGCCAGACATTGTCTCCAGGAAGGCACCTTGGTTCTTTTAACAGAAAGAGGCCAATTCAAACCCGCAGTCTTGTGGGGGGGTAAAGATGCTATTCTAATCTGAATATTGCCTCCTTTGTTTCCTGAAGGGGGGGATGGTTAGTAGACAGCGTTTTTGGTTATAGAACGGGAGCGATTTGTGGCGGTCCTTGGTGACGCAGTTGATATTGTGTTGAAATCCGTATCGCGGCTGGAAGGGGTGATGGAGTATTAGGATGATGTAGGTGCGACCGCTAATCGTTTAGGACGGGAAGCCGCCTCATAAAGCAGGGATTAGTTGGCCTGTTAGAAAAGGAGGCGCGCCAAGAGTGACGCGGCTAACCCCTTTTCACCATGCGGTGTGAGAAGACTTAGTGAGGAGGATGGTTTTATGAACCAGGAAGGCCAGACCCCTCATGAGACACTGATCTGCCTTGAATTTTTTGGACTTTCAGGCCCCAGATTGTGTGAAACAAATTTCTTTGTTCACAGGTCACCTAGTTAAACAGTGTTTTTGTTTACAGCAGCTGAAACCAGGCCTAAGACAAGTAGTGTTCAAAGCTGGTGGCTTGCTTTCTGGAGACTTCTTTCTTCTATGTCCTTCTTTACCTTTCATGCTGGACATTGACTTTCCATCATCTCTTTTCTTCTGTCCCATTCACTTTTTATTTTTTTTTTTTAATGGACACTGTATTAGTTATTCTCACACTGCTAATAAAGATATACCGAGACTGGGTATTGTAAAGGAAAGAGGTTTAATGACTCACCGTTCACATGGCTGGGGAGGCCTCACAATCATGGTGGAAGGCAAGGAGAGAGCAAAGGCATGTCTTACATGGCAGCAGGCAAGAGGGTATGTGCAGGGCAACTCCTGTTTATAAAACCATCAGATTTCATCAGTCTTATTCAGTGCCATGGGAGCAGTATGGGGGAAACCACCCCCATGATTCAACTGTCTCCACCTGGCCCCACCATTGACACATGCGGATTATTACAATTCAAGATGAGATTTGGGTGGGGACACAGCTAAACCACATCAGACACATAATAATTGTACGTATTTTTTGGATAGTGATATTTCCATACATATAATGTACGGTGATCAGATCAGAGTAATTAGCACGTCCTTCATCTGAAACATTTAATGTATAACACTGTTGGATGATTCTACTTAAAAATAATATATAGTTTCAAATAGGAGGGTAATACTAGAGTCATCCAATGGTGTTATAGGACATTAGAGGTTATTCCTCCTACCTAACTGTAATTTTGTATACTTTAACACATCTCTGACTCTCTCCCCCTTCCCCTTCCCCTTATCAGCCTCTAGGATCCTCTGTTCTATTTTATACTTCTATGAGAGCAACTTTTTTTTTTTTTTAAACTTCAACATATGAGTAAGAACATGCAGTATTTAAACTTTCTGTACCTGGTTTATTTCACTTAACATAATGTCCTCCAGTTCCATCCATTTTGCAACCAATGACAGAATTTCATTCTTTTTTATGGCTAAATAATATTCCATTGTGTATATACCACATTTTCCTTATCCATTCATCTGTTGTTGGACACCTAGGTTGACTCCATATCTTGGCTATTATGAATAATGCTGCAATAAAAACGGGGATGCAGATGTCTTTTTGATATTCTGATTTCTTTTCTTTGGGTGAATGCCCAGTAATGGTATTGCTGGATCATGTGGTAGTCCTATTTTTTTTTTTTTTCTTTTTTTTGAGATGTAGTCTTGCTCTGTTGCCCAGGCTAGAGTGCAGTGGTGCAATCTTGGCTCACTGCAACCTCCGCCTCCTGGGTTCAAGCAATTCTCCTGCCTCAGACTCCTGAGTAGGTGAGATTACAGGTGTGCACCACCACATCAGGCTAATTTTTGTATTTTTAGCAGAGATGGGGTTTCACCATGTTGGTCAGGATAGTCTTGGACTCCTGACCTTGTGATCTGCCTGCCTCGGCCTCCCAAAGTGCTGGGATTACAGACGTAAGCCACTGCACCCAGCCTTATTTGAAGTTTTTTGAAGAACCTCCCTACTGTTCTCTATGGTGCCTATACTTGTTCGCATTCCCAACAACAGTGTATAAGAGTTCCCTTTTCTCGACATTCTTACCAAAATTTATTATTATTTTTAAATAACAGCCATACTAACTGGGATGAGATGATATCTACTTGTGTTTTTGGTTTGCATTTCCATGATGATTAGTTATGTTGAGTATTTTTTTTTTTTTTTTTTTCTCTTGTCTTTTGAGAAATGTCTATTCAGCTTGCTTCCTAATTTTAAATTGAATTTTCTTTTCTTGCTTGACTTGCTTGCTTGCTTTTTTGTTTTTAAGATGTTTGAGTTTCTTATGTATTCTGGATATTGATCCTCTGTCAAATGAATGATTTACAAATACTTTCTCCCATTCTGTAGGTTGTTTCTTCACCCTGTTGACTGTTTCCTTTGCTATGCGGAAGCTTTTTAGTTTGATATAATCTCATTTGTTTATTTTTGCTTTTGTTGCCTGTGCTTCTTTGGTCTTATTCATAGAATCTTTTCCCAGAGCAATGTCCTAAGTATTTTCCTTTTTTTTTTTTTTTCCTAGTAGTTTTAATGTTTCAGTTTCTTACATTTAGGTCTTTGCTCTCTTTTGAGTTGATTTTTGTAAAGAGTGAGAGGTTGGGATCTAGTTTCATTTTTCAGTTTCTTAAAGTCTTGATTGCTCTGCAGTCTAGATTTCCAGTTCCTTCAGTTCCTAATGCAGTTTTCTTATACACTCCTGTTATTACTTTGGGCAAAATCCCTCCTAGTTTCAGATACTGTTTTCCAATGTACTTGTCATGATATCCAGTGAACATCTGTTGGCTATTACTGGTGTCTTTTTTGCTTGGGACCCTCAGACATTCTGTTTCCCTTTACTTTCTTCCGCACATACACTGATACCATGTAGATCTTACAGTTATTGGTGAATTGTCTCCAGTTATTTTATTATTTGGGGTTTGTGTGGGTGCCCTTGTCACTTAGCTTGTTATAAATACTATCCATTTTTTTCTATACTATATAGCTACCTATAACACCATTCGATGACTCTAGTATTACCCTCCTATTTGAAACTATATATTACTTTTAAGTAGAATCATCCAACAGTGTTATACATTAAATGTTTCAGATGAAGGACGTGCTAATTACTCTGATCTGATCACCATACATTATATGTATGGAAATATCACTATCCAAAAAATATGTACAATTATTATGTGTCTGATATGGTTTAGCTGTGTCCCCACCCAAATCTCACCCTGAATTGTAATAATCTGCATGTGTCAATGGTGGGGCCAGGTGGAGACAGTTGAATCATGGGGGTGGTTTCCCCCATACTGCTCCCATGGCACTGAATAAGACTGATGAAATCTGATGGTTTTATAAACAGGAGTTGCCCTGCACATACCCTCTTGCCTGCTGCCATGTAAGACATGCCTTTGCTCCTCCTTGCCTTCCACCATGATTGTGAGGCCTCCCCAGCCATGTGGAACGGTGAGTCAATTAAACCTCTTTCCTTTACAATTACCCAGTCTCGGTTATATCTTTATTAGCAGTGTGAGAATAGACTAATACAGTGTCCATTTAAAAAAAATAAAATAAAAAGTGAATGGGACAAAGAAAAGAGATGATGGAAAGTCAATGTCCACATGAAAGGTAAAAGAAGGACATAGAAGAAAGAAGTCTCAGAAAGCAAGCCACCAGCTTTTGAACACTACTTGTCTTAGGCTGTTTCAGCTGCTGTAACAAAACACTGTTAACTAGGTGACCTGTGAACAAAGAAATTTGTTTCACACAATTCTGGAGGCTGAAAAGTCCAAAATCAAGGCAGATTCAGTGTCTCATGAGGGTCTGCTTCCTGGTTCATAGAAAACCATCCTCTCACTAAGTCTTCACATGGTGAAAGGGGTTAGGGTACTCTTGGGGCCTCTTTTCTAAGGCCACTAATCCTGTTTATGAGGGCTTCCCCTCCTAAACGATTAGGGTGACCTAATCACCTCCTAATACTATCACCTTCAGGGATAGGATTTCAACATATCAATTCTAAGGAGACACAAATGTTGTCTATAACCAAAAACGCTGTCTATAACCATTCAGAAACAACAAAAGGAGGAATATTCAGATTAGAATAGCATTATTAGCAACAAGACTGTGGTTTTGAATTGCCTCTTTCTGTTAAAAGAACCAAGGGCTTCCTGGAGAAATGTCTGCTTCCATGTCTGGGCCAGAATATGTAAAAGGTGAGCCTGAAATACCTTGTCAAAAAGTAAGTCATGACTACTAGAAACATGTCAATAGGTCAGGCCAACTTTATGAGATTTCCAATGGCCAAAGATGGAAAAATTTAGCATCTATAAGGAAGATAATTGCCAAGGGATTGAAATCAACAAATGTGAATAAATCTATTCATTAATATTTATCAAAAAATAATTGATCACCTTCAGAGGAAGGTAAATAAAGAATCAAATATTTAAAGACATCCAAAAACTATGTGGCCATTATTTTTCCAGAATTTTTTATTTTTTCTTATAGACTGACATTAGAGAAATAGCTTTACTATATTTTCTTCTTCATCTCTAGGCATTTTAGATTTTCTTTTGTGAGTTCACTAGTTAGTTTTATGACTAATATAACTCATGTTCAGTTGATGTGTAATCATAGCATAAGTGATCATACTGTCACTTGAAAATAAAATTTGAAAATAGTCACAAGGTCATCATCAGCCACACTACTATTACGTGTCATCCTTTATTTTCTTTCATTTTCCTTCTCTATATTCTCTTTCTGTAGATCGTACCCTTTCAGGGTTATATGCATCTTTCAATATTTTGTAGCTTTCTTGGAGCCAGCTTATAAAGAACTACTGATGTCCTTCTTGTACTCCTCCCTAACTCGGCCTAAGTCTGTCTTAATATAGAAGGGTAAGATGCCTCATGATATAAAATAGTGACCTTATTTAATTAGTCTTGTCAAAGGTAAATAAAATTAGTTTGGCCCATGAATATAAACATCCATTTGTTCTGCTTTAACCCCCACTTTAAATTTTAACTTTAGTCATTAAATGTTTGGGGCTAGGTAGGAGAATTATGGCCAAAGGAACTATAGGAGGAAGGTTGTTTCTCTTAGTTTCTGTAAATAACCTGACAAGGAGACTCGTTGCTTAATCAGCACCTAATATGTTCATTTGGAATTCTCCAATGCTCAATTTTATTAGACATCTACAAAACAAAGCTTGTTTCCCCCCTGCATTGCAATTAGTGTAATTAGAGTTTATGTGTGAAGTATCATATATCTATTGTATGGTGGTTTTTTAGAGTAACAAGGATACTGAATTACCTTGCTAAGATTGCTAGTTTCAACAATTAGTTTATGGAGAATATTTAATAATACTTCACACTAGGAAACTGAAGTTCCAATCAAAATAGCATTCAGTTATCCAGAGCAAGAATATGTTCTTGCTTATATTCTGCCCACTCCTCAGAGCTGACTACACATGATATTTATATTTAAAATGAAAAACAGAGCATAGCAAGATTATAAGATGAGTTTTTTTTCCTGAGAGACTAACAAGAGTAAGTGTCATGCCATGCTAGCTCAGGGAACAAAATTGTAAATATAGGGAGGAGAAACAGGTTTTCAAGTTTATATTGCTGCTATCTTATGGGGATCAGCTTCTATTGTTACCATAATGTGTTATGTTGAAAGGGGCAGACAGGGTTGCTGAGTGGCTGGTTGGAGAGTCCCTGAGAGATTACCCAAGAAACTCAGTTGCAACACATGGTGGAGCAGCCTCTCAGGTGAAAATAAATTCACAGCACGTGGTTATCTGCCTGGGAGTACTTGTCATTCACTGCATAGTTCATCTCTGTGGAGAACCTGAGTATTTCTTTGTCAAATAAGAAACTGCAAAATGGCAAGTGTTGTATTTCGTACAGACCAGCCCTGAGTTTTCTCCAGTTTTCTAAACCTGATGTAAATGGCGGAGTCTGTAGATAGTGGTGAGAAAATGTTTTGGCCTTTTAGGACATCACATTTTTCAGCTGTAGTTAAAGTTCATCTGAAGTGGCTCCTGTTATTCCAGACCAACTGTTAATTGATATGCTCAGTCTATTTTCTCTTTACCCCCAAGCACCACTATTGATCACAAGCTAAATTGGATCAAGTTGCTATGTGTAACATATTGCCAGCTCTGTGAGCAGACTTTTTTCTAATCTTGGTGCCCTTAATTATACTCAACCAAATTACTGTTGAAGGAAATTCACATAAAGTTCGAGTTCATATGTAGATTTCTTGCTGTTGTGAATTTCAGAGAGACAAGTGCTTTGTAAGGATATGCATGTAATACAGGTGAGTGGGTAGTAGAAGATACTATAGAGGCAGTTAGTGGTATGTGTTGTATAGAGCACTGAGAAGTTTCCTGTATTTTTTCATTCTGTCTAATATGAGAGACGTAGTATAAGAAGTTTCAATGACAACTTTCAGTCTGTTCCTAGAAAAGGTTAAATCTTAGTTATTAATACTTTTACCACTTACCATGACAAATATTTTACCCCAGACTGCTTCTCTGACAACTTACATTGTTTTTCTGCTTTGTCCCATAGTAGAGGCAGCTGTATAATTTCGGTAGCTCTTTCCGTGAGAAATGATTTTCATTAAACATAGGTAGAATTAGTTACAATTTCCACTTGGAAGGTTAAGACCTAGTGCTCTATTTAGTCTTTTTGAAAGAGCTTAGGCACTAGTTTATTTCTAACTGGTGCGTTTCCTCTGGATTACTGACTGTTTTGAAAGAGTTCAAAGTTGTTTCAATTAAGTTCCGCCTCAGTCCTCGTTGAAACTGCAGTAAAAGACTTAGGATGCCAGAGGAGCGTTGTCGTTAACACTTTAAAAAATGTCTTTGTAAAACTTTTAATTCGAACCTTCCAGAACTATGGAGTTCTACTGTGACTATGGATCAGATTCTTTTTTTTTTTTTTTTTTTTGACGAAAACGAATAAGATCGATCTGTTTACGGCCCGCACATCTTCTAGAAGGAGAAGATTCATGGTTATATTAAACACAGTTCTAGACCTATTTTTTTCATGGATTTAAACTACAAATGCTCTCAAAATTATATTCCACTCCAAGAAATAACTGATTTCTACCATCAGTTTCTAGTTTCCTAGGCATTTGAACTAGTAGTCACACAGAATGGGCAACTTGTATTGTTAATTGAATTGTAACACTTGGATGGCTCCCAGGCGATGTCACAAATAACATTTATTTTCAAAATCACTTAGCGAAAAGCAAAAGAAAGCACACAAAACATATTCTTCAGTGATCTTTGCATCCCTTTCAATATGTGTCTTAAAGGCAACTTTTAGGTAGCTCGAGATTGGCAGCATGGGGTAGCAGCTAGCCCTGGTCCCAAGCTTCGTTAGAATGCATATCTCCGATGAGAAAATGTGTGGTGAAGACATTGAGCTGTCAAACAAAGTATTTCTGCCTCCCTGTACCCCTCATCTTACATGTTGTAGAGCTGTTGGTGGTAAGTGGTTGTTCAGCTAGGGACCACATTTTCCAGGACCCCCTTGCAATTAGATGCAGCCATAGATTGGATTTTAGCAAATGGAATGTGATTTGAAGCGCTGTGCATCACTTTCAAGTCTGGCTCATAAAAGCCTACTCTTCCCCAGGCTCTGTTTCCTACCAGTTGGTTGGTACGAGGATAACAATGGGATGAACTAGCAGGCTTTGTGGTGAATATAGCAGAATTCATATGATCCTGGGTTTCTGTGGCTTCGTGGAAGGGCTACCTCTCCTGTTTTCCTGCTCAGTATTATTTGATAAACAAGAAACAAATTTTAATTATGTTGAGTCTTGGAAATGTTTGGTTTTATTAGTCATGGAAGCTAGGGCTTCTCTAATAAAGCTTCTAAATTCACCCAAGCATTATACATATGCCATACCTAATAACTGAATTAAAGGCAGGGACAAGGCTGGCAAAGGAGGATAAAGAGGTTGTTTTGGGTCCTAAATTGCTGAATGTATCCCATGGAAGGCGGATATATTTAATTCATTTTATTTTCAAGATAAGAAAAGCTATTGCACACTAATTGTAGAGTTGGAACCAGTGTAAGATTCAAACACATTCATTCTCCCTTTCACTCACCAAGTGCCCCCTATGTGTAAACGCTGTCCTACACATTAGGGTTAACTCAGTAAAAAAGAGAGACCAAAAAATTTCGGGCTATCTCTTATTATTCCTGCTTCTACTCATCTTTAGTTGCAGTTGTCATAAATCAGTAAAATCCACTGTTGTTTGCTCTTATAATTTTAGTTCTTTATGAATGTTAAGTTGGCTTAGTTAGGGACCTTTCTGGAGGTGAAGGGAATAGTCTACCTGGATTGCTTTAGTCTTGTCTACTAATTCTAGCTTGGTTCTGACAGCAAAACAAGTGGGAATATGTATGAGGCTATAAAATAACTGATGTTAGAATGTGCAGGATTCAACGTTTAATAGGAATTGCATTTCAATACAAGATAAAATTTCCAGATTACCTTGAGAATTGGGGTCATTACTGTCTGTTATATTGAAAGAATTCCAAAATGCTAAATTGCCTGACAAGTTGTGGTGTTTTATGTGCTATATTGATATTAGAGTGTTTGTTTTGCTTCAGTGGGTACTTAATTATTTGTTTCTTCTTGACAGTGTGCTAGAATTAATTCATAGCATTTTGAAGCTGCTTTAAACATCCTCTTGAGGGCAAGGGCTGACTCGGGTAAACCTAGTGCCTCATATGAATGTTTTGCCCTCGGTTTAAATATATTAAATTAGACTCATGAATTACTTTTAAAAAGAGACGAATTATAGCTTTTTTATCGTAAAGGAGATTTTTAGGAATGCAAGAGGAAAAGAGCTAAATAAAACTATAGGAAATGGAGACTGTTATCAGCATCTAGCTTAGGATGGAGAGCCAAGCATGGCTCTCAGGTGCAACTCACGTGGAGATGTGGCTCTCAGGTACAAGGTACCACTCAGGTACACTTTATCCATTAGCAATTAATAATTATTTCCTACACAGAACAAAAGTTGTAGCCACACTGTACTTTCCTTCGAAAATACAGAAGGCACAGAATGAGTTTACCTAAAGGTTTTATAAATCCTTAGTTTGTAAAAATTCTCTATTAGTAGTAGCCTATAGATAGGTGCGAGTTAATATAACATTTACATATTAATTAACATACCAGTGATAAGCTCTTTGGTACAACAAGTCAGAAAATTAACCATTAATGTTCTTCATTTGGTACTGAAAGTCCAAAATTTTGTTTTCCTTTTACCTGGAAGGTAACTGAGAATATCAGACAAAATAATTCTGAAAAAATATTCATGAGAGTGTTTTTTTTCCATGCAGAAAATGGAGTTCTAAGTATAGTAACAATTTAGTTACATAGTTACTTCCACTTCCAGAGATGTGATCCCTTACTGTGTAAATTATGTTTTCTAACAAAAATGACACAGATGGGTCAGATTTCATGGTTAGAAATTAGAAAGCTTAAATGAAATCCCATTCTTTCATGGAATTATCTCAGCAATTTTGGAAGGTAATAGTGGTCTTACTAATTCATTTTTTGATGAACTCTTAAGATGCATTTAAATGTGATTCTCATATTGATACTTGCCTTTTTACTAGGGGTTTCAGTAGAGGATAGTTTTGTGGAAAAATATCTGTCTGAATAAGGCATCCTGTGATTTTCTAAAGTGGGTAATCAGGAGACACTTGGAAAGGAAAGAAAAGGAAAGAATAGGTACTCCTACATTCATATGGGGCATGAGTGTTTTCTTTTCCCGTTACAATAGCAGCAGAAACAAGCTGGTTTTAGGTCAAAGAGAATAACAGAAAAATGTTACAAAATTGAAGCAAAAATTTAGCCTTTTCTTCACGTTCCTTAGTAATGCCAGCATTCTATATATTTTATCATGATAACAATGGCGGTGCCAATGATTATCCATGGAACTGGACCAATGATTCCCCATGTGTGCTCCATTTTCCTACCTTGTTCATCTGTGAGAGGTGGATTTGGACGACATATTGAGAGTATCCAAATGTAGCCCTTTCTGTGTTTGGAGGAAGTAATTTTATATTAGTTGTGTAGTTTTATATGTCATTGAAAAGAATATCTTTTGAAAACAGAGAGTCCATTCAGCAATCTAGCATCTGTGTTTGGTTGCCATGAAGGCCTAACCATTGCCATTTCAGGGGGAAAGTGCAGGGGACAGGGGGACGGGGAAAGAAAAGAAAAAGCAAGTACATACACTGCGTATTCGAATCAGTACCTCAAATTCATCATGCTAACTTACACGATATTTTTCTGGTTTGAAAGTTCTTATTGTAAGGAAATAAACACAAAACTTGTCAAATAAGATAGTATTAAAATACTAAAAATTAGTATTAAACTGAAACGAATAATTTTAGACTAAAATACTATTTTAGTGAGACTAGTCATGTTTTGCTTAGAGTGAATGTAATTTCTTAAATGTTCATACGAAAGCTAGTGACTTTTTATATATTTCTCGATGGTAAATTTGAGAAGAAAATCAGTTTTATCTTCTAGTATTGTATAGAAATTAGGCAACAGGATTTTGATAAATGGGATAAGTAGTTTTTAATAATAAATTTTGACAAAAGTTTTCAAATGTTCTTTCAGTTTCAGATGTTGCAAGAAAAGAAGCAAAAAAAAAAAAAAAAAAAAAAAAAAAAAAAAACAAAGAGAAAATAGTGATGTGAACCTGAAAATCGCTATAGGAGTATTCTCAAAAAAAGTTAATGTAATTGAATTCATTCTGACATACCACATTTATATATATACTGAGGCATTTTGTTTTTAAAAGAAAATAAGAATGTGATATTCTTAATATAATAAATTCCATAATGCTTTATCTTAATAAGCAATTATCTATAATAAACAATCTTCCACTATAATGGGCATTAGACTATGAACATTTATTTTGGTTACAGATCTCTGTAAAGAAAGTTATTAAGTCATAATGCATCAAAGGAACTTGATTCGTTTGCTAGGTGCGATTGGGGTAGGTATATGAGTATATTACTTTTATTGCATTCACATTTCTCAAGCGCTGATTTGATGCATTTTTCCTATGGGTTATTCTCTTAGGAGCTATACAGACATCTGGACTGTGAAAAATGTAAGTAACAACAAGGCAAACATTTTTTCTTACACAATTCTTATATCAAACATGCCCGTTGATAGAAAGGAAGAAGCTTTATCATAAAGGGAAAGTTTTGTTAAAGTAAAAAATTGCAGCAGTATCTTAGAGTCCCACAGCAGCTCCTCTTCTTCATATTCACCAATGAATTTCTCCAGTGATACGGTCTGTGTCAGACGAACTTTTCATATGGAAAAAATCTCAGAATTTACCTTCTTCTAGTGTGGTCCGTCCACCTCTCATTTTCTGCTGGTCATTTGTCCCTTTACCCTTTCCCTGCCCTGTTATCGAGGATCACTTCTGTTTGGCAGCAAATACACAAAAGCAGAATGCCCATTTCCTGCCCGAGTGATCTTTCTAAATGCATATTGGACCATGTCACTCTTCAGTTTAAAATCATTCAGAGGTCTCTTTGTTGTCCTAAGTTTGAACTCCCAAAGCTCTGCTCTGAGTTTGCTGTTCTCCTGCTTTATCAGTCTTTAAGTGATCCTCATTGCCTATGAAAGAGCATTTGAGTAGGAAATACAGCCTGCAGCCAGGTTAAAGGGCACCTTGTGCCAAACCACAGATTTTATTTCATCTGATGCTTCTTCACATGAGCACTAGCCAAATGAATTCATTGTTTTCCCCGAATTTCAGACGTTTTCTGCTTCATGATTTTGTTTCTTAGGTGAAGAAGATCTGTGCATATCCTGAATCATTAGGTATTGTGAAATTGCTCTGTGGCATGAGTGTACTGATTTTACTTCTAAGAATAGTGTATGAGTTCCTATTATGCCATAGATATTGGATGGGTCTGAAATGGCAACTTGTTTTAGTTTTTTATACACTTCCTTGATTTCTAGTAAGGTTGAACATCTTTTCATATATTATTTGAGCTTTCCCTTTTATGAATTACTTTTTAATATCATGCCCATATTTCTTTCTTTCTTCCTTCCTTCCCTCCTTCCCTTCCCCCTTTCCTCCTTTCCTTTCCTCCCTCTCTCTCTCTCTCTCTCTCTGTCTCTGTCTCTGTCTCTCACTCTGTCACTCTGAAACAGGGTCTCACTCTGTCGACTAGGCTGGTGTGTAGTGGCACGATCATAGCTCACTGCAGCCTTGAACTCCTGGGCTCTCTCTAATGATCTTCCTATTTTAGCTTCCCAAAGTGCTGGGATTACAGGCATAAGTGACCGCACCTGGCAATGCCCATGTTTTTCTATTGACTTGCTCGTTGTAGATACTGATGTCTTCTAGGCTGAGTTGCTTACAATCTTCTTTCAGCCAGATATTTATGTTTTGACTTTTTTTCTTTTAATATTGCCATTTGATAGGCAGAAATTCCTAATTTCAGTGTAGCCTAACTTACTGATCTTTTTCTTTATGATTCAGTTTTTGGTGTTTTGAAAAGCAATATTCTATTTTCTCACGTAAATGTTCTAAAGTTTAATGCTAATTTTTAGGTCCTTAAAGCACCTGGAATTTATTTTCATTCATGATGTGAGAAAGGAATCCAATTTTTTTTTTTCCATATTCTAACCAATTGTCTGAGCACCATTTATTGTCTATGTTTTCTTGGCTGATCTGCAATGATATTTCTTTCATATATCAAGGTACTGAATATGGATACATCTGTTTCTGGGCTTTCTGTTCTCTGTTTCAATATCTTGCTGTCTTCAAATAGTTTTATTTATAATAACACCTGCTATATGATAGAGTGACTCCTCTTTTCTCTTCAAAATTGTTTCTTTATGTTTTAGCACATTTTAGAATCAGCTAGCCAAGATTTAAAACCAGACAAACTCATCCAGATTGTATTTAAAATTGTATTTAATTTATAGATTTCTCTTTTCAAAGTTCAGGAAAAATGGATCTGACTGTCGTTTGTTTTCTATCCACCCTCCTAGGAACAACTGTATCTTGCATCTAAAGAGCCCTATATGCACCCTCCAGAGCAAGCTCTCCTTAGTGCTTCAGAGGAGATCTGCTCTGTAACAGTGACCACTGGGGACTTTCTAGTACCTCCACTCTAACTAGTGCAAAGGAGAAAATCCAAGCAAGTTTATTTTCCGGCAGGGTGCTCCATTAAATGAAGACTGGCAAAAATAACAAAAGAGCACTAACCAGTACAATTAGGGGACAGTTGATGTCAAGGTTCCATTTGCATTCTTTGAAAGCCTTCTTGCTTTCCCTCTCTGTCATCACATGACATCCTTTACCATAGGAAGAGAGAGGAGGAGGGAGGACTATGAGAAATAGGATGCAACTTTAAGAAGGCAGGGGGTAAGGTACGAAATTGACTTATCGAATATTATATTTAGATGGAATTTTAAAGATTTTGTGATCTAGTCTACCCATTTTATTTTGTTTTATAGATGAGTAAAATGGTGACCCTAAGAGATTAAGTAGCTTGTCTACAGTGTTCTAACTAGTAAATGGAAGAGCCAGGATTATCAGAGTATCTGGTTCATTGCCCATTACTCTTTAAATGAAAATATTTAAAGGGCTATAAAAAGTAAGTATTTTATTACTATGTTTTAATTAGAACAATAGCTACTTATTATCCAAATTTACCTTTTCTACTCATTTTACCATTATTTTGAATATCTTCATGGTTTCAGAACTTTGAATTTCTCCTAGTACAAGACAGTGTGCTCTGGTAGCATTCTCTTTCTCTCTCTCTCTCTTTATTCTGTTGTTGTTGCATGAATAATACAAGAACAGCCATTACTTATTAATTTGTGTGGATGTGTGGCTATATTTATTTTTCTGATTGGCTTTAAGTCTTAGACTATTAGGAAAGTGTTCATAGGAATTTTTATTCACTAAATACAGGTAATATAATGTGTTTAAAGCATTAGTAAATGATGATTTCTGCACATTTTTGTTTTCTGTTTCCTGGTTAAAAGATATTAAAACTATTTTCTCTATTACTGGTCCTAGTTATTCAGACATAATTATTAGCATGCAGAAAAATGATTTTTTAAAATCTATACTTCCAAATGGTAGTATATTTTATTTAAGTATGCTTTAAAATTTTGTTAGGGTAAGACAGAATTATAACTGGAAATCATTTGGTCTAGAAAAATTGAGTAAGATGGAAATTTGGGGCACACGCTAAGTAGAGGAGATGAAATAGCAAATAAAGCTGCACTTTTGTGGAGCAAAGTTTGACACAAAAGGGGCAAGACTATCCTGTCAGCATAGAATCTTCCGTAACTTCTTCAGTGAGCTTCCTGTATTTATAAGTCCAGTCCTATTTGTCTAATTTAAAGCTTCTCTTCTCGGGTTCAGAAGCCTGCAGTGGGGAGTGGGGCAAGCATCTTTGTTCTAATCCCGCCTCACTCATTCTGCTGTTTCTGGGTCTTTTAGGGTCAGAATGAAAGGGGAGCTGCAAATTGGAGGAAAAGGACAAAGGTTTATTTGACTGGTGGTGCTGTGATCTGGCAGGGCTGCCTTCTGTGAGATGACGTCACAAAAAATTTTAAAGATGTACTTATTTATTAGAAATACTATTTCTTCTCTTTTTTGTCCTCTAAAAGTTGTATAATTTTACATTTTTCTTTAATTGGCAAATAATAATTGTACATATTTATGGGGTACTTGGTGATGTTTTAACACATATAATGTATAGTGATCAGATTAGGGTAATTATATTCACCATCTCAAACATTATCATTTCATGTTGGGAACATTTAATATTCTCCTTTTAGATCTTCGAAACTACATATTATTGTTAACAGCTTTAGGATTTCAGCTAAACCTTTGAGACAATAGGAAATTTTCCACTTAGTAGAGTTTATATAGGCCATGATGCTTTCCTGGGTTAGTTTGATACCCAGCATTGGAAGAAGTCAAAATTAGTTTCTGTGATCAGGTTTGAGTCACCACTGCAGAAACAGCATCTTGATGTTTAGGCTTTGGGCTTTTGGTTTATAGCCTAGGCTGGATGTGTGTGCATTTGTGTGGGGGCGTGCAGGTGTGCATGTTGTGGCGAAGGGTAGTGTATTATTCGAGGCTCTCCAAAAAGCAGTCCTTTTGAATTTGCTCTTGTAATTGCAGGAACAGGCAAGTCTAAAACTTTTAGTGCAGGACAGTAGGTTGAAAATTTAGGCAAGAGTTGATGTCATACTCTTGAGTCTGAAATCTGCAAACCAGACCAACAGACTGGAAATTCAGGCAAGATTTCTATGTTGCAGTTTGGAGACAGAACTCCTTCTTCTTTGGAAAACCTCAGTCTTCTCTCTCAATAACTTCAACTGATTGGAATAGCCACGCCCATATTACGGAAGGTTTTCTATTTTACTTAAAGTCAGTGATATTAAGTATTAATCACATCTAAAGAACACTTTCGCAGCAATACCTAGATTAATGTTTGATCAGATACCTGAGTACTGTAGAGCCTGACCAAGTTGATGCATAGAATTAGCCTTCATAAGTTGATAGCGTGTTAAGTCTTCGTTTTCTTTATTCAGCTTCTCAACAATGACTGAGGCTGAGGCATGTAATACTAGCCCAAACACTTAGTTTCTCTTTTCCATGGACAAAATGACATCAAATTTAAATGAAAACACTCTTATTAATTCTTTGGTTAACCTCTGTCTTCTCTTACTAGACTAGGAACTACTGAATAGCAGATATTGAATCTGCTTTTGCTTGCCATTTTATCTCCAGGGCCACATTAAAAAATTTTTTCTGGAGAGTAAATGAAGGAGTAGTTGTGGTTGTCCAGCACATTTTTACCAGAGTAGAAAAGCAGACACAGGGAAAGAGACCTAGGCAGAGACAGTCCTCAGGCATTTGGCATGGAGTACTCCATGATTCACACTCCAACATTCAGCATAGCGGCTGGCAGTAAAATAAACTGTCAGGGTGAGAATATCCTTGTTTTTCTTTGCTTGGCCACTATTTATAAAAAGAAGCAAGAAGAATTTATGATGAACAAATAAGAGATTGTGGTTCTCATAATTTACAAACAGAATTAAAGTTCACTTGTTAAAACTTGAAGTGGAAAAAAGTTCCAAAGAGATTTTGAAGCTAAGCTCATTTGAACCTTAAGTCTTAAAAACCACATGTTCTCACTTTAGGAGTGGGAGCTAAACAATTGGTATACTGGACATACAGAATGGAATAATAGACATTAGAGACTCCAGAAGATAGGAGGAGGGGAGAGGGCTGAGGGTTGAAATACTACCTATTGGGTCCAATGTACACTATTAGTGTGATGGTTGCACTAGAAGGCCAGACTTCAGCACTACAGAAAATATCCATGTAACACCACTGCACTTGTATCCCTAAACCTATAAAAATTAAAACACAAAATGTAAAAAAAAAACCAAAAAACAAAAAACCCTGAGAATTCAACGAATCAAGAAACAAGGAGAACGTGTTGTGCACATGCCCTAAAGGGGTTGATAGACTGATCTGAAAACTATTATATGCTTTGTGGTCATTGCATGAGAGGAAATGATGAGATCATGGGAAAGAAATCAGACTTTCCTGTTCTTTCCGTTTTCATACACTAATTCGTTGAGTCCTGTTTCATCATTATTTTTCCTTTAAACATCCTCTTACAGCCACCTAAATATCCTGGATGGAACAAGAGTGACAGAATAGACTGGTTTGGGTTTTCATCAATTGGGATTTATGGCTTTGTACTCAGCCACAGGCTACTTTAATCTCTTCCCTGAGCCTTCACAGACAGGCTGGGCAATGGAAAGTGAGTGCAGTGTGGTTACCATTGAGCTCATAATTGAGTTCAAGGAGGAATGGTAGGAAAGAAGATCAAACTTACTCATTGCCTACTGAGTGCAGACACCATGGTGGGTGATCTGTTGTGTAACATCTCACTTAATTCATGGAAATTAGCTATTATTATTTAATTGGAACTGAGGTTCAGAAAAGTTTAGTGATTTTCTAGATTCTCAGCCAGAAACTAGTGGATTCAGGATTGAAATCTATTTGTTCTGGTTTCAAAGCCCAGATTTCTCTTGCTCTTTCACATTCCTGTTCATGACACAAGACAACGTAGGTTCTTTCTTAAATGTCTCGCAGGAAATGACAATTGATTCTGTGATATAACAAGAAAAAGTGTCAATGCCCCACATAACATTTTTAGCCTTTGATTCGTCGTTAAAGCATGAAATTACACATACACATATGTACACACATATACACACTTCCAATTCCACCTCACCCCCATTATTTCTGAATGTGTTAAGCACTTCATATACTTTGCATGCATCATCACCTATAGTCTTGCCAAGGGTCTTATAGTGTAGGCACTGTTATTCTTATTTTTGAAGAAGAAGTTGAGACTCAGATGATTTTCCCAAAGCCACATAATAAGTAATAGAGCTGAGACGGGTGCCCACATATCTGTGTACCCAAAGCTAACTGCTGTTAACCACTATGATATATTGCCATACACTTACAATTATTTGAGTGCTTTCTCTGTTGTATACTATACTAGACAATGTGCATACAACAATGAAAACTACCTTTTGTTTTTGTTTTTTTCAACGTTTTACTTTCGTGGGGTATATATGCAGGTTTATTACATGGGTATACTGTGTGATGCTGAGGTGTGGGGTATGAATGATCCTGTCACCCAGGTACTGAGTATAGTACCCAATAGTTAGTTTTTCAACCCTTGCTCCCCTCCTTCCTCCCTTCTTTCTCCCTCCTTCCTCCCTCCTTCCTCCCTCCCTCCACCTCCCTCCCCCTCCTCCCTCCTCTTCCATCCCTCCCCCCTTTCCCTTGCCCCTCCCTCCCCCTCCCCTTCCTTCTGCCTCCCTCCCCCTCCCCCTCCCCCCTTCCTTTCCTTCCTCTTCCCTCCCCATCTCCCTCCTCCCTCCCCCTCTCCTCTTCCTTCCTCCTCCTCCCATCTCCTGCTTCCCTCCCTCTTCTTCCCTCTCCCTCCCTCCCTTCCACCGTCCCTCCCTCCCCCTTCCCCCTCTCCTCCCTCCTTCCCCCCTTCTCCCTCCCCCTCCCCTTCCCTCCCTCCCTCTCCCCTTCTCTCCCCCCCCCCCCCCTTCCCCTCTCCTCCCTCCTTCTTCTCCCCCCCCCTGGCTCTTTTCCCCCTCCCTCCCTCCCTCCTTTCTCCCTCCACCCTTCTCCCTCCCACCTTTCTCCCTCCCACCTTTCTCCCTCCACTCCTCCCCGCCTTCTCCCTCCCTCCTTCCTCCCTCCTCCCTCCCTCCCTCCTCCAGTAGTCCCCAGAGTCTTTTTTTCCCATCTTTATGTCCATGAGTACACAATGTTTATGCCCACTTATAAGAAAAGAACGTGCAGTATTTGGTTTTCTGTTCCTGTGGTAATTCACATAGGATAATGATCTCCAGATGCATCCATGTTGCTGCAAAGAACATGATTTCATTTATGTTTATGGCTACATACCATTCTATGGTGTATATGTACCACATTTTCTTTATTGGGACCATCATTGATGGTGGGCACCTAGGTTGATTCCATGTCTTTGCTATTGTGAATAGTGGTGCAGTGTACATGAGAGTACATATAGAGTATGATTTCTTTTCTTTTGGATATATACCCAGTAATGGGATTGTTGGGTTGCATGGTAATTCTAAGTTCTTCAAGAAATTTCCAAACTGCTTGCCATAGTGGCTGAACTAATTTGTATTCCTACCAACAGTGTATAAATGTTCCCTATTCTTCGCAGCCTTATTACCATCTGTTTGGTTTTTTTTTTTTTGACTTTTTAGTAATAACCATTCTGACTAATGTGAGATGCTGTCCCTCATTGTGGTTCTGATTTGCATTTCTCTGATGATTAGAAAACCACCTATCTTTTAACCTAAGGGAATTCAGTCAGGTAGGGAAAGCAGACAAAGAATTGGACAATGATAACATTTGGTAAAGCAATGATAAATATGTATTCAGGACTCTAATATGCAGATATGTGTGGGGATTATACATATCTCCTTCATGGCAGCTCAGAGGAGAGATGCCTAATTTGGTCTTTGCTTGGGAGCACTGAGGATTATGTCATGGAGGGATTCTTCTGAGAGAAGGTGACTCTTCCTTCATATGAATATTAATTAGTAATAAAAAGCTTACCAACTAGAGACAGCTGAAATGGAGAAAGCACTACACATAGAAGGAATTGTGTGGTCCAAAGCACAGAGAAGACACCAAGTGTGATATGTGTTGTAGAAAGACTGTAAGAAGTTCAGTGATGCTGGAGTGAGAGAGCAAGGCAGGGAGTTATGAGCAATGAGGTCAAAGAGCTTTTTGGCTGCATTAAGGAGCTTTAACTTTTCTAGATCAATGGTTATAGATATCTGAGAATCTGATCAAATCTATCCCAGAAAAATGATGTGCATCCAAGATTGCACACTGATATACACCATCCCCCTGAACACTTGCTATATACTTTTACAATTTTAAATATGAATCATGTATTTTTGGGTGGAGAGTTCTGTAGATATCTATCAGGTCCATTTGATCCAGTGCTGAGAGGAGGTCCTGATATCTTTGTTAATTTTTTATCTAATATTGTCAGCAGAGTGTTAAAACTTCCCACTATTAATCTGTAGGAGTCTAAATCTCTTTTAAGGTCTCTAAGAACTTGCTTTATGAATCTGAGTGTTTCTGTGTTGGGTACATATGTATTTAGGATAGTTAGATCTTATTGTTGAAATGAAACTTTTGAATTGAAGATCATTATGTAATGATCTTTTGTCTTTTTGATCTTTGCTGGTTTAAAGTCTGTTTTGTCAGAAACTAGGATTGCAACCGCTCCTTTTTTGTTTTCCATGTGCTTGGTCGATTTTTATCCATCTCTTCATTTTGAGCCTATGTATGTCATTGCATGTAAAGACAGGAATACTACTGGACTCAGCAATCCCATGAGTGAGTATGTACCCAAAGGAATATATATTCTGTTATAAAGACACATGTACATGTATGTTCATTGCAGAATTATTCACAATAACAAAGGCATGGAATCGACCTGAATGCCCATCAGTGATAGACTAGATAAAGAAAAATGTGGTATATATACACTATGGAATGCTATGCATCCATAAAAAGAACCAGATCATGTGCTCTGCAGGGACATGGATGGAGCCAGAGGCTATTATCCTTAGCAAACTAATGCAGGAACAAAAAACCGTATTCTGCACGTTCTCACTTTTAAGTGGCAGCTAAATGTTGAGAACACATGGATACATAGAAAGGAACAACATACATCAGGGCCTATCAGAGGGTGGAAGGTGGGAGGAGGGAGGGGATCAGGAAAAATAACTAATGGGTACTAGGCTTAATACCTAGGTGAGGAAGTAATCTGTACAACAAACCCTCATGAAACAAGTTGACCTATGTAACGAACTTGGACATGTATCCCTGAACTTAAGTTAAAGAAATATTTAAAGTAACTTTACCAAAGAAAAAATCATGTGGATCTATAGAATCCCCCAAGTCAATGTGGCCCACAGACCTAGATTAAGAGAAAGTCCTACTCAAGAGAATGTTAGAGTAAAATGTAGTTAGAAATGGAGGAACATGGGATAGTTGATGGTTGACTTTTTTCTGAGAACAGTTTTTATGTGTAAATAAACACAAGAAATAAATAAATTTGAGGTCCTTTGTTCATCTTGGATGTTTCTTCACTCAGATCATGAGTGGATATCTGAAAGAAAAAGAGTGAAGAAGGTGGAAGGAAAGGCAATATTCTTAGGGTGTCTACTGAGTCCTAAGTACCTGACAAACTATCTCACTGGATTATCACAATAGAATAAAAAAAATAAAGAAAAGGAAATTGAAGTAGCTAAAGGAGCTTCTCTAACTTTACTCACTAAATTAAAGGAAGAGCCAGAATATGAAATAGGAATTAATCTTTTTCTCAAGCCCCACACTTTGTCTATGAGACCGCTCAATATCTCTGGAATGGGAAGAATATGATTGTATATGACATATTCCTCTACTTTTTCCTACCTAAGGTGCTTACTAGAAAAAGCTCAGAATCACCACCAGTAAATGCCTTTGTAAGAAAATAGTTTTGTGCTTTAATTGTCCTCTGCATTTGGAGTTTTATTTACTGTATGAGTTTTATGTAAGTTCATAAAAGTCAATAAACTCAATATTCCAGAAACCGCTTGCAATTTAACATCTAGATAATTAGGGCAACAAAAAGAAGTTAATTCAATGTTGGTTTATGATGGTGATTAACTTAGTTCCATTTCTTTTCCTAAAGTGAGAAAGAGTTCAGAAATAAAGCAATGGGAATCTGCTGCACCCAAGGAGATAGATGCAAGAACAAAAGATTTGTTACGAAACCCTTAAAAATCACAGTGCCCTTTTACCTAATTATAGTGGCTTAATTGAAGTTATTTTTAATAGTTAATTATGCTTAATTAAAGTAATTACAGAATTAGCCAGGGGAATTTGAATGAACCATAATGTAGACATGTTTGGCCTCTGAGGATCAAGTATACTAGTTTGCATAAATCCAAAAACATCTCCATATGTGTGCATGGAACAAGATATGAAATAAAGCCTAGGTTCTGGTTTCAATTGCACAAACTACTACTAATAATGAATAAACTGATACACATGATTCCACACACAATACTACTGTGCCTTCAAAAAATGTAACGTGAGATTATATTAGATTTGATTTCTTTTAATGTAGGTTTACTTTGGGGAAGCAAATTAATATTAAAGGTCTAACAGTCAATGCTGTTTGTGTTTTTAAAGTCTAAATTATCGTTTTATATCCATGCATTATTCAAATTTACCAGATGCTGTAGGGATTCTGGCTGACTTTAGGAAAGCTCTTGCATTTTGTTTGATGTGAAGATACAATTTGAACTGAAATATCTGGGCCTAACGTAGTTACCATCCTGTTCTTGATTTAATAATAAAAGCTACTGGATCCGTAGGCAAATGTGTAGTCTTCCCTGGGCCTTGGTAGTGCTTCTTAACAACCTCCCTTAATAGCTTCTTGGCTTTGCTGTTGCTGGGATACGTCATTATTTTCTTTAGGAGAATTTCCAAGGAATTGCTATTGTGTCAATAGTTTTTAAAGTACAGTATCCCAGAATCTTCTAGGTTGTGTGCTTACAGGCTAATTTTAGTCTTTTCTGGATTAGCATTTTCCCCCTAGATAAGCCTCCCAGCAAGGTCATAGTCTTAAAAAGTTTTGTGATTGATCTAAGCTTCTGCCTAGATTTTCTGGCTCCCCAAGTTTCTTATTCAATTTTCTAGTGGGCAGTTGCTACTCTTTCTCTTTAACAAAGAATATTATTTAAAAAGCTGTGGTCTTGGCCCATAAATGAATGTTAAGCAGACAGTGAAATTTTAGTGTTATTTTTTCCTTGTGTGTAGTCACACTGGGATAGAGAGGGATGATGGCCTCTGAGAATCAAGCCAGGAGAGAATAGTTCAGCTCTCAGGTTGAGCTCTTTAAAAAGTGCTGACATTCACCATCACCCCTCAGGAATTTTGTTTGCTAGTGACGGGCACATTGTTAGTTCCTAGTAGAAAAATATCACAGCAATAGGGACTCCTAATTAGAGTATCTTACCTTCTCAAGGACTCATGACATCTCCTGAGACTCTCTGAGACCCAGTAGATGGGAAGTTCAAAGTGTTGATGAGCTCTTAAAATGAATACTTTTTCTCATTTAAAATATATTTTGTTTAACCACTACTGTAATTATTTCATTAATTACTATGTAACTTCAAGAGTGATGCATGTTTATTGTAAAAGGAAAGAAACCCAGAGAAAATCAAATAAAAATTCATGAACAGAGTAAACTGTTCTGCAGACCATAGGGGTTGGTTTAGCTGTGGTCCTGCAAAGGTTAAGTAGGCAAATAGAACAATTTACCAAACTGATATGCAAATATCTAGAAATGGAAATGCCCTTGTGCACATGTTGCTAGATTGACGCTGTGAATTCGGAGCTGTTGGTGAGTCATCTTCCACCCCATGTGGAGAGAGACTTCGCAGGACTAAATGAACACAGAGAAAAGCAGAGTTGAGAGAAGAAGAGAGAGAAAGAGCCTTAATGGTGTTGCTTGAGCCCAAAGATTTTACTACTTCTGCAAAAGTCCACTATTGGATTACTTTTGTTGCTTAAACTGGTTTGAGCTGGGCTTCCGTAACTTACAGTTGAAAGGGTCAGACAATACTTGCATGCCTTTGTCTTATTGTGAAGCACTGTGCACTCCATAAATTCCCAGTGACCTGGGGAATGACTGTCATGAAGTCATGGTTGAGCTTCAGTGCGAAATGCAACTGGAGGTACCAGAGGAAAAGAGGAAATTTCTAACATGAGAAATAAAAATGAAGGGAGACTGAAACTAAATATTTATTAAATACAAATGGGAAAATGGCAACTTTACAGTGGAGAAACCTAAATGACAACACCTTAACCAGGTGATCAAATTAACATCACCAGTTAAGGCATGTTGATATCATGTATCCCTTGATATAATTGAGAAGAGCATATCATGTCTCTGGTATCCTTTCCAATCATTCTTAACTCAATCTAATCATGAGAAAGCATCAGACAAGCCCAAATTGAGAGATACTCTACAAAATGACTGGTGCTCTTCAAAAGTGTTAAGATCATGATAGACAAAGACAGACAGGAACAGCTATACATTAGAGGAAACTAAGAAGACGTGATATCCAAATGCAATATGAGTTGCAGTATCAACTTGATGCAATTTAATGCAATATTAGATTCTTAAAGAGGACATTCATAGCAAAAAGAGTGGTGAAATCTGAATGAAGTCTGTAGCATAATTAATGATATTGTACCAATGCACTTACGGGAAGCTGGTTGAAGGGTATATGAGAACTCTCTACTATTTTTGCAATTCTTACATAAGTCTAGAATTGCTTCAAGATAAAAAGGACAAATAGTACACACAGCAAGAAAAAAGAGTGGAGGAGATAATGAGGGTGATAGAGATGAAAGAGAAGGGGCATTGGTCACCATAGAAAGCCCTTACATGGGGGCAGAATATTTCTCTAGCTTTAGTGGAGAGGAAGAGCTGTCCAATGGGAGCTGTTGGATGGAAGCTCTTCTACCTCCTTCATTCCTTTAAGGTCCTGCTTTCTGCCTTAGGACTTCATCACAAATTTGGCTAATATCTGGCAGATCATTGGTCGATATTCTTAGTTTCTAGAGCTATTGAAATTCTTCATTTCTCTTTGTCTGTACATTAGTATTTGAATGGAAAGTTAGGAGAAGGAATTTGTATTTTCTCATTCTCTTTATTGACAGTGTCAATACGATCAGGCATCTGTATTTTCTCATTGTCTTTATTGAGTAGGAGTACTTTTGTATAATCCAAGGAGTCCTTTATATAGATGAGTATCACAATGATTCATCATTGGAAGGAAGTAGATTACATTATTATTTGTAATTCACATAATTAGAATAGTATTTGGAACATAAGTAGACGCTCAATAAATATCAATAAATATCCATAAAATAATTTTTGATGTCAGCTACATATTTGAAATTTTACTGAATATAAAATGTAGTGAACTCTGCAAACATATTTTTATTAAACATGTAATTTGTACCAGCCACTATGCTAAGTGGCTTAAATAGGCATTCACTTTTTCAGTCTTCAAAACACTTATGAGGCAGGTATTATCGTTTTACAGATGAGGAAAATGGGGCCCACAGAGGTTAAATAACTTGCCCATTTTACACTAAGTTGCCAGCCTAGAGTTCTAGCCCTTCTTTGTCTGACTCCTACCCTTATATTCCTGACTACTACACTCTACTGCCTTTCTGAAAAGATGTTAAGCATTCTCAATCAGTTTCAAAACTGATATGTTAAAAGTGAATAATTGTGTGATTTTGGTTTAAAAATATAAATGGGAGACTACCACACAATAATTTTAATATTAGAAGCAATATATCCATTTAGCTACCAAACGCTTTGCTGTACTGCTGTTTGCTTCATATGTGCTTATATCCTTTATAATATATCTGACATATTAAGAACAAAAGATAGGCTTTAAGTATACAGCTGCTGTTCAGTCTTAGATATGGTGCTAAGGTTCTTAGCTCTACAGCTCTACAGAGAGTCTCACCAGAGCTTATGATCTGAGATGGTCACACTGATGGGAATGTATGTGAGAGGCAAAAATAAGCACATGTATGTGCATACACACACACACACACACCACTAAATCAGGTTATGAGTATACATTAAAGTCTTATGTAATATGCAAGTACCTTTAAGTGAATTTTTGAATGCTCTTAAATACAATTAAAAAACAGCATAGAATCAAAGAAAGTTTTATGAAACTCAAAAGGTTAAAATATCTAGGATTTTGTCTTGGTTGTTTTCTATTATAGTGCCCATTATTTTTTATGTGTTTTAAAATAAGCACTTAAAGAGCCAACTAGGGGTCCCTTTCTTTCTATATCTTATTTCTTTTCTCATTGGTCATTTCAGGACAAACACATCAAACACACAGAAGTCTTACTATTGCATAATATTTTGTGTCAAGCAGATATTTCTGGAGCAGTTAAAGCAGTTTTTTCTTTGAGTGCCAGAAGGACTTTGCTGTAGCTTTGCTTTATCTACTACAGTTTCTCAGCAAGGGCAACCTTATGGGATGTATTCAGGTTGCCAGTTGATAAAAATGAGAATTTCTTCACCCTCTATAAGTCTTATATCACTGCTGAAGAATGGGGGTTTCTGTTGCTGCAACAGGTTAATATTCAATTAAAGGATTCTATGATCATTTCAAAATGAATAGTGAATTTGTATTACTCAGGATCGCCCCCTTAGGAAGCCAATGTGCTTTGGTGCCACTGGCATAATCGGCAGCTCTGGACTGGTCTAGTCTGATGTAAGATTAGAGTCATCTAAGGAGAACTCAAAGGCATCTTGTGCTGTCAGGGACCAATCCAGTGAATCAGAGGCAGCTGAGATGGAAAAAAGGCAGCTGCTGGCCCAACACCATGAGACTCAGAGTTATTTTTCAGAAAGCTCAAGTGAATTATTTCTTTTCAATGTGTGGCTCTTTCTGTGAATAGAACACAGTGACATTGGGTGAAAAGGATAGATTTTATCAGGATTTGGCTGACTGAGTTTCAGGGCAGGTGTGCATACTGGGAAGAGCTGGGATGGATGGATTGGAATAAAATATGACCAGTGGTCCAAGCTACTTCACAGCACCACAAAGCCATCTGTTAGGGCTCAACTTAGTATGATGACTATCTCCTGTAGGAAAAGACAGAGTAAGGGTGAACAGTTATAAGTGCATGAGGGAGTTCCAGAAAAATACTCAATTTCAAAGAAAAATTAAAATGAGCTAACTGCTGGAATTTAACAAGTTAATGTCAACACACAATCATCTACAAAGGGGCACGTCAGAAATTTGTTTTCAACAACTAGACATGTTTTTAAAGAGGAAAATTACTTGGTAAGAATTATATCTTCTATCATTTTCTATCTTATGATGTGGATATTTATGGAATTAAAAATCAAAGTGTCTCAGATCAGGTTGAATGTTCAGATATATGTTAAGACCAGACATTTCCTGTACTGGTTGGATCAGAGAGAGCCCAGGCCCTTTGTATCCCAGGCAGAGGGTCTGAATATGGAGATAGAGGTGACACAGAAGATACGGTGTAAGCCTTTTTGTTTGTTTTTTTGGATTCTTGGTAAAGGAGATGATATGGTTTGGCTTTGTCCCCACCCAAATCTCATCTTGAATTGTAGGTCCCTTAATTCCCACATCTTGTGGGAGGGACCTGGTGGGAGTTAACTGAATCATGGGGCCAGTTTCTCTCATACTATTCTTGCGGTAGTGAACAAGTTTCACGAGATCTGATGATTTTATAAGGCGTTTCCCCTTTCACTTGGCTCTCATTCTCTCTCTTGCCTGTGGCCATGTAAGATGTCCCTTGCTCTTTCACTATGATTGTGAAGACTTCACCAGCCATGTGGAACTGTGAGCAATTAAACCTCTTTCCTTTACAAATTACCCAGTCTTGGATGCATCTTTATTAGCAGTGTGAGAATGAACTAATCTTGATTATTTTTTAGGAGCTTTGTAAGTATGAAAGTGCTATAGTCTTTTCTTTTGTCTCAGCCAACTCATTGTTTTTATAGTAAGAAGGTTTCCCTGGTACATTTTTCTGACCGTACCCTCTCCTGCACCATCATCACATAAACAGAAAGGTACCACTTTTTGTATAGTGTGAGATTCAATAAATGTGAGTTGAATGTGTGAGAGGAGAACATGACTGTGTGTGTCAAGAGAACAGACACATAAATAAAACCCAGAAATCTTACACAATGCTCCTTCCCCTTCTATCTTCAATTACTCCTCTATTTCTCATTGTTATTTTCTCAAGTACAGCCTCTTTTTTTCAGAGGACAAATCACTCTTGTCAGTGTTCAATAGTCCTTTATTGGTGTTGATGGACTCCACCTTTAATGGCCACTAGAGTTGAGACTGAACACCTAGGAGAGCCAGAGATGAGCTGGTATCTTGGTGCAGGTGACAGAGACTGTAGCTATGTGTAGAAATCAAGCCTCGGGCTTTCGGACATATTAAAACTGGTTATCAAAAGGTTGAAGGTGAAGTAGGAATGGGGGAGCAAGTCAAAGTCAAAGCAAGTCATGTCAAGAATGGGTTGTGCCTCAGAGTGCTTTTCGTGAAACAGCTCCAATAATAATCAAGTATTCCAATCTCTGTATCTCACCTCCTGATTTGACTCTATTGGGCGTTCTTACTCAGGACATTAAAAAGCTCAACTTACATGATGCAAGTATTAAAAAGGAAAAAAAGGAATAGTTGATATCATCAGCTACCCTTCTTCCAGTTCTTTCACCAGAGTGGAATATTTGCATGAGTATTTATATATATTTACACTTGGGATAGATGAGGCTTATGGGGAAATGTGGCTTTGATTGCACCTTCTGAACCATAGCTTGACTGCTCAACTGTTTCATAGCATAAGTGGGGCCAGATGAGTAGAATTAGGTTTCAGGGCCAGGGTAACCAGTCACCCCAGTTTCCCCAGGACTGGGGCAGGGAATAGAATGTGGAATTTTATTTTAAAATTGGGATAGTGCTGGGAAAATTGTCCTGATTTGTCTGGGACTGATAGGTTTGGAGGTTGACTGACCAGACTATATGTGCATGTGTAATACTGTATTGACATTATGTAAGAACCACCTGCCCACCCCCCCACCACTTCCCTTGTGTCCATCAAAGTGGGTTAGCCTCTCTCACACCCCTCTCCCGTGAGGTGGTTCTGTCAGATCATCCTAAGACCATGGCAGAGGAAGTAGGATGTATGCTGTTGGCTTAACCACTTCATCTTATGCAGGGAAGTAACATTAATATATTAGAACACATATCTGGCTGGGTTTCATTTGCTGGTACAAAATTATGTTTTGATTCATGGTACATTTTGATCTGAAACTATACCTACTAACTAAACTTTGATCAGTGCTATAGTCTCTCAACAAAGGGAGAAAATACACCTGTAGAGGAATATTCTCACACATCTGCTTCACATTTCCTATCTCAAGTGCAAACTTAGAGAATCATAAAGAGAACTTTAAGAAATATCCTCTAAGGTTGTCATGAAAACAGGGTTGAATTCGGATTTGGGAACAAGGCCACCAAGTCAGGAACAAAGGTGAGTGAAGACTGAAAGTGGCAGTCAGAATAATCCAAAAATTGCCCATGGATTCTGCTCTGCATTGCTGTTGGTGAGCCATGGTTCCCACTGCATTTTATTCCACTTCCTCCATGAGTGGCTCTAATGCCCTTGAAGAACCTTTTGTGTGCAGAGTGGCTTTCTAGAAGTACTGGATATTTTCTTGTGGAATAGAGTGCTGAAGCATTTTTTGGTTACCTCAGATTGCAGCTTAAAATTCTTTCATGCAAATTCTAAAATACTGTTTCAGTAACGATTTGAAGTTATCAGTAACAACTGAGAAAATAACTGAAATATGGGCATATCACAATTACCATTTGCAGCTATTATCTAATTTCTGCCTTTAGACTTTATTTAATCATGGGAAAATAATAAAAGAATTTAATCATGATAAGCTAATGACAAAGTCACTTTTCCCTCTGAAAACTGTTTTCGGTTTGTTTGTTGTTTTCTAAATTCAGCAGCATTTGAAATTACCTTCAGAAGACTATGTGGGTCGAAGGCTTTGTGTACCTAGATGGCACAATGTGGTTATAAACTCCACAGAGGATTTACCAAAGTTCCTTGTGCACCAACTATGCGGTACTTTAGTATTTACTGCTTGAAGTGTGGTCTGCTGTGAGACAGCACCAGCATCCTCTGGGAACTTGTTAGAATTTTAACCTCAGGCCTAACCTCAGACCTATTAAATCAGAATTTGTGTGTTAACATGATCTCTAGGTAATTAGTAAGCATATGAAAGTTTGAAAAGTGGTGCTGTAGAGAATTTGGAGGAAAAATGGAGGGGTGGCTCCAGTCATGTCAGTCTTAGCAATCTGTCATGCAATCATAGGGCCCATCCTCCTTGGAATATCCAACCAAGACCTATATTTGCAGTGGAACACACATCCTGCTATAGAACAGAATTCCTCCACGCATCAATGTCCCATGCTCTATGAATGTTGGTGCCACTTTTACTGTGGCAAACACATCACCACAGTTGGAAGTTGACTCTTGGTCTACTCCAGCAAAATGACAGCTGCAGTCCATTTCCCAAGCCCTCAACACTTTGGGCAAAGTGCATGTTTTGTAATGTTTGGAAGAGACATCTCATAAAGGAGCAGTTTGGAAGGGGATTGGGTTGCAGTTATCTCAGAGAGGGCCCAGCAAATCTCTAAGAAGGAAATAGCAGTCATTAGGTAGATAATTAGGACCTTCAACACTCTTAGCAGCAAAAGATGCAACACTTTAGAGTTATGCTGGTAGATAATAAGGCAGTGTCAACCCTGCTGTAGGCTGAGATTATTGAGTGGAGAATTGGAAATGAGAGGCCAGTTTCTTTTTTATCATGGAAAGTTTTTTTTTTCTTTTGATTCATAAGTCATGCAGCGATAAGCTTTTGAAGTTATAAAAACTGAAGACTTGGAGGGATCAGCAAATTTTCTTCCATTAACTTTGTTGGCTCAGAGCTTTTGTATGTCTTCCAGGGGTACCAGTGCCACATAAGTCTGAATGGGTCCCCCCCATTCCATTTTATGTGAGGTGGATCCCCTGGAGTTGTGCAATGCTGCAACTCTGATTACATTTCCTCAGTGTAGACTGTAAGCAAAAAGGATATAAGAAGAGCGATTTCCTTTATTCAACAGATATTATAATTAGCCTCAACCCATATGCATATCAAAATCATCCCTAAGACTACAAGAAATCTTCTCAGGCCACATTTTTATAAATATTGATTCTGTAGGTCTGGGGAAATATCCAGGAATTTGTATTTCTATTTATCTCTAGGTAATTCTGATGTGCTGTCAACTCTGTCTTTAATGTTTAGTGCTCAGGCAGATATTTAAAAAAATAAGACACTGTCTATTCCTTCAAGCATCTGCAATCCTATGAGAGAGCTGTACATATAAATGGCACATAATACAATAATAATTTAGGACTGTGATAGAGGCAAATACAAAGAACTCAAGAATGATTGTGGCAGAGAATGGAGCCAAACTCTTACTTGGTCATGTCTTTGAGTGTTTGTGTGTATGTGCAGCTCTAAGCAAACTTGGGACCTTTGTGAGACCTGTATTAGCTCCCTTCTTCAGTACCCTGTTCTGACTGACTTGATGAGCTCTTGACCCCTTCCCTTCCCCCCTTTCCTTCCCTTCCCTTTCCTTTTTCCTTATTTTATTTTATTAAAAAACAGGATCTCACTCTGTTGCCCAGGCTGGAGTGCAGTGGTGTGATCTCAGCTCAGTGCAGCCCCCACCTCCCAGGCTCAAACTATCCTTCCACCTCAGCCTCCTGAGTAGCTGGGATTACAGGTGCATGCCACCATGCTCAGCTAATTTTTGTATGATTTGTAGAGACAGGGTTTCACCATGTTGCCCAGACTGGTCTCAAACTCCTGGGCTCAAGCGATCCACCCACCTCAGCCTCCCAAAGTGCTAGGATTATAGTCATGAGCCACCACACTGGGCCTCTTAATCTCTTTCCACTCCTACAGATAAACAGTTTCCTCTGACCTGTCTCTGTAAATCCTGCTGTTGAGAAATGATCTACTTGTTCACACTGAGGTATATTAATAATCCTATTGTGTTCCTTTTTATGGAAATCTTTCATTTTAGTAGACTGACTAAGACCACAATGGGACTTGAGGAGTGGCAACCTGGGTCTGGGAGGGGTGCATGCATGTGTGTGTGTGTGTGTGTGTGTGTGTACACACACATAGATAGGGAGTGGGGAGTCTGAAGGCTTCTTGTAATCCTACCAGGTGGCCACCTCATGTTACTGCATTAGAGGCTAACTGCAAAGTTTAGCAATTTAGTCAGGAAATGAGAAGAGAGGAATGGGTATCAACTACTGCTAATGGCTTACAGTGGCTATTAGTTCAAAATGAAGCACTAATTCAGAGAAATGCTGAACAAGACAAGAAAAGAGAATTAAAAGAAATGAAATGCCAATGAACAGTTGATCATGTCTTAATGAGCAGTGAGAATCAATGAGGTGAAAAATGTCACCCTGCTCAAAAAGATGCTTTCCTGGTTTTAAAAATAATCGAAGATGGCTGAATAGGAATAGCTCCAGTCTCAAACTCCCAGCACGAGCGACACAGAAGACTGGTGATTTCTG
>NW_016810614.1:0-844 GCF_001698545.2 Rhinopithecus bieti | reverse complement strand
AATTTTAAAAGCTCCTTTGAATACAAAATGTGGTTGATGGTATCTGATAGGAATTTATATCTTACCTACGTTTTTAACTTTCTAGTTTCACCATCCTGGAGAAGTGACAGTCATTCTCAGAGGGATAATACTGAGAGGGTGACCTTGTTGATTCAGCAATAGGGAGATACGCAGGGGAAGACAGTAGAGTAGGTTGAACTGTGTCTCTCAAAAAGATATATGCAAGTTCTATCCCTCAGCACTTGTAAATGTGACCTTATTTGGAAATAGGTCTCTGTAGGCGTGATTAATTTAAGGTGAAGTTATACAGAATTAACGTGAGCACTGTATCCAATGACTGCTATCTTTAAAATAAAAAGCAGAGAAAGATTCAGACACGGAGATACAGGGAAGACGCCGTATGACAAAAAAGGCAGAGATTATGTTGGTGCAACTATAAGCCAAGGAATGCCAAGATTGCCGGTAACCCCCAAAAACTAGGAGAGAAGTACAAAATAGCTGCTCTGTCAAAGAACCTAGAAGGAACTAACCCTAATGACAACTCGATTTAAGATTCCTAACGTCCAGAACTTTGAACAAATAAATGTTTGTCCTTTGAAGCCACCTGGTTTGCGGTACAAGGCTGTAACAGTGCTAGCAAACTAAAACAGTCATATATTAAGTGATCAATACAGATGATTTTTAATAGATGTGGAACAGGAATAAAGAAGAAAGTAAACTAATATTTATTATTTTTATTAATAAAATGTTTATAGTTTATTAATATTTTAAACTTTACTAATATTTATTAATATTATGTCATATCCTTTACATAAAAAACTTTAAATGTATCTTATTAACATTT
>NW_016810613.1:0-1575 GCF_001698545.2 Rhinopithecus bieti | reverse complement strand
CTGTGAGATGAATCCACACATCACAAAGCAGTCTCAAAGACAGCTTCTTTCTGGTTTTTATCTGGGTATATTCTGTTTCTTCTTATAAGCCTCAATGGGCTCTCAAATGTCGCTTCACTGATTCTACAAGGTAGTGTTTCCAAACTGGTGAATCAAAGAATGGTTTAACTCTCTGAGTTGAATCCACACAACACAAAGCAGTTTCACAGATAGTTTCTTTCTAGTTTTATCTAGGGATGTTGGGTTTTTTCCCATAGGCATCAAGGAGCTCTCAAATGTCACTTCACTGATTCTACAAAAGAGTTTTCCAACCTGCTGAATCAAAACAAAGCTTTAACTCTATGAGTTGAATCCACACATAGCTTCTTTCCAGTTTTTATCTGGGGATATTGGGTTTTAACCCATATGCCTCAATTGGGTCCCAAATGTCTTTTTGCAGATTCTACAGAAATAATTTTTCCAACCTGCTGAATCAAAGGAAGGTTTAACTCATGAGATAAATCAGCCCATCAGAAAGCAGTTTCACAGATAGCTTCTTTATAGTTTTATCTGGGGATATTCAGTTTTCTCCAATGGCCTCAATGAACTTCCAAATGCTCTTTGCAGATACTAGAAAAGAATGGTTTTGACATGTTGAATAAAAAGAAAGGGTTATCTCAGTAAAATTCATCCACACATCACAAAGCAGTTTTACAGATAGCTTCTTTCTAGTTTTTATCTGGGGTATTTGGTTTTTCCCCATAGGCCTCAATGGACTCTGAAATGTCTCTTTGCAGATTTTACAAAAAGAGAACTTCCAAAGTGCCTCATCAAAAGATAGGTTCAACTCTGTACGATTAATGCACACAACAAAAGCAGTTTCACAGATACATATTTCTAGTTTTATCTGGGAATATTACGTTTTTGCCCATAGGCCTCAATAGGTTCTCAAATGTCCCTTCACAGATTCTACAAAAAAGCGTTTTCCAAACTGGTGAATCAGAAGAGATGTTTACATCTGTGAGATGAATCCACACATCACAAAGCAGTTTGAGTCTGTAAGATGAATTCACACATCACAAAGCAGTTTCACAGATAGATTCTTTCTAGTTCTTAACCAGGGCTATTCAGTTTTTTCCCATAGGCACCAATGGGCTTTCAAATGTCACTTCCCATATTCTATACAAAAAGTGTTTCCAACCAACTGAATAAAATGAAAGGTTTGACTCTGTGAGGTGAATCCACACATCACAAAACAGTTTAACAGACACCTTCTTTCTACTTTTTATTTGGGGATATTGGGTTTTGCCCCTTATGCCTCAATGTGATCTCATATGTCCCTTCACAGATTCTACAAAAACAGTGTTTCCAACATGTTGAACTAAAAGAAAGGTTTAATTATCTGAGATGAATTTACACATCACCAAGCAGTTTCACAGATAGCTTCTTTCTAGTTTTCATCTGGGGATATTTGTTTTTTCCCCATAGGCCTTAATAGGATCTGAAATGTTCTTTCATGAATTTTACATAGAGAATGTTTCCTACTTGCTGAATCATAAGAAAGGCTTAACTCTGAGATGAATCCACACATCACCA
>NW_016810612.1:0-1526 GCF_001698545.2 Rhinopithecus bieti | reverse complement strand
AGACCCCATCTCTATAATTTAAAAAAAAAGGAAATGCATTAAATAGAAGGTTGATAGTTTATCATAAACCTGCGGGAAAGAAACTGAGACTTTGTATTTTTGATATTTTGGGCATTAATACATTACAAACATGAAGATGTTTATAAAATTTTGTTTTAGTCATTTTCTTTGCAGTCACCTTGTACCACCTTCATTATTGTATAGAGCTGCTTCAGTTCTGAGTCCTCTGGACTTCCCCTGCCTATCTGTTTTTTGTTGCCGTTGAAGACAGTAAAATAAGTGTTTTCAAATCTATATGTCTCCTTTTTGCTGGATAATGTTTCTTCTTTTTAACAGTAAATATTCTTGTTCTTCAACATTTTCTTTTGTTCTTTTTTCCTTTTTAGGAAAACAAAACAACAGACTTCATCCTTAGGTTTTCTCAAGATTTAAGTGAACACATTTACACGTATCAATTTCTTTTTTTTTTTTTGAGGCAGAATCTCGCTCTGTCGCCCAGGCTGGAGTGCAGGGACGCAATCTCGGCTCACTGCAAGCTCCGCCTCCCGGGTTCACGCCATTCTCCTGCCTCAGCCTCCTGAGTAGCTGGGACTACAGGCGCCCGCCACCACGCCCGGCTAATTTTTTGTATTTTTAATAGAGACGGGGTTTCACCGTGGTCTCGATCCCCTGACCTTGTGATTTGCCCGCCTCGGCCTCCCAAAGTGCTGGGATTACAGGTGTGAGCCACCGCGCCCGACCTCAATTTCTTAAAGAACACAAAATGTTTCCCCCCCCAGGAAAACTATTTAAGAGCCAGTTAAACTATGATATAGTTATAAAATTATTTTTAATATTTAAGGCTTTGAAATTAATTATATTCCAAGGCAAATCTAAATGGGTGTAGTTGTATATGCACGATGTAATTTTTTTGTTTGTTTGTTTTGAGACGGAGCCTTGCTCTGTCGCCCAGGCTGGAGTACGGTGGCTGGATCTCAGCTCACTGCAAGCTCCGCCTCCCAGGTTTACACCATTCTCCTGCCTCAGCCTCCCAAGTAGCTGGGACTACAGGCGCCCGCCACCTCGCCCACCTAGTTTTTTGTATTTTTTAGTAGAGACGGGGTTTCACCGTGTTAGCCAGGATGGTCTTGATCTCCTGACCTCGTGATCCGCCCGTCTCGGCCTCCCAAAGTGCTTGAGCTACCGCGCCCGGCCGCACGATGTAATTTAATGCTAGTCTAAAGAATACTTACAGCTTGAGGGAAGAGCATAAAGTTTTAGTTTAATAGCCTTCATACTGTGGATTTTTCCTCCTACTAACTCATATGTGGGAAATTCAGATTACAGATTGCTCTGGGCCCCGTCAAACAGTACATTGCATCATTGTTCACTGTAGCAACAGATTTGGTGGTGATGGGGGAGGATAGAGGTAGAAGCAGATAGATAGAAGGTAATGTTAAAGTTAATTTATTATGAATCATTTTCCCCTAATCTGCATAAATGAATTAGAACTGATTTTAATAAAAATACTTTATTTTGTATAAAAG
>NW_016810611.1:0-1583 GCF_001698545.2 Rhinopithecus bieti | reverse complement strand
CCAGTCTCTATCTGAAGACGTTTCCTTTCTCACATTAAGCCTCAGGGTGCTCCAGAATATCCCTTCACAGACTAAACAAAAACAGTGTTATGATACTGCTCAATGAAAAGAGAAGCTTAACTGTGTGAGCGGAATTCACGTGACACAGAGCAGTTTCACTGAAAGCTTCCTTCTGGTTTATTTCTGAGCTTATTTCTTTTACATGGTATTCTAAAGAGCGATTCCAAATGTCCTTTCTCAGATTCCACAGAAACACCGATTTCAAACTATTCAATCCAAAGATGATTTAACTCTATGAGATGAACACAAACTTCACAAAAGAGTTGCGCACAAAGCTTCTCTCAAATATTCGATGGAAGACATTTCATTGCTTGACACAGGCCTCAGTTTGCCACTTACTTTCCCTTCACAGACCCCTCAAAGACCGACTTTCAAACTGGGAAATGTAGAGTAAGCTTTAACCCTGTGTAAAAATGGACAGGTCAGAGAGCAGTTTCTTTGAGTGCTTCTTTCTGTTTTTTATTGGACATTTCAATGTTGCCATAGTAATCAAAGTGCTCCGAATATCTCTCTTTTGGTTGTACAGGAATAGTTTTCAAACTGTGTTTTATGAGAAGAAAGTTAAAACTCCCTAAGTGAAATGCACACATCACCAAACAGCTTCACAGAAAGCTTCTCTCCGTTTTGATCTGATTATATTTTCTATTTCACTATAGGCCCGAATGTGATCCCAAATATCCCTTCGTGGATCCATCCACGATGGAGTTGCCAAGCTGTGTATTGTAAAGAAAGCTTCATCTATGTGAGATGAATAAACACAGCAAAAGCAGATTCACAGAAAGTTTCTTTCCAGTTTTTATCTGAAGATACATCGTTTTTCACCACAATCCTCAAAGTGCTCTCGAAGGTCCCTTCCTGGATCCATCTATGACAGTTTCCAAGCTGCGTAATGTAAAGAAAGCATTATCTATGTGAGATGATTACACATATCACAGAGTAGTTTCCTAGAAAGCTTTTTCCAGTTTTAGTCTGAAGGTATTTCCCTTTTCACCATCGGCACCAACATGCTCCCAAATATCACTTGGTACCTGTTTCTCCAAAAGGGTGTCCCCGACGCAATATGAGAAGAGAGGTATAACACTGTGCGTGGAATGCACACATCACAAGGCAGTTCCTCGGAATGCTTCTCTCCAGTTTTGGTCTGAACATATTTCCTTTTTCAACTTAAGCCTCAAAGTGCTCCCGAATATCCCGTCACAAGCTAAGCATACACAGGGTTAGAAAACTGCTCAATGAAAACAGTGGCTTAACTGAGTGAGAGCCATTAGGAAGACACAGAGCAGTTTCACAGAAAACTTCCTTCTGGATTTTACCTGAGGATATTTTTTCTCCATATTCCAAGGATCGTTCCCATATGTCCTTCCTCAGATTCCACAGAAGCAGTGAATTCAATGTGTTAAATACAAAGAACGTTTTAAGTCTATGAGACGAATACACACGTCGCAACGCAGTTGCTCAGAAAGTTTCTCTACAGATTTCCTTGGAAGACGTTTCCTTGCTCACCACAAGCCTCTGGGCGTCAC
>NW_016810610.1:3023361-3032420 GCF_001698545.2 Rhinopithecus bieti | reverse complement strand
AAGAGAAAATGAGGAAGAAGCAAAAGTGGAAACCCCTGATAAACCCATGAGATCTCACGAGACTTATTCACTATCATGAGAATAGCACAGGAAAGAACGGCACCCATGATTCAATTACCTCCCGCTGGGTCCCTCCCACAACATGTGGGAATTCTGGGAGATATAATTCAAGTAGAGATCTTTTTTTTTTTTTTTTTTTGAGACAGTGTCTCACTCTGTCGCCAGGCTGGAGTACAGTGGTGCCATCTCAGCTCACTGCAACCTCCACTTCCCAGGTTCAAGCAATTCTCCTGCCTCAGCCTCCCAAGTAGCTAGGATTACAGGTGCATGCCACCACGCCCAGCTAATTTTTGTATTTTTAGTAGAGACGGGGCTTCACCATGTTGGCCAGGACGGTCTCAATCTCTTAACCTCGTGATCTGCCCACCTCAGCCTCCCAAAGTGCTGGGATTACAGGCATGAGCCACTGCACCCGGCCTCAAGTTGAGATTTGAATGGGTACGCAGCTAAACCATATCAAACTGTATGAGGGTAACCACCCCCATGATTCAATTACCTCCCACCAGGTCCCTCCCAAAACACGTGGGGATTGTGGGAACTACAATTCAAAATGAGATTTGGATGGCGACGCAGCCAAACCATACCACTGTTCTTTGTTCATTCACTTCCTTCTTTTAATCTACCTCTCCCTCCATAACCAAATCATACTAGTCCTCTAAAGCCCTGCCCAGTTTTCATCTCTTTCCCACAAGCAGTCCCAAATAGCTTTGCCTCACCCTTGAAAGTGATCTCTGACACCCTAAAGCTCCTAATGCCTTCCATACCTCTTACAGATGGAACTTATCACACTCTGCCTTTGTATTCTGTTCTACCTTTGTATTGCAGTTGTCTCTGTGCCTTCCTTATCTCCCTTATTTAATTGTACTTTATAGCAGTGGTTGCAACTGTCCCTATGGCCCCACAGTGATTTTTTTTTTAATTTTTTTACATAAAAGTCAACAAATAAGTAGTGCCAGCACTTTGGGAGGCCCAGGCAGGCAGATAGGTTGAGCCTAGGAGTTTTATGCCAGACTGGGAAACATGGTGAAATCCTGTCTCTACAAAAAATATGAAAATTAGCTGGACATAGTGATGTGTGACTATAGTTCCAGCTACTCGGGAGGCTGAGGTGGGAGAATCGCTTGATCCTGGACAGTTGAGGCTGCAGTGAGCTATGATCACACCACTGCACTCCAGCCTGGGCAGCCGAGCGAGGCACTGTCTCAAAAAACAAAAAAACAAAACAAAACAAAATCAAAACAAAACAAGACAGAAAACCAGATGGCATTTGTTGGCTGAATGACTGAACTAGTACTCTTCAATATGCCCTCCAGTCCTTACTTGAACTTCTCTCTGTACAGTGGATCATCTCTGAATTGGCTTGTTACACGTACTCCATGGTAGCCGTACCTCTATATGACACCTTGGGACCAGAAGCCATCGTATATATTGTCAACAAGGGTAAAATTTTGCTGTTACATTACAACTTGATTCTTCCTCAATGCTGAGTATTTCTTCAATTTCTGCTGTTTTGTTTATTTGTTTGTTTAAGCAAACTTGAAATGCTGTGGTCAGAAAATGTTCAAGTCTTTCTAGTTTTGTAGTACTTAGGATATAATTTTCAGGAAAGCTACAAAAAGCCCATGAAGCAGAGATACACAGAGATAGAATTTTCAATGACATGCTTCAAGGTGACATGGTATGATGATATAGAGACAAGACTACTTACTCTGAACACACTAGATAAAAGCCCAGACAATGAGCTTAATTGACTAAATCACAGTAAAGCTACAGATTTAATTTCCTACCTTTGTAAATCCAAGTCAGTACAGTTAACCAGCATGTACCAATGTCCATGGTGAGTCTGCAGAAAATAATTGTCATTGCTAGAGAAACAAGTCCAAATTTGATGGGCAAATAACAGTGCTTTCACATATCCAACATGTTACCTTCTTCATGGGACTAGTAGATTAAGTGAGTAGGTCCGTTTGCACAGTAAACATCATTTGAAGCTTTGTGTAAACATATATCAAAATAAATGCTAAAATTTAGAATTGTAAAATACTTGTCAGCTAAAATCCTGTTTGCCCCTCCTGTTTCTTCTATTCCCTACTATCCTCCTCAAAATAAAACACGTTGATAGAACCACACCTCAGTAACCTGTTTAGGTTATCTGAATGACTTCTTAAGCAGAAGGAATTTTGTGGTTCCTCTAGAAACTGTAAAATCTGCTGTCATAGTTCAAGAACATGACGTGTTTCTGTTTCAGTTAAGTTCATTTATCATCAATGGAGTATTTCAGGTTGTACATTATAAATCTGATTTGTAGGTGTGATCTCCTTTGGACACCTGTCAGCTTTGAAAACTTTTCAAACCTCTTCCTTCTTGCAAGGCAATCAGGTACTTAGCAGAGAGGGGGAATGATCTCTGGTTCTATTTTGGCTTTCAGCTGATATTGCCATGGTGATCTGTGACACACCCCAAAAGGCATCGGTGCTGATAGAGAATGTAGAGAAAGGCTTCACACCGAGCCTGAAGGTGGTCATCCTTATGGACCCCTTTGATGATGACCTGAAGCAAAGAGGGGAGAAGAGTGGAATTGAGATCTTATCCCTATATGATGCTGAGGTATGGATCTGAAATTTATCTTGCGGCTCCAATGCTGGTCCAACACCTTGGGCAACTTGCAAGATACCTTCACAAGAGGACAGCGTTCTTGTTCTCCAGGGGTGGCATGTGAGGAGTAAATTAGACTCATGCTGTGAAGCTCTGAGAATAATTTCCACAAGACAACTTTGAAACTCATGCCAGGAGAGGACAAAGTTCTGTGGCCAGCTGCATGGACTTCTAAGTGGATAATATATAAATAGGAGTTCAGTAATAGTTAAAGGAGGTGGCTCCTGGAGCCAGGCTGCTTGTGTTCACATGCCAGCTCCACATCTGTTAGTTAGGCAACCTTGGGCAATCTCATCTCCCTTTCCTCGGTCTGTAAAATGGTGACAAAAATAATCGCTACCTCACAGAGGTCTTGTAAAGAGTTAGATTAATTCATATATGTAAATTTCTCAGGACAGTGATGTGTATGTAATAAGCTCTGAAAATGTTAGCTGTTCCTTTCTTTCAAAAAAGATTTAGTTATGGCGCTAGATGATTGAAACTTAAGAGTACAATGGGAAGTTTGAACATGCAATCTACCATCTGTAGGTAGATGATTTTCTAGAGAAATCTTATGCTCTTCCCTGGGACTTCCATTGTTCCTGAATGTTGGCTTCTGGTCCTAATCCAGGTTGGAATTTTGCTTATATTCCCATAGAGATGTTCTCATGGGAAAGGGAGGGAGAGGGCCACATTTATCACAGTCTGTCCATCTCAACTGATGTCTTTCTTTCTTGGTTTTCTGTTCATATAGAACCTAGGCAAAGAGCACTTCAGAAAACCTGTGGTAAGTTTTCTTCTGCCTGAATTTGAGCCTTACTATTGTCAACTCTCAAAGTTCATGGTAGAATAAGCCCTTGTGCTTCCTCCTCCAGCCTCCTCGCCCAGAAGACCTTAGCATCATCTGCTTCACCAGTGGGACCACAGGTCAGTGCCCATGAAGCTGAACCTTAGACCCCTGGTCAGCCAAGAACATGGTTTCAATTCTTGGCCTCTGGTAGGCTGGTAAATATTCCCTCTAACGAGCCCTATCCTTAGGGGCTCACAGCCTAAGGCTTCTAGGTGTGAATTCCCAGATGGAAAAACATAAACATAAGTAAATAAACTTCATGTAGTATACTGGGAGCTGTTTACATTCAATAGATTTCAGGGGTCTTAAAGATGACGTCAGAAAGTCCTTTCCTCTGCCCCCACCAACCCACCACTCTCTTGATTTGACACCACTGGGATGGTTTCATTCAATCAAGATAACTCAGTGATAGTTCTCCATAGAGGGCTTCAACCCCACCCTACATCCACCCATCTGTTAGAATGCTTAATAGTTTTTAATGTGGTCCATCATGGTCTACAGTTATATTCATTCTAGTATGCCCAGTTTATAGTGTTTATAACCATATTACTAGATAATATTGGTAGATCTGGAATTCCAAACATATAAACAGCACAAGATGTGGGGCGAAGGGAGGAGGAGGGTTAACTTGAATTTTTCTTTGCAGCTGTGCATCTATCTGAAATCATGGCTGTACTCCGTGTAGTAGTAGAAGGCCAATGATGCATTCAGCAGTAGAATCCCCGGGGGAATTAATTATTCCTAAACAGAGGCATATACCATCCACAAAAAGACACAGTGACAGGAAATGCTCTTGGCCTTCTGGAATAAAACCAATTGAATCTAGTTTCTTTCAAGGCCAAAGGCTACCTATTAGTTACATAAAGTATCTTTCTCTCCACCTCTTATTTCCTACAGGTGACCCCAAAGGAGCCATGATAACCCATCAAAATATTGTTTCAAATGCTTCTGCCTTTCTCAAATGTGTGGAGGTCAGTGGTCAGTTGAAAAGAGGCTCTCATTAAAATGTGAATCTGTCATAAGATTTTTATTTTTGAAGTTAGAGCAGGCAGACACACACACACACACACACACACACACACACACATGTTAAAGGCCTGAGTGTGGACAAACACCAGTGTGTTCTTTGTCTACAGGACTGTACATTTTCAAGCCTTGGTCTTTTAGGATCACTGTAAATTTCTACACTATATGCAGTTCAAGGCATCTCAGATCTACACAGTGTACCACCTATACAGCTGTCTGTGGTAGTCCTGGGAGGAGGTAGTTTTAAAAACTCCATTGGAAATGAAAATTGGCATGAATCTCATGTTGCCTTCTCTTGCTTCCCTGGCCTACATAGCATACTGCTGAGCCCAGTCCCGAAGATGTGACCATATCCTACCTCCCCCTGGCTCATATGTTTGAGAGGGTTGTACAGGTGAGTGTTCTATGTTCCTAGCAGTATGTGGCAAAGGGGGTCCTGACTTGCTATCACATGTTTATTCCAAAGGCAGCTACACAGTATTTACTGTCCTTTCTCTGGTGTGAGAGGCGCAGGCAAGGAGTTGGCTCATGGGAGCTCTAAGCGTGGTATGACCCTTCATTTCCTGCAGGGTCTTCCTCTGCTAAGTCTGCATGTGTCCGGGAGGATAGTACTTGCTTCTGCCTTCATGGGGATGTGTGAGTCTAGTGACATCACAGCTGGGAGCTTACTATCTGCCCGTAATTCTGAGCTGACACAAGACATTGTCTTCTTTTTAAATTTTATTTTGGTTAGAATTTTTGAAAAGATCTAGGATTAGAGAAAAGGAAGTTCCCCACAGAGGATCAGGGAAGGAGCATTTGATCCACATAAGGTATGAGATGTCCCCCGTGGGAGTTTTTGCACCACACCTGAGTGTGTAAGGTGGTGCTGTCAGCATTGTGTGCACTGGAGGAGGGCTACTCTTCTGTGAGTGTACTCCAGGCTTTTCAGGCTATTTTGAGGCTGATTTGAGAACAGAGAGCCGTGTCAGCCTTTCCAAAACACAGGTAGTGTGGTTGGAAAGTTCTCTCTCTGCTCCTCACTACCCCCAAATGCCTCTTCAGCCAGCTCATGGTTGATGCCTAAAATGCCAAAATGCAAGATTCAGTTCTTTGGGCTAAAGTAATGATATCTGATTCATAAAAAATTGATTCTAAGAAACCTTAAAAAATATTTTAACGTAATTTACGAATTGGGCTGGTCTTATGATTGAAGGCAGGTTCTGCTTTAATTGGCAGTGCTTTCTTAGTGCCACATAATGAATTGTGTCTTACAAAGGATGATTATCTTAGACTGTCACACAGACCTGTGGTGGAGTCTGGGGGACCACAAAGTCTCAATATCTGTCTTATCTGTCATGCCACCACAGCAGAAATAAATGTTCATCCTTTTTGGGGGGAAGGCTCTCAGAGTCCTGAATTGGCGGGGAGGTGCTGTGTAAGTAAAGTGTCTGTGTGCCTTAGCCCACTTCCCAAATTCCTTCCAAGACAGGTCCCCACTAAAGGGGTTGTTTGCCTCTAAGCTCTATAATTTGGTTCTGTTTTCAGACTGTTGCGTACTGCTGTGGAGCCAGAGTTGGATTCTTCCAAGGGGATATTCGGTTGCTGGCTGATGACATGAAGACTTTGAAGCCCACATTGTTTCCCACAGTGCCTCGAGTCCTTAACAGGATCTACGATAAGGTACTAACTTTCCGCTGAAGGGATTGTCTGTGACTTGGGCCTGCATGAAGGAACTCTATACTACTATGAGATTTACTCCACCTCTACCTCCACCCTCTACAAATATCTACGTAAAGCCATGTTTACAGGTCAAGCTATGAAAAACCGTTATAAATACAATACCCGCCAGGTACAGTGGCTCACTTCTGTGATCTCAGCACTTTGGGAGGCCAAGGCAGGCAGATTGCCTGAGGTCAGGAGTTCAAGACCAACCTGGCCAACATGGTGAAACCCCATCTGTACTAAAAATACAAAAATTAGCTGGACGTGGTGGTGAACGCCTGTGATCCCAGCTACTTGGGAGGCTGAGGCAGGAGAATTGTTTGAAGCTGGGAGGCAGAGGTTGCCGTGAGCCAAGATCATGCCACTGCACTTCAGCCTGGGCAACGAGCAAGACTCCATCTCAAAAAATAAATAAAAATAAAATTAAAAAATGAAAAGTAAATAAGTACAGTCCCCTTTTCCTTGAGCAAGATGACTTGGACCTGATCTGAAGAAAGAGCTTGACTCAGAGACTTGGGGAGCCCCTCAGGGTTCAGCAGACATTTGGGGAAGCTGTTCCCTTGCTGAAGTGCCAGGCCTCATGATACACATTTCAGAGGCATCCTCTCATTGAATCCTCACAAAATCATAGTAAATCATACTTGCACCTATTATTTCTAACTTATGATGAGGAAAATGAGCCTCAGAGGTTAAATAACCTGCCCAGAGTCACATTCAAAAGGAGTAAGGCAGAATCAAGCTTTCAGTAGTCATGTTTCAGTAGTCATGTTAGCGAGTCATGCTGATGACCAACACTGCTCTGTTTTTCATTAGAAATTACAGAATGGTGATTTTTGTAATTCTGTCTTCCTCTTGCATTCATTAGCTGAGATTCTTCCATAAAACCTGGCAAATATTTGATTATTTTATTTATCAATCTTCAGAAAATGGATTTGTGTCTGAGCAATCTTCAAAAGTAGCCAATGAGATTTTCTCTGTGTATTTTAGGAATTCATAATTTTCAGATTTGTTTTTTAAATTTCAGTCATTCTTTTTTATTTTTATTTTTTTGAGACAGAGTCCCACTCTGTCACCCAGGTTGGAGTGCAATGGCACGATCTCGGCTCACTGCAAGCTCCGCCTCCTGGGTTCAAGTGATTCTCTTGCCTCAGCCTCCTGAGAGCTGGGACTATAGGCATGCACCACCACACCCGTCTCATTTTTTAAGTATTTTTTAGTAGAGATGGGGGGTTTCACCATGTTGGCCAGGCTGGTCTCGAACTCCTGACTTCAAGTGATCCACCTACCTCAGCCTCCCAAACTGTTAGTCTTTCTTCTTGATCTTCTAATTGCCCCATCTTGGCAGTTGGAAACCCTCATCAAGTTGCTCAGGTGACCTTTTGACAATACCCCTGTAGCCTCTGATAGCTTCCTTGGTTTCTGGCACAAGTTGTCTCAACCTCATCTTGTATATTTCTCACCCAATTATTAGATTGTCAGATTGCTTCAAGGAGCTGTCGAAGCTATTTGAACCCAGGCAATATAGTATGTGATGATTCCTCAGGCTGGGATCCGTGAGGAAGTAATACATGGCCATTCTTCACATACTTTGGAACCCTCCCCCACCTCCCCAACCACCTCTGAGATTTTAGCACTTCCTTTTACTATTAGGACTCTCAGCAGATGCTAAATGGGCTCCGGTGACAGGGCAGGCGGTGTTCTAGCAGAACTGATAACAATTCCAACAGTTTCTTACCATGCTATGCAATTATTAGATTTGGTTGTTATTATGGTTTTTGTTCATATGTTGTTGTTGTACATTTTTTATTTTTCAGAGATAGTTATTGTGTAGTTAATACCTAATACACAGTTCACTTCCTGAATGTATTTTTAAAATGAAGGACTTTATTAGCACAGGTCTCTAACACTAACTCTTTGTCAGTGACTTGTTGAGGGAGGGTGAGTCTTGTGAATGTTGAAGAAAGATAAATCTCTTTTAGATGAGGGAGGTTTCAAGAATGACATGATGCAGGAAGCATTTGAGCATGGATCTTGGAGAGAGATTATGACATATTGGTACAATGATAATGCTATAGGCATAAGAAGATGCTTATGTCCTAGAGCACAATTTACATTAGAAGACAAAAATTATCAGCCCTGCTTGGCTGGAGGCCCAAAAATGGGGGTGTAAACATGGAAGATGGATGGAGAGGGATTCTCCAAATTTTGAACAAGAAAAAAGACTTCAGTTGCCTTGAATCTGACTTCCAGTAGGGTGGAATCTTGAAAGCCAGATACGGAATTCAGGACTAAAGTTTGGAAATAAGGGGTCACTTTGAGTTGTACTTGGGGAAGCTCTCCTTTGGCAGGAGTGTGGTTGATGGAACATATGGTCACAGTGAGGCCACAGTCAGGGAGACCAGGGAAATCATGTGAGCTGGAAAAATGGTGTCAGAATTAAGCCCACCGGAAAGAAGTCATTTTAGTAGGAAGAATTAAGCCCAGCTGGGTGCGGTGGCTCAAGCCTGTAATCCCAGCACTTTGGGTGGCCGAGATGGGCGGATCACGAGGTCAGGAGATCAAGACCATCCTGGCTAACACGGTGAAACCCTGTCTCTACTAAAATACAAAAAAAAAAAAAAAGAAAAATTAGCTGGGCATGGTGGCGGGTTCCTGTAGTCCCAGCTACTCAGGAGGCTGAGGCAGGAGAATGGCATGCACTCAGGAGGCGGAGCTTGCAGTGAGCTGAGATCACACCACTGTACTCCAGCCTGGGCAACAGAGTGAGACTCCGTCTCAAAAAAAA
>NW_016810610.1:2966575-3023149 GCF_001698545.2 Rhinopithecus bieti | reverse complement strand
AAAACAAAAAAGAAAAGAAAAGAAAAAGCAGATTCCTAGGCTGCCCTTTGACCTATTAAATCAAAAGCCCTAGAGGTGCTGCCCATTGAGCTGTTGTATTTTTGTTTGTTTGTTTTAAATCTAGTACCCCCCAGGTGACTTTGTAGGCAGTCCCTCTTTATCTCAGTTGTCAAGTTGTTTCCCAAGGACTAAAAATTGGGGCAGTAAAGGGGAGGACTGTAGCTTTGCATTAAGTTCACTTCTTTCTGAGCATGGCCATAATTCTCTGGGCTCATCATTATTCGCAATCCAGTTCATGAGTGTGAGACTGTGAGACCACTTCCTTATGAAGCTAGAACACACTGTTTCTTGCTCACTAATGGCCTTGATGAGTATCTCCAATAGGTTTCCAACTAAAAGGAGCTATCACTCTGCAGGCACAAAATGAAGCCAAGACACCCTTGAAGAAGTTCTTGTTGAACTTGGCTGTTGCCAGTAAATTCAAGGAGCTTCAAAAGGGTATCATCAGGCGTGACAGTTTCTGGGATAAGCTCATCTTTGCAAAGATCCAGGTAGGTTGGGCAAGTCCCAGACTGAAGCAGGCAAATACCTGGGCTGCCTTCTGACTCCATAGACTTTGCTTTTCTTCTGTTGCTTGAGCGTCACTTTAACTAGAGATCCTTTCACACGTTTTGTCCACTGCTTTTTGAGATCTTGCTTGTACTACTTTACTACTAAAGGGAGTAGGTTAAAAAAAAAAAAAGGCAGGCTGAGTGTGGTGACTCACACCTATAATCCCAGCACTTTGGGAGGCCTAGGTGGGCAGATCACCTGAGGTCAGGCATTCAAGACCAGCCTGACCACCATGGTGAAACCCTCTCTCTGCTGACAGTAGAAAAATTAGCTGGGTGTGGTGGTGGGTGCCTGTAATCCCAGCTACATGGGAGGCTGAGGCAGGAGAATTGCTTGAACCCAGGAGGTAGAGGTTGCAGTGAGCTGAGATGGCACCACTTCACTCCAGCCTGGGCAGTAGGGCCAGACTCTATCTCAAAAAAAAAAAAAGAAAAGAAAAATATTTTATTTAGGTTCTAGCACTCTCTCTTATTTTCTTTGGTGGTCTGTTGAGATTATAAGCAATTTGAGGGGCTGAAGAATACAAATTATTTGAGAAATATATGGCTTCCGGTCCCAGCTATAGATAGTGATGACAATAATAGCTAACATTTTAAGTGCTTTTCTACAATCCAGACTGTATTCTAAGTGCTTTGTAAATTAACGTGAGAATTGATATCAGTTTAATTCTCATAACAACGCTGGACAGGCTATTATACCCACTCTACAGTGGAGGATATTGAAGCCAAGAGAATAGGTTTTAGTATGTCTTTTGTTTCCATTGAACAGGCCAGCCTGGGCGGAAGGGTTCGCATAATCGTCACCGGAGCTGCCCCCATCTCCGCTCCAGTCATGACATTCTTCCGGGCAGCAATGGGATGTCAGGTAAGCCAAGCACCTTCTTTGAAAATAGGTCAGTTTACTTTTGCACAAATAAGCTCACTGTTTAAATAAAAATGAAAACAACTAAAAGGTACCAAAATGAAGGTCACCTAAATTCTCAAAATCCAGAGAAAATATTCTTCTAATCATCTCTTCAGGCATCTGTGTGTAGAAACTTTCATATAAATAAAACTAGTGCTCTAAAACACTTGTTAACATTGCTCCTTGTCAAATAAAGCTCAGCATCATTTTAATGATTTCTGAATAGTTTATTGAAAGTAGTTGACCCTTGAACAATGCAAGAGTTAGGATTGCCTACCCCACGCAGTCAAAATTCATGTATAATACTTGACTCCCCGGCCAGGCGCGGTGGCTGGTGCCTGTAATCCCAGGTACTTTGGGAGGCCTGGGCAGGCGGATCACGAGGTCAGGAGATAGAGACCATCTTGGCTAACATGGTGAAATCCTGTCTCTACTAAAAATACAAAAAAATTAGTCAGGCGTGGTGGCGGGCCACTGTAGTCCCAGCCACTCGGGAGGCTGAGGTGGGAGAATGGCGTGAACCCAGGAGGTGGACCGTGCAGTGAGCAGAGATCGCGCCACTGCACTCCAGCTTGGGCGACAGTGCGAGACTCCATCTCAAAAAAAACCAAACAAAACCAAACAAAAAACTTGACTCCCCAAAAACTTAACTACTAGTAGACTACTATTGACTAGAAGCCTTACCAATAATATAATTAATCAACACATATTTTGTATATGTATTATATACCGTATTCTTACCATAAAGGAAGCTAGAAAAAAGAAAATGTTATTTAAAAAATCATAAGCATGAGAAAACATATTTACTATTCATTAAGTAGAAATGGATCATTATAAAGGTTTTCGTCCTCACTGTCTTCATGTTGAGTGGGCTGAGGAGGAAGAAGAGGAGGGGTTGGTCTTGCTATCTCAGGAGCAGCACAGACAGAAGAAAATCCACCTATCAGTGGAGCTGTGCCGTACAAACCTGTGTTGTGCAAGGACGGGTCAGCCGTACTCAAATAACTAATCTCCTATTAATGGACACTTGAGTTGCTTATGATATTTTTCATTGTTATGATCAATTAATTATTAATCTAGAATAAATCCACACAAGAAAGGATTACTGTGTCAAAGTGTATGTCTCTGTGTGTGTGTAATAGTGTATATTATCAAACTTTCTTCCAGAAAGATGTTTTTTACACATTTCGGCAAGTATACGAGGCCTTATTTGCCCACACTCTTGCCAGTGACAGACTTTATCAGTCATTTAGATATTAGCTAATCAGATAAATGAAAAATCTTATTAAGTTTTGTTTCTTTTATTTACACCAAACATCTTTCTATTGCTTACTGACATGTATATTTCATCCATGAATTATTCTATTACTTCCTTAAAGAAAAACAGGCAAAAGATAATTTGGTCTTTTTTTATATTTCTAAGAGTTCTTCACAGAGTAATACAGGTTGAGTATCTCCCTATTTGAAATGCTTGGGACTAAAAGTGTTTTGAATTTTGCAATTTTTTTCCAATTTTGGAATATTTGCATTATAAAACAGTTGAGCATTCTGAATCTGAAAATCCAAAATCTGAAGTGCTCCAAAAAGCATTTCCTTTGAACACCATGTTGGCACTCAAAAGGTTTTGGATTTTGGAATATTTTGGATTTCAAACATTTGGATTAGAATAGTCAACTTGTAATATTAACTTTTGTCATATTGGAAAGATTTTTCCTAGTCTCATCATTTTGCCCTGTGTTTTGCCATATAAAATTTCCAATGTTTTATAGTTAAACTAAATAATCTTTTATATTTGTAGGTTTTAAATTGCTTAGACAGGACTTCCTAACCCCTGATATTTCATAAGACTGTTTCAGCCTTATTTTCTGGCAAACTTACCATTTTCCATTTTTTCCATTAAGTCTCAGTTCCACCTGAAATTTGTGCAAGTGCTTGGTCATGCATATTGTCTCAATTTTCACCCAGATAGATAGTTTATTCATTCAACCAACCATGCAGAGCATGAACAAAACGGGCACAGACTTTTCCTCATGAGTCCCCTATCTGTATAACCACAATCAAAAGAGACTCCAGATTGATGCCAAGGCCTGAGGTCCTGTAGTCTTTCAAATTAGTATCCTCTTAGCCATTTTTAATACTGTCCTTTCCTTAAGCCCCTAAAACCAATAGATCGGCAGGTCCTGTTGCTAACCCCCTCCCAGAAATGTCTTCTTTAAGCCTTCCTTTGTCTCCCAATTCTGCCTATCACAGGCCACACCCCCCACTACAGCAGCCCGTGAACTTGTTTCCTGCCCCCAGCCTCTCTCCAATCAAGAATATCTTCTATACCAGGGACTGGCAAATTGCGGCACAGGCTAAAACTAGTCTGCAGCCGGTTTTTATTTTTAAAATATTACTGAAATACAGCTACGTCCATCCATTTACATATGGACTGTGGCTGCTTTTTTGCTATGTTGGCAGAGTCAAGTTTTGAGTCAGACACCAGATGGCTCACAAAGCGGAAAATATTTACTATCTTCGCCTGTATAGATAAAGTTTGCCAACTCTTGTTTTATATCACAATGGGAACTATTTCCCTTAAAAAATGCTATTCCCCTTCTTCAGTTCCTTCAGTGATGCTCCATTGCTCAGGTTCAAGTTCAATTGCTACTGGGTTGACCATCACTTAGTGAATAACTTACATGTTCCCACCTACTTGAAATGATGCATTTTCTTTCCTTTCCCTTTCCCTTTCCCTTTCCCTTTCCCTTTCCCTTTCCCTTTCCCTTTCTTTCTTTCTTTCTTTCTTTCTTTCTTTCTTTCTTTCTTTCTTTCTTTCTTTCTTTCTTTCTTTCTTTCTTTCTTTCTTTTTTTTCTTTCTTTCTTTCTTTCTTTCTTTCTTTCTTTCTTTCTTTCTTTCTTTCTTTCTTTCTTTTGAGATGGAGTCTTGCTTGCTGTGTCACCTAGGCTGGAGTGCAATGGCACAATCTCGGCTCACTGCAACCTCTGCCTTCTGGGTTCAAGCGATTCTCCTGCCTCAGCCTCCTGAGTAGCTGGGATCACAGGCGCATGCCACCAGGCCTGGCTAATTTTTGTATTTTTACTAGAGATGGGGTTTCACCATGCTGGTCAGGCTGGCCTAGAACTCATGACCTCAGGTGATCCTCCTGCCTCGGCCTCCCAAAGTGCTGGGATTATAGGTATGAGCCACCACGCCTGGCCAAAATGCTGCTTTTTCATGTAAAGTTCTATACTTTGGTCTATTTCCGGACCCTTTTGGTTTCCGAATAGCCAAAAGGCTTGGTAGTAAATACTTTGCAGCTTGGGTATGAGTTCAAGGTTTTTTGTTTGTTTGTTTTGTTTTGTTTTGAGATGGAGTCTCGCTCTGTCACCCAGGCTGGAGTGCAATGGCATGATCTCAGCTCACTGCAACCTCCTCCTCCCAGGTTCAAGTGATTCTCCTGCCTCAGCCTCTCGAGTAGCTGGGATTACAGGCACCTGCCATCGTGCCCAGCTGATTTTTTTTGTATTTTTGTAAATATGGGGGTTCACCATGTTGGCCAGGCTGGTCTTGAACTCCTGACCTTAGGTGATCCTCCAGCTTCAGCCTCCCAAAGTGCTGGGATTACAGGCATGAGCCACCGCCCCCTCCAAGTTCAAGGTTTTAAGACACTAAGTGGTCTCGAACACTTAGAGACCTTGCTTTCCTCATGTCTTGGCCATAACACATGGCCAGCTCACACTTTATCTTGAGTAAATCTATAAGCTCTTCTTTGGTTTCCCAGGTGTATGAAGCTTATGGTCAAACAGAATGCACAGCTGGCTGTACATTTACATCACCTGGGGACTGGACATCAGGTAAGTCCTCCATTTGCTGGGCAGGAGGTGCCATGGTTGGAAGAAAGGCTCTAACTGAACTAGGACTTTGGAGTTTAGATAACCTCAGTTCTCTGGACTAATGTGGCAAATGCAAAATTCAAGTATTGGGCCCAGGCCTGCCTACCTTGGCTAGTCTGCATTGGTGCGTGATTTTTCAGTCTTACTCTTCTAGAGTCAAGTCATAAATATCTCAGAAATATGCCTGGCATTATCACCATGCAGGAGTTTCTCAGCTGATTCAGCGTGGTGTGTTCTAGGTCACGTTGGGGCGCCCCTGGCTTGCAATTACGTGAAGCTGGAAGATGTGGCTGACATGAACTACTTTTCAGTGAATAATGAAGGAGAGGTGGGTAGGTCATGCCCTGTGGTCAGACAATCATGGTGGGGCGGTTTATATCAGAAGGAGCAAATAATTGTAAGCAAACTTGGATTTGGCCCCTTTGAGATCTTTAGCAAAGAATTAAGCACTCTGAACTTCACTTTCCTATCCCCTGTAGTGGAGACTAAGATCTGGTGCTCTTCACAGTGTAGTGGAAGCCATCAAATGATTTAAGGGGGAGCAGATGTTTCATAAACTGCCCACACTGGGAGGAGCAGCCTTTGCTATTGTCACCGCCTTGTATGTCTGCTGTGCAGATCTGCATCAAGGGTACAAACGTGTTCAAAGGATACCTGAAGGACCCTGAGAAGACACAGGAAGCGCTGGACAGTGATGGCTGGCTTCACACAGGAGACATTGGTCGCTGGCTCCCAGTGGGTATATCGTCAGAACTCCTGGAAGTCTGTGCTAATGGACTGGGAAGAACAATTTGCTTATAGCAAGAGGGGCAGAAATGCAAGTAGGTTAATCAGCTGAGGCAGCTGGAGGGGATTAGGTTTGTACCCTACCTGGCTTATGGCTTCCTCATACTATCCAGAAAAGAACATACAGACTGAGGTGGTGGATCACCTGAGGTCAGGAGTTCAAGACCAGCCTGGCCAACATGGCGAAACCCCGTTACTACTAAAAATACAAAAATTAGGTGGGCCTGGTAACAGGCATTTGTAATCCCACCTACTTGGGAGGCTGAGGCAGGAGAATCCCTTGAACCCAGAAGACAGAGGTTGCAGTGAGCCAAGATTGTGCCACTGCACTCCAGCCTGGGTGACAGAGACTCTGTCTCAAAAAATAAGATAAAATAAAATAAAATAAAATAAAATAAAACAAAAAATAAAAAAAAGAACATACAATTGAAAGAATCTAGGTTAACTTGTAACTTAAAAGTTAAAAAAAAAAAAAAAGAATATAGGCCGGAAGTCAGGAGATTTGTGTTCTAGTTGTAGCTCTTCCATGGACCAACAATATGAAATTCTGAGAAAGTAATTTAATGTGTGAATAGGAGCTGCCAAAGCTAGAAAGTCTTTCTTTCTTAAAAAAAAATTTTTTTTAGAGATGCGGTCTCGCTGAGTTGACCAGGATGGACTCAAACTCCTGGCCTCAAGCAATCCTCCTGCCTTGACCTTCCAAAGTTCTGGGATTACTGGTATAAGCTACCACACCAAAAGTACCGCCAGAGAGTACTTTTGGTATTTTGATCACACTGTTATAGAAGACACCAAGATGTAGACCAGTTGAAGTGTTTTCTTCCTGCCTTATTCCTTATTAAATATACCACCAGCAAGCAGTAAGTCAGTGATCCTAGTACTGTTTTTAGACCCAAACTGAAGGTGGGATTCTTTAATATATTAGGTAGACCTGGACATAAGAGTTGGCATGGGTCCCCTGCAATGGAATACATTTGCTACCAGCCAAGGAAAAATTAGGTGACTTCTCTAGGAAAGGAGTAGGGAGATGTACTATTCTGTCCTTTCCCTCCCCCCTTAACTTTTCTTGAGGCAGAAGTTGTCATTTGAGGCCAAGTATGGCGGCTCACGCCTGTAATCCTAACACTTTAGGAGACTGAGACGGGAGGATTGTTTGAGGCCAGGAGTTTGAGACCAGCCTGAGCAACATAGCAAGACCCTGTGTCTACCAAAACAAAACAAAAACCCAAAAAGTTTTGGTTTGATAACGCTGTTGGTCCACAACTTTTGCCTCTTATGAGTGTCTTGGGATAAGTATCCTCCCTATTAATTCACAGGCATATCAAAACAAGGAAGAAGGATTTCTTTTTTTTTTTTTTTTGAGACGGAGTCTTGCTCTGCCACCCAGGCTGGAGTGCAGTGGCCGGATCTCAGCTCATTGCAAGCTCCGCCTCCCGGGTTTTTTACACCATTCTCCTGCCTCAGCCTCCCGAGTAGCTGGGACTACAGGCACCCGCCTCGTCGCCCGGCTAGTTTTTTGTATTTTTAAGTAGAGACAGGGTTTCACCATATTAGCCAGGATGGTCTCGATCTCCTGACCTCGTGATCCGCCCGTCTCGGCCTCCCAAAGTGCTGGGATTATATAGGCTTGAGCCACCGCGCCCGGCCGAAAGAAGGATTTCTAAATCAAGTGTTTGCGGAGGCTAGTGTTTGTCTCTCATTGACCTTGACAGCCCCTTTCTGTGGAAGATACAGAGACATATTTTTAGCATAGCTTGATGATAATTAGCAGTAGTTGCTATTTTCATAAGAAGAAAGGAAATTATTGCAAGGACAGTGATGGGATTTTCCAAAAGATCTCCCCTCTCAAAAGTTTTGTCTTAACTATGTGCTGGGGAAGTGGGAATGTAACTAGAATTTAAAACTCCCTTCTTGCTCAATCAATATTTAAGATTTAAGTGAGATTTAAGGAATGCTTGACAATGTAACTTTTAAGAACACTGGTCCTAACAATGCATTTTATTGATTTGGGTTTGGTAGTTTGCTAACATATTTGTTTCTGTCTAGTAACAGGATTAAATAACACTCTAATAAGCCTAGGATGTAAGCAATAGATATGTCCCCACACCAGGGTTATAGAAGGCGGCACCTTATTAATCACTTTCAGATAATGAACGTTATGCTGAATTGATGGCTAATTTATCGAGTCTGCCTTGTGATAGTTCCAGAGTGGGTTTAGTTAGTCGCCCTACTTAGGGTGTTAGCATGTGGAGCCATTTATCCCAATTCTACAATTCAAATCCCTAAAGACCTAAGCTCCTCAGACCAATTAGTTCAGAGAAATGAAGTTGCAAATGACCTTTGGTGGCTGGTCGGAGTCCTCTCAGCCCTGTTGCTGTCCTAACAAGCCCAGTAATTGACTTGCTTGATTAGCACAGTGGAGCTTTTTGAGCTTACTCCCGGATCTAACAAGGAGGAAAACATAACAGGGAGTCAAGTGGTGGGAGAACTATTCATATCAAATCAAAAGTCTAAACAAAAGACAACACCTCTATCACTGAGAGTTCTGAAAATGAACTAATTGGAAATTAGTGATTGGAAATTGAGAGCTGCACAATTTCTTCCTTGGATGAGGCATCAATTTGCATAATCCCAGCAGATCCAGGAGACTCTCTGAGGCTGCGCATTGACTCTCCACATAGATATACAGTAAAGACAGGTTCTTGTTGCACGATGCTTCCCTCCCCTTTCCCCAAAGCCAAGAAAGAGAAATGAAAGACAGTTCAAAAGTCTCTGGGAGAAATCAGCTTTAGAGAAGAAAGATGACTGTGACTTCACCACTCTCCCCACTGATACCATCTCTGTGGCTCAAAAATACTGATACTTGTATCTGTCTCATGTAGAATGGAACTCTGAAGATCATTGACCGTAAAAAGAACATTTTCAAGCTTGCCCAAGGAGAATACATTGCGCCAGAGAAGATAGAAAATATCTACAACAGGAGTAGACCAGTGTTACAAATTTTTGTACATGGGGAGAGCTTACGGGTAATATATCATTTTAACAATAGCCCATTTCAGTCACAAACCATGCTGGTTCTTGTAGCTACAGGAAATGTGTATAGTTGGATTCAGAATGAGAAGATCCAAGCTTATAAAATTAAAAAAAAAAAAAAGTTACATTCCAAACCTCAAATAAGGCAATTTCAATTAAAAAAATTTTGAAACTATGATGGACGTTGTACACAAGTCAGTAGAATTGTTTAGAATGGCTATACTAAAAGGTAATGATTCAGTAAAAAATGAGCTCCACATTGTACTTAGTTCCCATTCCTTAAGGAGTTCCTTAAGGCCATGTTTAAGTACAGTGTGTATAAAACAACGAACTGTTGCAATATGTATAGAACAACACACAAAAGTTTGATCAACAAACTGTTGTTTTATACATACTGTGCTTAAATATAGCTGTAAGGAACTCCTTATCCCAAAACAACAAACTGTTTTATACACACTGCGCTTAAACGTAGCTTTTGGGGGGTAAGGGAGAGTTGACATGGACAAGTCAGAGATGCTTTAAGCTTAATGTCGAAGGATCAGATTTGAATAGAACATCTTTGTAATGAGATATTGAGTGGGAAAATGGGATTACAGTTCCATGTGTGTTGAAAATATATGATGAGAAAAGAACATTAGTGCTGGATTTAGGGTTTTGAGGAAATAACTATTACAATGATGTAATTCTGCTTTATTTAACTACTGGCAAAATCCCTACATGGCTTCTCTCATGCCCTTGCACCTTTTATTTCCTTTCCATAGTCATCCTTAGTAGGAGTGGTGGTTCCTGACCCAGATGTACTTCCCTCATTTGCAGCCAAGCTTGGGGTAAAGGGCTCCTTTGAGGAACTGTGCCAAAACCAAGTAAGTCTTGCCTAGGAAAGCTTTATGCACACCCGTGGGTCCATCGTGGAGGAGAGGATGCCTCACCAGTTCCTGCGTCTGTCACAAGTGGCTGCAGCCCAAACAGGCTGAATAGTTTTATGAGACTCAGGGATAGGATGGAGAGTTTAAAAAATAAAACTCTCTTTTCTATTTACAGTAATATGTTCATTGTGGGAAAAGATTGGGAAAGAAGAATAAAAATGCTATTCAGGGAAAACTGTTAACATTTAGATGTACCTTTTCTTCTCAGTTTTTCTTTCAATATTGGGCATATAATGTGCCCAGTTTTATATTCCTGCTTTCATACTGCACGGCTTTGTCAGGCACTCTGAGTTGGTTCATGCTTAGCTCTTCAGGCTGTTTTTGAAATAGCCATGCTTTAAGCGATGTTTTGTATTCTTAGGTTGTAAGGAAAGCCGTTTTAGAAGACTTGCAGAAAATTGGGAAAGAAAGTGGCCTTAAAACCTTTGAACAGGTGTGTACTACCACTGATGTTATACTGGCCTCTCATCATATTAGAAAGTTTTGTTTCAAGTTTCTATCTCATGAGGTTTAAATGTATAATTTCTAAGGAATTGATTTTAGATTTTGTGCCATTAACTGTAAAATGACCTTTCGTAGGTACTTGTCCTTCTTTTTTTGCTGTTTATTATCCATTCTCCCTTCTCCCTACTCATTTCTTTCTCAAATTATATTTATGGGAATGAGGATGTGCCACTATTACCTTTACCCTTTCCCTGCATCAACCTCACTTTCTTCACAGAGCACTCGGCGGGCTCTGCAGAGAAGTCCAAATCACTAATGAGCATGGATGTGTGTGTGTTCATCTTCCAGGTCAAAGCCGTTTTTCTTCATCCACAGCCATTTTCCATTGAAAATGGGCTCTTGACACCAACGTTGAAAGCCAAGCGGGGAGAGCTTTCCAAATACTTTCGGACCCAAATTGACAGTCTGTATGAACACATCCAGGATTAGGATAAGGTACTTAAGTACCTGCCTGCCCACTCTGCACTGCTTGTGAGAGCATGGATTAAAAACTATTCTTACATTTGTTTTGTCTTTCCTCCTTTTTTTTTTTTTTTGCCTACTTAACTCTAAAGCCATAGCTTTTGTTTTATATTGAGAGACATATAATGTGTAAACTTAGTCCCCAAATAAATCAATCCCGTCTTTCCCATCTTCAGTGTTGCTAATATTAAGGCTTTAGGGCTACTTTTATCAACATGCCTGTCTTCAAGATCTCAGTTTATGTTGTGTCCTTCCTCATGATTTCCAACCTTAATACTGTAAGTGACCACAAGTTCAAGGGTCAGAGGGACCCTCTGTGCCTTCTTCCTTGTTGCTTTGTGATAAACATAACTTGCCAACAGTCTCAATGCTTATTTACATCTTCTGTTCAAACTAAGATATTTTTAAATTCTGAAAAACTGCTTGTAATTCATGTTTTCTAGCCACTCCACAAACCACTAACATTGTAGTTTGAGCCTATCGGTCATGTCAATCATATCTGTGAGACAAATTTCTCCGATGCTCTTCTGTGTAAAATTGTGTACTGAAGGGAAAAGTTTAATCATACCAAACATTTCCTAAACTCTCTAGTTAGATCTCTGACTTGGCAGTATTAAAAATTGGGCCTATGACATATTGTTCAAAAGGAATGCTGTTTTTAAAGCATTATTTATAGTAGCAACTGGGGAGTAAATCTGTCCCCTATAGTTTGCTGCTGAGCTGGAAGCTGTGGGGAAGGCGTTGACACGTGGGCACAGTGAACTTTTCCAGTAAATGAAGCAAGCACTGAATAAAAACCTCCTGAACTGGGAACAAAGACCTACAGGCAAGCAAGATGCCCACACAACAGGCTTATTTTCTGTGAGGGAACCAACTGATCTCCCCCACCCTCGGATTGGAGTTCCTGCTCTGCCTTATCCACAGATAACACACGTTGCTTCTACTTGTAAATGTAGTCTTTAAAATAAACTATTGCAGATACTTATGTTGTGGTGTTTTTTGCCTCATGGACCATGATGAAAATCAGTCTTAAACAAGGAGCCCTTAAAAATCAAGTACAGTATCTGTTCTTAAACTTGGCTACACAATAGAATTATCTAGGAAGTTTAAAAAGACACTAATGGCCATACCACCCTGAAGGTGCCCGATCTCGTCTGATCTCGGAAGCTAAGCAGGGTCGGGCCTGGTTAGTACTTGGATGGGAGACCGCCTGGGAATACCGGGTGCTGTAGGCTTTTTCGCTTGCTTTCTTGTCTTTCTTTCTTTTCTACCTTCCTTTCTTCCCTTCTCTCACTCTCTCTTCTTTCTTTCTTTCTTAAAAAAAAAAAAAAAAAAAAGACACTAATGCCCAGCACTTTGGGAGGCTGAGACGGGTGGATCATGAGGTCAGGGGATCAAGACCATCCTGGCTAACACGGTGAAATCCCATCTCTACTAAAAATACAAAAAAATGAGTTGGGCGTGGTGGCGGGCGCCTGTAGTCCCAGCTACTCAGGAAGCTGAGGCAGGAGAATGGCATGAACCCGGGAGTCAGAGCTTGCTGTGAGCTGAGATTGCACCACTGCACTCCAGCCTGGGCAAAAGTGCGAGACTCTGTCTAAAAAAAAAAAAAGACACTAATGCCTGGGTGCCACTCCAGAGATTCTGGCTTAAATGGCCAGATACAGCCTGGGCACTGGGATTGTTAAAGAGATCCCCAGATGATGCTAGTCTGCAAACAGGTTAACTACTGAAGAAAAGTTCTGAAGACCAACCCTTCTTATCCAATAGCTGTAAAGAATAAAACAAACACCAGCTGAGCCAAAACTCCAACTGAGCCCAAGTCATATCCATTCTCTTTTACCATCTTTGTTGTACTCTAATTAATCTTGAATATTAATAGTATTCTTTTCTGGCCTCCAACTGGAGTTAAAGAGAATGTTCTTGGATGGGCTTTCTAGACTTTGAGCCCAGAAAAGCCAAAGAAATGTCTATTCTTAGAGTATCTGAAACAAAAGGATAGGCAGGAATTAACTTTTAAGTCTAGCTCCCGTTATCACTTTAACCTTCTCGCCTTCACTTCCTTTCCTTTTCTCCCCTCACTCATTCCAGCTGAACCTCACCGGTTACCTTTCTGTGTATCAAACATGCCAGACACAGGTCCAGCCTGTTTTTGTTCTTACTGCTGTCTCTAAAATGCAAATATCCCAAAGCACATGACTTGTCCCCTCATCCGCCTCAAATGCCAACTCAAGACTGTCCTACCTTCTTGCTTCGCAATAATAACATGACTCCATCTTACACATATTTTATTTGTCTGTTCACTGCCGAATTCCCAAGTGCTCTTCCCTTATCCTTAACTATTACAAGCCTGGCCCCCAAAGCTTCACATTCCCTGCCTTGGAAAGGTTTCTGAAGTCCAGAGAAATAGGCTTTCTCTTTCCTTCTGTGATTCTACTCTTACGTTTAGACAAGCCCAACTTAAGCATTCAAGCCCACCAGCTAGGATCCTACCACTCACACAAGCTTCAGTTTTTTACTCAAGGGTACATGAGTAGTTTGATATCACTATGTTGAGGTGTTGCTTTACCAGCTGGAACCCTCTATGGCTGGCAGCCCAAAGCCCGGAGGGGGCCTAGGCAGCAGGGCGCCGGTGTGTCAACACCACTCAGAGCTCACGAACACCTGGCCAGGTCCTGACAGCACCCGGGCTTGGCCTCCCCTTTACTCCAGAGCGAGTGCCAAGAGCAGGGAGAGGCCAGGTGGTTGGTGGTGGTGATGGTTGGGGGGTTCCCTTGGGCCCCTAGAGCACAGGGATGCCTGGGTCTGCAGCCATGACTGGGCAGTTGTAGCTATGCTTGGCTCCTGCCTATCATGGCTCCCCCTCAACCCCCTTCAGGCCACCGCTGCCATCCACTGCCATCACTATGACCGCAATATCCCATTAATAGGGTTAATATGTTGAAGCAAGTGTGTCATGTCTTAAGACATGTTTTAAGATGCCAATTGTCCACAGGACAGCAGAGCAGTTTTTCCATAAGGAACTAAGATGAACCTTTTTAGATGGCAAAAGAAAATGCCTTAAGTAAAACTGATTATACAGAACATCCATTGATCTTTATTTGATTTGACAAAATCTGCATTATTAAAAGACAGGTAACAAAATCTGAGCTTATACTGAATCTGACAAATTGAGTTCTATAGTATCTAGAATATCATATAAGAAATATCAACTGAGGGAAAAGAGAAGTACCACATGCAGATGCTCCTGGCAAGGGGGGAACTGTATCTGCAGGTGAGGTCCAGAGTGTGCAGTGCATAAGAAAATCCTAGAGAAAATGCCGCTAACTTACTTGGGTGAAATGTTTTCCTTTGCGGGGAGGAAGAGGTGGTAAAGAGGGGCAGGAAATCAAAGGCATATGCAGAATGGCTTCTCCATTTCAAAACGGTAATAAAAATATTTAAATCATGGCACTAGGGCACCTTTGAGGAAAAGAACATCTTAACCAGAGTAGGCTCTTTGCATAATTCTTTAGTAATATGTACAATTTTCAAGTAATTAAGCAGACTTAAAGGATAATTTCATTTTAACAGCAGCTATCTATTTTTCTTCTCGCCTTCTGGGGCTTGATCTGTTTCTGCATCACAGGGACACTTTTCCACACATTTTCTAGGGAACCATCCCCTTATTCTTGAAACACCTGAGGGAGAAAACGAAATTGAGGTGAAATTGTCTGATGGATGAGTGACATTACTGAAAGCAGTAAGTCCTATTACTTCAAATTAATAAGCTTTTAGTCAGACTTTTATTCCCCTCTTTGCTATCTAATATAAGCACAGTTTAAAGAGGAAAAAAATTAAGGTTTTTAAATGTTCATTACAAGCTAGGAACAGGTATTTCCCAAATTCTATGATCCAGAACAGGGACTAATGTGGTTAAAGACAGCTCCTAACTAGAGTCAGGGGAAACTCAGTATGGGTGTTTACTTATATGTGTATAATCAGGAAAGGTGTTTTTGGCACACCATCACACTACGTCTTTTCCAGGGAACTATCTTCTTGTACTCTTTGTAAATTTCCTTTTTAGACTTTTCTAACGTACATATTTCTTTTTCTTTTTTTGAGATGGAGTCTCGCTGTGTCACCTAGGCTGGAGTGCAGTGGCACAATCTCGGCTCATTGCAATCTCCGTTTCCTGGGTTCAAGCAATTCTCCTGCCTTAGCCTCCGGAGCAGCTGGGATTACAGGCGCACGCCACCATGCCGGCTAATTTTTATATTTTTAGTAGAGATGGAGTTTCACCATGTTGGCCAGGCTGGTCTTGAACTCCTGACCTCAAGTGATCCATCTGCCTTGGTCTCCCAAAGTCCTGGGATTACAGGCATGAGTCACGCACCTGGCCTAACATATACATTTCTATATCACGGCCGTCATAAGAGGTTAATTTATGATTAACCCCAACTGTTTTTTAAAGAACACCCTGAGCTAATCTTAACTTTAAAAAGAAACAACTATAAAACTTAAGAGAAAAAAAAAAAAATACGCAAAGTTTCAATCTACTGGTTTTTGTAGTAAGAGAAATGCTCATTCAAAGTGGGGGGAGCAAATAGTACAGGAGTTTGATGCACAGAATGTGGAGTCAGATTACTTGGGGTTAAGCCCTCGCTCCATCTGTTTTCAGTGCATAGCTATGGGCAAGTTGTCTCTCTGTGCTTCAGAGTTCCCTCAATAGAATGTAAATGATAGTGCCTACCTCCAAGTCTTTTGGGGGCTTTTACACCTTAAGGGAAGCACTTATACAAGTACTTGTCACATAGTTATGAGCTCAAATGTTAGCTATCATTAAAAGACCTGAAAATACAAGCGCTATAGAGAAATATATAAGGAGGTTCCTTTTGTTGCTTAGTGATATGCCCTCCTATGCAGTTCCCCTAATGCATTAGGCATGATTAGTTTATAAAAGTTACTCTTGTAAAATTTGGAATTATTGCTAATAGTCTTGTCCTTTAAACATGTCGTTCCATTTCCATACCTTCTATAAAGGAATCATCAAGGATTTTGTCTCCATATAACCAGTATCTGAAATATTTAAAAGACTAAAGTTAATTTTTTAGGCTAGATGATTTTGTCATCGAATAAGAAACGCAGTACTTCCTATTACTTACCGTAAACCTCTTGTGGCTAAAATGAATTCCCCTTTTTGTAGCCGTATTCGAGGTTCTTCAGTGCAGGGGCTTGTGAAGAAGGTTTTGATTCCTTTATTCAAAGGGCAGCAGGCACCACTATAATCTTCTATTACTTTATAGCGAACCTGTCAGCAGTGATCAGAAGAAACCTTTAAATATCCACCCATGATATCTGAGTTTTAAGTCTGAATTTCATATTTTAAAGGGAGATCCAAAATATCCAGTGACAAGCCTTCTGGTTCCCCTTCTAGGGGAACCTCCCAGCTCCCCATCCCCTTCCCTGGGAAGCAACTGATGTTTCTAGTTCTCAAGGCTTTTCTTACTCTTCATTTTAAGCCCATAGCTAAGAATTAAAGTTAGAGCAGGGCTGAGAACATTCTGCTATGATGGAAATGTTCTGTATGTGTGCTATCCAATGCAGCAGCACTTGACACATGCAGCTACTGAGTGAGCACTTACAATGTGGTGAATGCAAATAAGAAGCTGAATTTTTAAATTTATTTAATTTTAACAAATTTAAATAAAACAGCCACATATGGCTGGTGGCCATCATATCCAACAACATAATTGTAAGGATAGGTTTCACATTAAGGAGCTGTATTGAGGATAATTATTTTCCTATGTTGGCAATACAAATTGACTAAATTCCTCCCAACCTCTAGTCCCAACTATTTCAATAAAAACAAAAGTTAACGGCATCAAATTTCAACAAATGTATTAAGGAATACTATTTAATAAAAGCCAACAATTGGTTTCTAGTCAGCCAATTAAAAAAACTGTATGGAAGTACAGAGCCTAACAAAAGAAAAAACAATTACCACTGCAAAAGAAGTACTTACACTTCTGACTCTCTTATCTGCTTTTTGTTTCAACTGTTCTATCTGGAAGAAATGAAAAGAAAAAAATGAAATCTCTTGTCTCAATGTTGAAAAATAGCCTTTCCTCATCAACTGTCAAAGTGATACGGCAAACCCCCAATTTTCCAGCATTTCAAGTTGCTGATAATTTAAAGGCCACAGGTTGTTTTAGCATGGAAAAAAGGCCCTATGCTAAGAACCAGGGGCTGAGAGCGAGGTCCTCTTCTCGCTCTTCACTCTCTAATGTCCTCATCTGTGTATATTCCTAGAGTGCTTACTGTGGCCCAGGGATCAGGGAGTATATTCTCTGCCCTCATGAAGCTTCTCAGGTGAGAACACTGAGATTCACTGATTCTGTAGAGACATAGCAGACACACTACAAATGAATAATGAAGAACATTTAATAATGAAGTTGAATGAATGAATAAAGGTCATCATTATAACTTATTTTGACATAGCTACTATTAAATAGCACTATATTAGATATAATAGGAGAAATAAAGATTACTCATGATCTCTGTCCTAGAATCTTATGAAGTTACAGATATAAGGTACCAGAATTAAATAAAAAAATGCGACTTCATGAGCTACCAGAGTAGTATGTGATTAAATACCAAATTCAGATGAGTCTACGGGGGTAAGTTAGACTTTATGGAAGAGGTAAGACTGGAACGAGTCTTAATAATTTTAGATAGAGTGGAGGTCATGTAAGATGAAAAAATTGTGGGCAAAGTTGGGTGACAGGAATGTATAAGGAATTCATATGATACTGTAAGTTGGAAGGTAATTTTTGGTCAGATTTCATAAAACTATGTTAAAGGATCAGGACTTTATCTCACAGGTATACAGAGTTAAGGAGATACTAAAATAAAGGGAGAGACATGATATAAGGAGAGCTTTAGAATTATTAGATTCATTTTGACAGAGTGAAAACATTCGTATTACTTATTTTACTACAAAATGTCACTTGAGTTGAGGGGGAGTTAAGGGAAAGAAGGTGAGGCAAAAGGAAGGGCTATTTAACAAAATACTCACTGTTAAGCTGTATGGGTGACAGCCTTCTCTTACTGGCCACTCAAGTCCATCTCCTTCAGGGACCCCTGACCACGTAAATACCTGTTTAAAGTTCCTCCATCTACTTCCCATATCATATGGAAAAACAAAGACTTCATCTAGTTGATAATACTGAATTCGATCTTTAGCCTGTAGGTAACAAAGATATAAGATGGCCACTGCCTCTGTCTAAGTGGCCTTCAGTAATATATTATTGAGAACACTTATTTCTCAAGTTTCTAGCATTCATAAAAGTAATTCCTCCTCGCTGTAATATTAGTGTACACGGAAGCAATAGACAACTTCATCACAGTACAGGAAGAACTTGATATAGAACACCAACCTTGTACACTATTACCTAGGAAATATCTGACAGGGTTTCTTTAGGAATAAGCACTCATAAAGGCTTACTAAAAGAGTCAGCTGGCCGGGCGCGGTGGCTCAAGCCTGTAATCCCAGCACTTTGGGAGGCCGAGACGGGTGGATCACGAGGTCAGGAAATCGAGACCATCCTGGTCTACACGGTGAAACCCTGTCTCTACAAAAAAATACAAAAAACTAGCCGGGCGAGATGGCGGGCGCCTGTAGTCGCAGCTACTCGGGAGGCTGAGGCAGGAGAATGGCGTAAACCCGGGAGGCGGAGCTTGCAGTGAGCCGAGATCGCGCCACTGCACTCCAGCCTGGACGACAGAGTGAGACCCCGTCTAAAAAAAAAAAAAAGAAAAGAAAAAAAAAAAGAGTCAGCTAACTTTATCTCATATATAAAAAGTCCTCAGTGCTCCTGGTTGTTCAGCAATACAAAACAATTCAGGTATATAGAAGGGATGCTGATAAACAGATTCAGGAGAAAGGTAAGGGTTTATTGAGGATGGAACTGTTTTAGTCAAGATAGAACTGTTCTGTGGTGTGCATCAGAATGTAACAGTTGTATCAGAAGGTAACAGTTATATCCTGGGTGGCAGTGATGCCCATGGGAATGGCCAGGAAAGGTGTAATAGGAGAGTTGTTTTATGAAAAACATTTTTTAAAGCTAGCAGGTATATACAGGAGATCTTCTTTCTTTTTTATACTATCACACATGTATACATACTCATTTATATATGCATTTATATGTACATGTTATGCATGTACATAACTATTCAGCTTGCATAAATTATATTCCAGGCATTTAAATTGTTAGTTTTAACTTAAGGAAATAAACTGGCTTTGGATTTCTTAAGTTCCACTGACACCTAGTGGTACAAAGATACATTATTTATTTTAACAATTTGTGTACAAACCCTTCAAATTTGTTGTATATAGTACCTGGTAATTTCTAGAAATTTCCTATAAATTTAATATGGTCATTTGTTTGAATTTTTTACTCAGCAATAAAGTGCCAATTCGGAAATAATTTCTAGTGTATGGCCATACCATTGAGCATACTCAGTCTCATCTGAATTAATTTCTAAATGTAGCATGGCGGTTTATAAGGAGCCTTGGTCATTAGCAAAAATAATTAAAAAAATGTTAATCTAATGTCAGTATATTTATTGTGCTTTTCAGAAATGATATTTTGAAATATTTGATTATCGGGGACAATGTTTTATGGAAAATGTTATTGCAATTATCTGTTAAGTGATATTAAAGTTAACTATTTACTAAAATAATTATTAAACTATACTGCATATGAATCTACTAAATTATATAAATTCATCTTCCCCAGAAAGTAAAGAATAATTTCTTTTCTTTTTTATAAACAAAAGCTTCAGAGTCTTCAAAATGGACTGAATTTCAAAGAACAGAGATCTAGGCTACTTACAAAGAAAAACTGGTAAATATAAGAGTAATTTATAAAATGACTAAGACATGTCTTTGCCTAACAGAAACACTCAATGAAGTTAGGATTCTATCAATATTGTGTGTTAAAAGGTGACGAAGGGGTGTGGTAGATGCTATGGGAAAAGGGAACAAAGGAAACAAAAAGTACTTAGCCAAGTCTAGGGAGTGTCCAGGAAGGGTCCTTGGGAGAAACAATACCTTAACTAAGTCTTGAGAAGCAAGAAATCAGGCAAAACAAGAGTGAAGACCATTCTAGGCAGAGGGAACAACATGTGCAAGGATACGGAAGCATAAGATGTACAAACTATGAGTAATTTAGTATCAAGTGTGAGAGACAGTGTAGAGAAGGGTAGGAAATGAGGCAGGAGAAGTAGATAAACAGAAGTCGGCAGTAGCTCATGCCTGTAATCCCAGCACTTTGGGAGGCCGAGGTGGGTGGATTACTTGAGGTCAGGAGTCTGAGACCAGCCTGGCCAACATGGTGAAAGCCTGTTTCTACTAAAAATATAAAACTTAGCTGGGCATGGTGGCATACATCTTTTAATCCTAGCTACTTGGGAGGCTAAGGCAGGAGAATCACTTGAACCCAGGAGGTAGAGGTTGCAGTGAGCCAAGACTGTGCCACTGCACTCCAGCCTGGGCAATAGAGTGAGACTCCGTCGCCAAAAAACAAAAAAACAAGTCATAAAAGGTCTTATTTATGTAGAAGCTAAGAAGCTCACACCTAAAACCTGTACATCAGTGGCTCTCAAAGCATGCTTTGAGGATCACTTTGAGTTTTCAAGACTTTTTCTTGCTAGTCATTAAGGCCAAGCCATTTTCATAATAACACTGAAATGTTACTTGTCTTTTTGTTGTGTTGACATTTGCAATGGTGAATAAAACTGTTGGCATCTTAGCAGAAACCAAGGCAGTGGCACCAAACTGTGTTGGTAATCATTATGAGCAATTTCATGTAAGAACGTCCTTGATGAAGCAGTAAAAGTTATTTTTAAACATTAAATCTCAATTCTCAAGGAGATGTTCTTTATTTTTAACAGTCTGTGTGACAAAATGAGAAGTATACATAAAGCGTGCCCAAGTAGAATGATCATCTCAAGGAAAATAGCTGTTAAGCTGTAAGGTAACAAAAGCTGTAGAGCCAGCTTCTTTAATGTAACACTATTTTTACCTGAAAGAATGAGTAATGTAGCAAACTAAGGTTATTTGGACTTTAGTACTTGGTGAACATTTTCTCAAAAATGAACAGTCAGGCAGTCACTTCAAGGGAATTGACTGACAGTATGGGTTGATAGTAAAAAAAATAAGGCTTTCAAATGCATATTAGAATTAAAAAAAATACAAAAAAACTTGCATCTACCACTGTGAGCTTGACAGCTTTCCAATACTTAAGGATTTTTTTCTTATAAAACTGATATATTGATATAAGTGAATGCAGTTTTGGGATACTGTATAATGAAAGGTGTTTAACGTTTGGAAAATCTACATAACCCAGTAAATCAGTATCTCCCAAATGACCAATGCCTGATGTTACATAAAACCACATATTGGTAAAAGATTCATTCAGGCCGGGCGCGGTGGCTCAAGCCTGTAATCCCAGCACTTTGGGAGGCCGAGATGGGCGGATCACGAGGTCAAGAGATCGAGACCATCCTGGCTAACACGGTGAAACCCTGTCTCTACTAAAAAATACAAAACTAGCCGGGCGAGGTGGTGGGCGCCTGTAGTCCCAGCTACTCGGGAGGCTGACGCAGGAGAATGGCATAAACCCGGGAGGGAGAGCTTGCAGTGAGCTGAGATCCGGCCACTGCACTCCAGCCTGGGCAACAGAGCGAGACTCCATCTCAAAAAAAAAAAAAAGATTCATTCAAAGAGCAAGATAGGCTGATGAGTTTTAAAATAAAAAGGTATACAAATCTTACTGATAAGAAATATCACTTGTCAAGTTTTCAACGTAATATGGAAGAACATCCACTATTATCGTGTAAAAGGCCTATTAAAATACTCTATCCTTTTCTACCTACTTATCTGTGTGAGGCTGGATCTTCACATACTTCAATCGAAGCAACATATCTCAACAGACTGAATGCAGAAGTGAGAATCCAACTGTCTTCTCTTAAGTCAGACACTAAAGAGATTTGTAAAGACATAAAATGATGCTATCCTTCTCCCTATTTTGTAATTTGGAAATGGTGAATACTCCCCTCTGGCAACTATCAGCTTGGTCTGCCAGGCAACTCTTTGGTATACAGGCTTGCTCCCCTTCATGGACATTATCTGCCCAGACCCTGCAGGTATCTGGGTTTCAACCCCTGCCACAGGAATGGTGAGGCTCTGAGAAGTTTGAAACAGGGAGCAGGGTAGTCAGATTTGTGTTTCACGCTAGAATCACAATGGACAGCACGAAGTATTGGAGGTTGTGAGGTCTGTGATGAGCTAAATGTTAGGAGCTTCACTGAATGTCTAAAACATTGAGAAAAACTTGATGGCAGCTTGGTAGGGTGGAAGCTCCTTTCCAAATGGGTTGCTTTCTCCTCTAGTCTAAGAGATAACGAACAGATGGTTTGACGTGTGGCTTAGGCCTCTGCAACCACTCAGGGTGTATGAGAAGCACATTTCTGTGGGAGTTATAGAATGAATAAAAATGTTTCCTATATTCACCTTTTATGTGGCATGCAAATGACTTATGGTAGCCATTTGGCAGCCACTTTTTCACTTTCAGGCACTTTTCTATTAACAGACTTTATTAATATTGAGGACTTTACCAGTCTTTTATTAATATACTTTTTTAATATTGAAGAAACAATTATTAAAATTTACCTTCTCTTCAATCCATGACTCAATAGAAGTTTTGTTTCTGAGAATTATTTTCATCTGGAAATTAAATCATAGATAGTAAAATTTAATAACGTGACTTTGGTTTCTTTAATATTATCATATTCATAATTCTCTGAGACAGCTTTTATTACTCCATTCCATAGATAAAGATACCAAGGAAAACGGAGGTTAAGTACCACAATTAGCATGTCAGCCATCTGACTCCAAAGACCTCCTTCTTAACTACTGCACCACAGTACCTCTCCGTAACAATGATTACACCTATCCATAATCAAATCTGAATCTAGTATATTAATCAAACTTCATGTCATAAGTACTATTTTCAGAGCAAGGTTTGGACAGTATTAATAAAACACTGATATAATCCATTGTAATTTGCTATTAAAATCTTTTATCATTATTTTTAACTAACTTTACATTTATGATTAATCTATTTATGAGAAGTAACAGTGACTCATTTCAGTCAACCTCAATATTTCACTTGCCTTAAAAATAATGAATGTATTCAGTCTTTATTCTATTATTTGATTTTCCTAGATATGACAGATTCCACATATACAGGCTTTTATATTATAGGATCTTAGTTTATTTCTAATATGATTCTAAATTAGAGGCATTGGGGAAAATTTTTCAAAGAATTTGGTCCCAGGCTAGTAGATGATAATAAAGTATAAACAAAACCAGATTATTTTAAAACCAAGAGTTCCCTCAAAGTCTAGCTGTGCCTTCAGAGAGACAGTGTAGTATGTTAGAAACAGCCTTGGCAGAGGCTGCAATGAGCCGAGATCGTGCCACTGCACTCCGGCCTGGGCCAACAGAGCCAGGCTCCGTCTCAAAACAAATGAACAAACAAACAAACAACAACAACAAAAATAAACAGCCTTGGCCCAGGAGTCCTAATTCTATTCCAAGGGCCTAGCGGATAATACCTGGTCCACAGTAGGCCTTCAATGAATCAATGAATGAATTACGTGAATGCAATAGTCGTAAGAATGGTTTTTGGGCCGGGCGCACTGGTTCACGCCTGTAATCCCAGCACTTTGGGAGGCCGAGGTGGGTGGATCACAAAGTCAGGGGTTCAAGACCAGCCTGGCCAAGATTGTGAAACCCTGTCTCCATTAAAAACACAAAAATTAACTGGGTGTGGTGGCAGGCGCCTGTAATCCCAGCTACTTGGGAGGCTGAGACAGAGAACTGCTTAAACCCAGAAGGCGGAGGTTGCAGTGAGCTGAGTTCATACCACTGGACTCTAGCCTGGGCGACAGAGTGAGACTCCATCTCAAAAAAAAAAAAGAATGGTTTTTGGTCCCTTCAGAGCCAGGTCCTCCTCTGTCCTCTCATAGCACTGTGCACATAAATCTATGACATATGGCCCTGGATTAACTGTTTAACATTAACTGTCAGTTCCTAAGGGCAGCTACCTCTTCATTATCATTTTTGCAGCCTTAGAAATTAGCAGAATGATTCACCAGTGTAGGCATTAAATAGCATCTTTATCATAGGGCTGTTATGGAGATTAAATGAGCTAATACATGTAAAGTGCCTAAAACAGTGCCTTATACATAATAAGTGCTTAATAAATGTTAGCTATATTATGATTACTACTATTATTAAATAGATACTATTATAAAATAACAATGTTTACCAAGTACATGAATGGGTGACATTGGGTAAGTCACTTAACCTTTTTGAGAATCAATGAATTAATCATCTGTCAGGAAGGGAAAACAGTAAGACTCCTCTACTGGGGTGGAGGTGAAGAGCAAGAGAGACTGTACAGGCGAGAAGTGCTCTCTCAATTCTGAAGTGCTCCAGAACTTACCTAACTCTAAGTTAACATTTGAAAAACTAAATCAATACCTAGAAATTCTGGCAAAATCAAAATTATCTGAAGAATACACAGGAGATTAGTTACCTAAATGAAATAAGCAAAAGTGATTTCCATTTCATACTGCACACTCAAATACAGTCTTTCTCTTTCTTGTTCAATCAGTCCCAACAACTTGACACTTTTGACTAGAGGTAACTGAGATGCTTACCTGGATAAAAAACAACATCCCAACAGCTATGGTTGTTCCTAAAGCTAATCCCAAGGCAAACAAGGTGGTAGCAAATGCAGCTAATCCAAATGGAACAATTGGAAGAGGATCTCTCCGGGCTGCACTCATGTCAATCTTCACGGTGTTCCACCCAAAGGAGAGCTAGCACAGCAACAACAGCACACACACAAAATATTTGGTTATGGTAACTGGTCAGACTCTACTGTGACATGTAAAATAACTTGATCAAAGAGATGACAACATGGCCTTGTGGCCAAAGCAAACACAGCTATTTTTATTTTATTTATTTATTTGAGTCAGAGTCTCACTCTGTCGCCCAGTCTGGAGTGCAGTGGCACGATCTTGACTCACTGCAACCTCCACCTCCCGGGTTCAAGCCATTCTCTTGCCTCAGCCTCCCGAGTAGCTGGGACTACAGGCATGTACCATCACACCTGGCTAATTTTTTGAAGTTTTAGTAGAGACAAGGTGTCACCAGATTGGCCACGCTGCTCTTGAACTCCTGACCTTGTGATCCACACTGCCTCGGCCTCCCAAAGTGCTAGGATTATAGGCGTGAGCCACCGCACCCGGCCAGCTATTTTTAATTAACATTGTAATGAGCTCAGACCGATGTGCAGGGTATCATTCTTAGTTTTCTCAAATGTTACTTTTCGTTGTTGTTGTTTCCTCAGTAAGTGTCAAGGAGACCTTACCAACATCAACATGCATACACAACACTAGACACTAATCTAAACCAGAACTATGTCTTCTCTCTTCTCCTTGCTATTCTACACTGCAGTATTCTTCCACGGTGACAAGCGCTGCCTAGGATTCAGTAGTTTCTTCCCTCATGTTTTATAAACAGTGATGAAGAACTGATAAAATGCAGGCCAAATATGGCCACAGATGTGTGCTGCCTGGCCTGTATAAAGTTTCAACATTCAGAATTAGGTGCCAACATTTAAAAATCAAGAGATTTCACATAAAAATCCAGATTTTCAGATTGTTCTGGGCTAGAATTTCCAAACATCACAAGCTTGCAGATCAAATATGGGCTGTCCCCTCCCCAAAAGACAGACTCTACAGTTTGGCAGTCCCATCAGGTGTGTGTTTCTCGTTTACTTTCAAGGCCTCTTTAGGGAGTTTTGTTTGTGTCCCCTGAACTTTATCTCATGACTACTTGCCCATAAATCAACTTGATCTCTTGCTGGTTTAATCTGTTTATATTTTATGGTATGTATCTGCTCCATGAGCCACCTTCCAGGGCACTAGAATCAGAAATGAACAAAGAACTACAACTTGCCACATGAATGGGATGGAAGTAGGAAGCACTAGTGTTGTCTTTTTTCTTCTCACTATTCTTTCCATAACTATTAAGTCTGAAGTCTAACAAATTACATATAAAGTATTAAAATATTTATCAGCTTCATCTAGAGCATGTAAGGTAAGTTTTCAGAAGAAATAATCTTTCCTCATCTCAAAATTTAAGTTTTAATGCTTCCTAAAAAGGAACCCATATATCAGTAAAACAAAGTTCTATTTCCCCAACTAAATCACAGAAAGTATATTTCCAAATGAAACTCTTAAATGTTGATAACTACCATTTAATCTTGCATGGATGATTTTATAACAAAACATTTTCATTTTCACTTACCCGATTATAAAGCTGTGTGTACATAGTCATCACAAAAATGAAAGCAGCATGGATACAACCCAGTGGTGCTAAAAGGAGAAACAGTGTGAACGAAGCATGATTTTGGTAACCACAACAGTTGTTGATCCAAGGACAGTGATGGTCCATCTTCATCACACATCTAACAAGAAAAATTTACATAAAACATGAGGCAGAAAATCCTGTCTACTTTAAATAACTTTGGTCTTCAAAAGATCAAGCAAATAGGAATCCAGCATGTCCATGAGCTACGGGAGAATTATACTTCATGGAACAGAAAGAAAAATCTTTATGAGCTTTTAAACAATTATGAACAGTGACTCCTTTTAAATTCTAAACAACACAGGAAAGGGCAGGCTTTCTAACAGCTTCTGAGGAAAAGATGTCTGCTACAAGTATTTGTTTAAAGAAGTCAGGAAAGAGGGTCTCTTTATAATGCTCATTATAAAGAAATGAGCATGGTTCCTGGTTTTCTTCCAGCTTGTAAGTGCAGTGACCCAAGTGACCTATAATAGACTCAACAAATCCCTTATAAATCTCCATTGGGGTTAATGGACTCAAACAGACACATGTAACTTCCTTCCTGTTCTCATAGTATCCTTTAGTTAGTGGATCTCTGAGCTAAGCAAGCAAACTCCAGAATATAAGATACGGTATAACAAGCAAAGTCTTGCCATGCATCTGTTCCTTACTGTTGATAGAAGACAATGTTCTGGCCTCAAACAAAACTTTATTTGCTTTCAACAGTTCTCTAAATTTCTTACTAATCAGTGATTATAGCTGTTCATTAAAAAAGGTTGCAGGTTATTTCACATTTTTAATAGTTTTCTTCTGATTAAGTTTTTGATATTAAAACATTTGTGATGATAGGCACCTGGATTATTAGATTTGTATAAAGTGTAAATGTCTGTCAATAAGTAATGGGGAAAGCAGATCTCCCTTATAATTTAGACTCAGAACAATTCTAAAGTTAGCCCAGATGGCAGCTGACTAACACAATTAATCTTGATATATGGAAACAAACTTAAAGTATAATTTTTCCCTTGTTCTTGCAGGACAAGAGGCAAAGTAAATCTCTATTTTTCTAGAAAAGTTTTTCACTTGTAACAAAGAAGAATTAAATGTATTCATTATCTGGATAATTTAAGTATAAAATGGCGATTATGGATACAAGTATTTTGACAGTATTTTTTATAATATGGCAACCTTGCAGTGAATAGAAGTAGCATTAATGCAGTAGAAGGAACAATGAAAACATCAGTAATTAGTTGATCAATCCTCTCTGAACAGCAAGAAAGACAGGTACCTGTTACACTTTCTGCAGTGATGTGAACGTGGTGCCTTGTATGCTTGGCAGACTTTACAATACTGGAGATACATGGTATCCTGAGAAATTTCCTTGGCAGCAAAACAGAAACAAAAATGCATCAGATACTTGAACCCAAGTATGATTCCTAAGGTATGATTTTCTTTTATGGGAGACAGGGGAAGGAGGGAATCTTAACTTGCACTTCCAGTCCTCTTATTTGAGGATATATAAAATATTTTATATTTTAAATAACAATTTTCTGGTAAGAGCAGCATCACTTTCCCAATTACGCAGAAGTCCTTTTAAATGTTTCTTCCCTGTGCTCCACCTAAATTCAATGTCACTAGTTGGTTCTACTTACCCCAAATCTTAGCGGATTGAGGAGTTCAGAAAAAGGCAGCTGACAACTTGGCAGGTATTTTAGAGGGAGGAGTTAAGCATGAGTTGATACTCTTACTGAAATCTGCTCCCTCCTTGACATTACCCGTCACCACCCCTTTCTTGGGCCATTTTTATCACTTTAATCATTTTAATCACTTCCTAACTAGTTTCCTTTACTGTAGTTTTTCTTTAGCACAAACCGTGTATTGTCAAAATAACATTCCTATAACACAACTCTGACTGTGTCAGACTCTGCCTGAAAATTTCTAACACTCTCTATGGTCTACAATTTCTCATGTATTTGAGACCGTCACGATCTGCCTTTGTTTCAGCTGTCTCTGCACTACATAGTCTTTTCCCAGTCACACAGGGCTGTCCATTGCTTCTGAACATGTGCCCCCACCACTCTCTCAACCTGCATGCCCTCTTCCCCATCTCCTTTGGAAATTCCCACTCCTCCCTCAGGTCCCCAACTGAAAATGCTCAATTCTTCTAACTTTAACAGCACCCATCACATTCTACTTTATAGTTTAGTGATTTGCACAACTGCGTTTGTTTCTTGGTTAGGTTATAAGCTCTTTCAGAATTCAAATTGTGTCTTGTCCTTCTCTGTACTCATTTTGAATAGTACACAGCACACGATATACACCAGTGTTTCCCAAACTTTAATATACCTAAGAATCACCTGGACACTTTATTAAAATAAAGGTTCTGATTCAGTAGGTCTGAAGTGGAGCTCAAGATTCTACCTTTCTGACAAGCCATCAGGTGATGTCCCTTAGCAGGAAACATGGACATTCATAAGCATAAACCTTCCAGTGGTTTTTAAGCTATAAGTGGAATTGGACTATACTTCCCAATGTTAAATTTTCAGTGCAATGATTTTAAAACTTTATGATTTAAACCAGCAGTTTCTAAAGCGTTTTTCTCAGTTCTAAGGGATGTTAAAGTATTACATGAAAAAAGGTCCTACAGCCAAGCCTCACTGTGTATGATATGTGATGTTTCCTAAACTTCTGACCATGAACCCACCCCACCTCCATTTTTTTTTTTAATGCAGAGCAAATATTCAATAAAATTGCTTTGGAAAATGCTATTTTGGATCAATATGTTCAAACAGATATGAAATAAAGTATCTGAGCCTAAATGATCAGTGATTAGAGTAATACACTTACAACTGTGTTTGGTATTATTCGCTAGCAGATAAGGAAAAAACCAAATATGTGATTATCATTAAAGTTCACTGTCTTACAGAATCTTTCTTACCGGTTTCCACCTCAGAGGGACAAAGCCCGGACCGACAAACATGGCATTGAAGTAATTATAAAGAATCATGACAGTCCAATTTATCAACATGATGAAATTCACACTTCCTCCAGTTGTATGTAAGGGCCAATACCACAACACAGAGTCAATCATGGCCATTGTAGAACATATTGCTATAACACCGAGGGCTATGATGGGACCCCAGTGACACAGTCTCTTTAATTCTTGGAGATTTTCAAACTTGATAACTGAACAGAATGTACCCATTTTGGCGAGGAAGAATGCCTTCCTACTTTTAAAGAATTATAGATGTCCTTTTTCTGTGTGCACATTTCCATGTGCCACAAGTCCATGTGTGTTCTTTAACTGTCATGCCTTCAAGCTGTGAACTGTTAGCAGATTACACCATTTTCACTGTCAGGCACCCAAAGCTCTTTATTTTAACTAGGAGAATCCAGTATCTTGGTCTCAAACCCAACCTAAAGAAAACAAAACAGGAAAGTTCAGTTAAAAACAAAACAAAACAAAACAAAACAAAACAAACAAACAAAAAACCCCGCAAAAAACCGTTTATTACATACCATACTTGTTAACTACAATAAACACCTACAGCACAGCATGTCACAAGTGCACTACACTTCGGGATGCATATCTTGTCAAATGGCAAAAAGAACTACTTTTAACTTATCCAAAATATGGTACAAATTTGAATGGTATGCAAACTGGATACATGATTCCAAAATAGTTGTTTTTATTCCTTCTCAGCTTGTCAGGGGACTGTAACCATCCAACGCTTAGTGAATAGTTTGAGAAGACAAAGAACTTTAGAACCGAGAACCAGGACCTTAGAGTTGATTTAATTCAGTTTCCTTCTTCACAGAATAGAAATTGGCTTAGAGAGGCTGAGTGATTACACCAAGGTCACAAACGGGTGAACCAGAATAGAAGGCAAGTCAACGAACTCCCTTTATGAAATTCTAAGCTGCCTCTTATGAAGTCTTGAATTAAGCCAAGTGTGAGTCAGACATGGTCTATGCCATTTGCCTGCAGTCTCCCCCATCCCGCCACCCAAACATCAAGAGAACAGTCAATCTGGCCCAAAAGTAAAGGAGCGAGAGTGAAAGCAAAGAGAGCACGCAAGGAAAGGAAGGGAAGAGAGACAGCGAGAGTGTGTGTGGTGTGGGAAATTATGACCAGAAGAGTACAGGAGAAGAACCCGAATTAGAAGATTCCAGGGAAGAAAGAAGAGGAAGTGCCTCCTGGAGTGAGGGAAACGGAAGGCAGGACGGCGAGCTCGGGGGAGATTTGTGAAAGGGTATCTCTGCCTGGACAGGATCCGAAGATCTGGAAGAAGATCTGAGCTACATGGATAATACAGACTACCACGGAGCAGACGCTGTTGACTTGTGCCTCAGTTTCCCGCCCGAGTCATCGAGCTTAGAAATAAATCCTCACCCAAGGAAGAAATACCCTAGTAAGCCGGGCTGGTCTCAACATTCAGGAGGGCCGGCTCCTGCTCTGGTGGGGCAAAGACCACCAAAATCGTGCTTATATTCCCTGCCTTGACTCCCACCTCAGTGTGGTCCCTGGTGTCCGCTCCTCAGCCATCGCACATCCGGGGCGGCCTGGGCTCACCCGGAACAGATTGTTTCCTCCTTGGATGACTCCGTCATGGGCACCTCAGTCCAGGGCAAGCAGAGAGCAAACCCTGGCCGCGAAAGGTTGGAGTGCGGGACCTGCTATAAGCCGAGCGCCTCTCGGCTACCGCCCTCGTCGCGACTCTCCCGCTCAGGGCCCCTGCGCAGTCTCTGTTACCGTCACTTCCGGAGGTTCGCCGCCTCAAACTTCCCTCCGGAAGCAAGCTCCTGTGATCTGTAGCGTGGGGATCCGGAGCCGATTCCCAGAACACGAAGGGGAAAAAAACGCTCCTAGTGATCCCTCAGAACCTGCATATTTTCATACGCTTTTTTAGGGGGGCTACTAATTGGGGCGCTTTTCCTTAGCGAACTTACTTATCTTAAAGACGGAGCGGAAAATAAAGCACGCACGCAACCCAATTTCCGGAGAACCGAGATCGCGACGAACAACCAGGAAGCGACTGGGTTGAGAGCTGTTCCCGGTTCTCCGTTCTGCTCTCGGGGGCACCTCCCGGGGTTCCTAAGCCGCGGCGTACCTCGCTGCCTCTCGAGGCCGTTTCCCTGACCTAGGCTTTGGCCTGGGCCACTCGTTCCGGAGCCGTCATGTCATCCGACTTCGAAGGTTACGAGCAGGACTTCGCGGTGCTCACTGCAGAGATCACCAGCAAGATTGCGAGGGTCCCACGACTCCCGCCTGGTGAGAGCTCTGCCCGACTGGGCGAGGGTGCTGGGGAGAGCTGGGAGGGTGCGGGCGGTGGAACGCCGCCCGAACAAGTGTGTCTGTGAGGCGCGAGGCTGGAGTGGGTGGTGCTGGCTGTTCCCCGGAGGGATAGGGCTTGGCTTGGTTGAGGGTAAAGAGTCAAGTTCGGGTGTGGGGTGCCGTGAAAAGAGCCTTCGGAATCTGAGCCATATGAGTTCGAATCCCGACTTCACTCCCTTGTAACTTGTATAACCTGGAAACGTTTCTTAACGTCTTAAGAGTCTTAATGTTTTCGTTTGTTAATTAGAGATGTGAGTATTCAAAGAAAATGAATGAAAGTACGTAGTTGATGGATCTACAATCTACAGCGGCGTTGTTGTGTTAGTAATAATATTGTTATAATTATATGCGGCAAAATAGAGGTAAGAATCAGGGTGCCTAGATTCAGATCCCACCTCTGTCACTTAAAAGTTGTGCCTCTTAACTGGGGAGGCAGAGGTTGCAGTGAGCCGAGATCTCGCCATTGCACTCCAGCCTGGGCAACAAGAGTGAAACTCCGTCTCAAATAAATAAATAAAATAAAATAATAAAATAAAAGTTGTGCCTCTTAAGCAGACTGCTTAGTCTCTTTCAACTTTTCTTCTTAGTAAATGGGGGAAAATTGTACTTCTCTCATGGGGTTGTTAGGTAGATTAAATTTAAAAAACGTATTTAAAGCCCCTTTGGTGTTGTTAGTTGCTGTATTAGCATTAGTATTTTTCAAACCCCCCATCCCCATTTCTTGTTTCTCATCCTTCTTGGGGATTTATTGTATAACCCAGCTTTATGTAAAAGTTGGTACAAGATAATTTTTCACACTTAAAAAATTTCACATCTCCCATCTGGAAGTGTTTTGTTTTGGGTTTGCTTTTGTGTTTTAGCACATCTGATTTTCTATGCTAGACTGTCAGCTATGTGAAGGTGGGAGCTGGGTCTGATTTGCTTGGTGCTTACTTATTAGGGGCTCAGAAAAATAAGTGAATGAGCAGGTGAATATAAATATGATCTTTTGTAACTTTGGTTTGGAAAATGTTGTTTCAGGGATTATCTTTCTCTACAGATTTGAGTAGTTAATCACAGAAAAGGTTTTTACATTTTTGTTTAGTTTTGTTAGGGAAACTGAACCATCATCTGGCTGCTAGGCTTGTCCTTACCCTAGCTCCAGGATATACAGTGTAGAAAAGGGGGTGTCATTCATCTGTGGATTGCTGGGCACTTCACTTGCCCAGTTGTCCTGGTACTAGCATTAATTTCTCCCAGACCTAAGTTGTCATTCCTCTTTCCCTTTCCCTACTTCCCCCAAAACTTACGTGTTTATAAGTAATTTTCTTCCCTTATTTCTTTGTTTTTCTTCCCCTCACCTATTTTCTGTTAATAGGGACATTTGCTTGAAGCCAAGATCTCTGAACTTACATCCCACTCATCTCCTGAAGTCCCCAGTTAGTTCTGGAGGAGATGGATGATGTCTTAAAGAGGTTTATGAGTCCAAGTGAGGGAACAAGAGGAGAGAACCAAGGTAGTATATACCACCAAGCTCTGCTGCCTCAGAGATTTTTGTGTCGAAAGTGGCTGATGGCCTCATCTCTTCATGATGCATCACCTCGCCTCTTCTCTTCAGCTCTGCTTTTCTCCACTGCCGGAGATCTTCTTGATTTTTGTTATTGGTGGAGACTACTTCCTCTGAATTGAGTCCCAGAGCCTCAGAGTATCAGGATTTGTGGTTCCAGTTAGAGTTTTACTCATTTTTAATTGTAATTGTTTTAGCAGTAGAAACATGTATTTGGGTTATTAGCGTTTGTATTGGGAAGCTGTTTTACAAGGTAACAAAATCATCCTTGGATGCAAAGTTGTAAAAACTATTTCCAAGAAAACAGATCGTGTTACAATTTTTCTCTTGCCTTTATATTTTAATGTAACAATTCTTAACACATAGAAGGAAACTTTTTGATTTCAGTACCTTAAAAATAAAACTGTGGGTGGGGCGCAGTGGCTCATGCCTATAATCTCAAAACTTTGGGAGGCCGAGGCGGGCAGATCACCTGAGGTCGGGAGTTCGAGACCAGACTGACCAACATGGAGAAACCCTGTCTCTACTAAAAATACAAAACTAGCCTGGTGTGGTGGCGCATGCCTGTAATTCCAGCTGCTCAGGAGGCTGAAGCAGGAGAATCGCTTGAACCCGGGAGGCAGAGGTTGCGATGAGCCAAGATTGTGTCATTGCTCTCCAGCCTGGGCGACAAGAGCGAAACTCCATCTCAACAAATAAATAAATTAAAAAAAACTGTGCCTCTCCTTAGCTGTAGTATTATATAAGGCCCAAACACAGGAGCTACATTACAATTGAAAGGAGACTGCATTGCTGGCTCTGGAAAAATGCTTACTGACTTGTATTATTGAATAATCATAATTCTTTTTTTTTTTTTCTTTTATGAGACAGGGTCTTGCTCTGTCACCCAGGCTGGAGTGTAATGGTGCAATCTCAGCTCATTGTAACATCTCCCTCCCGGCTCAAGGCTACTCCCACCTCAGCCTCCCAAGTAGCTGGAACTACAGGCACAAGCCACTGTGCCTGGCTGATTTTTTTGGATTTATTTATTTATATTTTTCGTAGAGATGGGGTTTTGCCATGTTGCCCAGGCTGGTCTCAAACTCCTGGGCTCACGCAGTCCGCCCACTTCGACCTCCCAAAGTGCTGGGATTACAGGCGTGAGCCACCGCACCTGGCGTAATCATAATTCTTAAAAATGCAGTGGTTGCCGTCTTAATAATGACTTGTGCTTGCCCCTTTTATAATCTATTTCCAATTGATAAATAGAAAAAGAAGAAAAATATATCCATGTAGTATGAATTTCAGATGTATGTCTGTAGATTAACAGACATTAATATATATAACCATGGCAAAAATAGTCTGATGACAAGTAAGTATAATCTCTCTCTGGGCATCATTAGCAAGTGCAGTGTTCGGCTAAAAGTGACCCAGAGGAGGTGAACTATAATTTACTTGAGTTAAGAAGGATAAAAATTGGAGCAAACTTTCCAGCCAAAGCAGTTCATTCCCTCAACATAATAACTTACTTAAATTCAAGTAGAGTGGGTAGATCTATTGAAATGAACTTTGTGCTGTGCATGTTACAATGTATTAAAGTATCGCTTCCAAAGAGAACAGAAGAGTGAACGTTTAAAACTTTTAAGAAAGAAATCTGATTACTCTGTGATTTTTTTAAACAATAAAGAGATTTTGCTCTTAAAGTGTTTGAATCTTAACTAATTCTAGCAGTTGAACTGAGATGGGTGAGTTCTTTCTTAATACCCTTATGGCACTATATTTGAAAATTGTTTTTTTAATTATTACGGTTCTATGGGAAAGTAAGGAAAAGGGATGAGCAGAAGCTATAGTTAGTAGTTTATTGTGAAGTTCCTTTTCCTCTAGTGATGGGAGTGAATTCTTAAGTGGGGAATGTTTTCCTTTGGTGCAAGGATTCTGTTACATGTAGTAGGCTTCCTGAAGAACCTTAAGGTAATCTTTTTGGAATTCATTGCCTACTTTACCATTCACAGAGAGAGAATGATCTGTTGTGAATCCTGTCACTTTATGGCTGTCCTCAGAATTGTACCAAGAAAGTATTACAGCAAAATGATTCAGACTCAGACGTGACATCAGATCTGTTTAGAACCCTAGTTCTGCTACTTACTGGATGTGCAGTCATGGACAATTGCTTGGCCTCTCTAGGCCTGTCTCCTCCATCTGTAGAATGGGGATGACAGAGTAATAATTTCAGCCTTGTAATGTAAAAATCAGTGAAATAAAGCATGTCACACACTAACACAGTTCTTACACAGAAAATGCGTGATATACTAGCCATTAATGATATTACTGCTGCTGCTGAAGACAACAGCTGCTAAGATTAGCCAGGACCCCGATCTTCCGACTTTGTCATGTTAATTGAAGTCTTAAATCTTACACTTCAATTGTTGCTTCCTTTCTGTCCCTAGACTAGAATTAGGTCAATTTCTCTTGATGAACACATTTGAAAGGAGATAAGTGATTAGGGCATTTTAGATATGAATTTGGAAGTGGGCTTTGAACTCAGGATCCCAGCGGGGGCAGTCAGAGGAGAGAAGTGAAAGTGGAGTCAGACAAGGCAGGTGCCCTTTCCAGAAGGAAATACCTGAGTCTACTGCATTAGTTGTGCCAAGCCCTGGAGGATTGTCTAGACCATCTAGACTTAGCCACATGTGGATGAAGGCGTAAACACACTTCTGTGATTCTGTCTTGACTTTACAAGATGGTTGCAGTGAAATAATTCAGAAAAGTTGGCTTTTGTTCATGATATACTGTGGTTTGCTTAAAATATATTTGGCTTTAGAGCTGTAATATCTACATGTAGCTATTGAGCACCTGAAATGTGGCTGTTGCTACATTATGAAATGATAACATTTTAGATATATGCGGTTACATAGTATTAAAACTAAAAAATTATTAATTTCACTTGTTTCACTTGTTTCTCTTAACTTTAACGTTTTTTATTTTTATTTGTTTCTCTTAACTTTAAGGTTTTTTATTTTGAAAAACTTTACAAAATGCTGCTACAAGGAAATTTAAAATCACATGTGTGACCTGCCTTATATTTCTATTGCTCTAGAGGGTTACAGTTGAAGAGATGGTTCCAGTCCTAATTCGGGAATTCACTGCTACAATAGTTTCTTCCTTCTTAGGATTCAGGCTACCTCAAAATCAGCTTTGTGAGCTGCTGGGCAAGGTCCAACTTTTTCAATTGAGCGTACAGGGAAGATAGTCTTTAGCGGTTACTGATGGCCCAGTTATGTCTCATAAAAAATTTAAGCATTTAGGGCTAGCATGGTGGCTCACACCTGTAATCTCAGAACTTTGGGAGGCCAACGCAGGCAGATCATGAGCTCGGGAGATCGAGACCATCCTGGCCAACATGGAGAAACCCGTCTCTACTAGAAATACAAAAATTAGCTGGGTGTGGTGGTGCGTGCCTGTAATCCCAGCTACTCAGGAGGCTGAGGCAGGAAAATTACTTGAACCAGGGAGTCAGAGGTTGCAGTGAGCCAAGATTGCGCCACTGCACTCCAGCCTGGTGACACAGTGAGACTCTGTCTCAAAAAAAAAAAAAAAAAAGCATTTACGGAGTTGTATTCATCTTTGAATAATATACATTCATATAAACAAGTGTGTGTGTATGCATCTATAGATCTATATATTTATCTGTATGTTGTCTATATGTATATTTGGTCAATTTAGTCAACCTAAGTAATGGCTTCAGTTTTTTTTTTTAAATAAACTTTTTATTTTAGAACAGTCTGAAATTTACATAAAAATCACAAAGATAGTACAGAGAATCCCATATACTCCACGCCCAGTTTTTTCCATGATTAACATCATGTATTTAATATGGTACGTTTGTTACAGCTAGTGAGCCCATATTGATGCATTATTATTAACTAAAGGTCATACTTGATTCAGATTTTGTTTTGTTTTGTTGGTTGCTTTTTACCTAATGTCCTTTGACTATTCCAGGATCCAATCTGGGATACCATGAAACATTTAGTGCTCATTGCTTTTTAGGCCCCTCATGGCTATGACAGTTTCCCAAACTGTCCTTGTTTCTGATGACTTTACAGTTCAGAGGAGTACTGGTCAGATATTTCCTAGAAGGATCCCTCAACTGGGATTTGCTCAATGTTTTTCTCATGATTAGATTGGAGTTCTGGGTTTTGGGGAGGAGGACCACAGAGGTAAAGCATCATTTTCACCACATATCAAGATACATGCTGTCAACATGACTCACCACTACTGACGTTAACCTTTATCACCTGGCTGAGGTAGTGTTTGCCAGGTTTTTCCACTTAAAGTTAATCTTTCCCTCCCTTTTCCATATTATTTGGAAGAAAATCATATATGCATAGCCTATACTTAAGGAGTGGAGAGTTACGCTCTACCTCCTTGAAGCCAAGTAATTACATAAATTATTTGTAATTCTTTTTATGTAAGAGAAATCTATCTATTCATTTATTTACTTATTCAGTCATTTACATCAGTATGGGCTCATAGATATCTATTTTATCCTTTGTGTTATATTCCAATACTACTTCATTTTCGTGTTGCTCAAATTGTTTTAGCTTTGACCATTGGGAGCCCTTTTTTCATTTGGCTTCTGTGTCCTTTTGATATACCCCCATCATTTTGGCTTTTTTCTTTCCTTTTTTTTAAGGACTTTATTATTTTCTGATAGTATAAGATACTCCAGGATCATTTTCTCTATTTCCTGTTTCAGTGCTGGAATCAGCCCTTTCTCTGAGGAATCCTGTTTCCTTTCATTAAAGAAGGGTATTAGAAACCAAGATCTGGACACTAGGTGTGCCCATTACTCCTGGGGTGTTGTTGCTTCTGGTACCTCTCAGCTGACAGAGCAAGGAAATTCACATGTATTTACTAAGCCATGTATATGAACATATCTACAAGCATTTGCATATGTAATCATTTGTATATATAGTATGTTAAACACAAGTTCATGCTAGTATCTCCAACGCTAATCCATTATCAGATGGATCATTCTAGAATTGCTTTATTTCAAAACTGACCATTCTATACCATGTTACACAGGGTAGCATCAGTAATATACCCATTTAAAAATTATCTGTTCCTCTCTTAGTGGTTTGACTCCACATTTCTCAGTACATACATAATTGCTGCTGCTAGTTTTATTTTAACATATCTACGTTGCACAAAGACAGGTACAAGTAACTGAATTCAAGTGAGCCTTGACACTTTCACTTTAATGAGGTTGTTCTGTGCTGATTAAGCACTTCTGTAAATATCAAGAAATAATTATACTATGCAAAAACTTGTGTGTGTGTGATCACTAAGCACTTCTGTTAATATTGACTAGGAAATGAGAGGCCAAGGTGAGAGGATCACTTGAGCCCAGGAGCTCAAGATCAGCCTGGGCAACATAGTGAAACCCATCTCTGCAAAATAAAATTGAATTTAAAACTAGCTGGGCATAGTGACATGCACCTGTCATCCCAGCTACTCAGGAGACTGAGATGGGAGGACCCCTTGAACCCAAGAGTTTAAGGTTACAGTGAGCCGTGATCATGCCACTGCACTCCAGCCTGGGTGACAGAGCAAGACCCTGTCTCTAAAAGAAAAAAGAAAAAAAACTAATTAAAAATATATTGAGTAGGAAAGTAAAGATCGTACATACCTAAGACTTATGTGTATGTACATCAGCACTTATCAAGCTTATAGGCAAAAAAAAAAAAAAAAAAAAAAAAAAGGAAAAACAGTGGGAAACTTTTTTTATATATTAAATAGTACATTTTATATAATACATATAGCAGTTAAGAGCTCAGTTCAGGACAACAGACCCACCCCAGTGGAGTTCCAACTCTGCTATTAGTTGTTGAACTTTCAGGAAATAATTTAACATCTCTGATCTTATTTAATGGCTTGAGAAAGGAATAGTAATTGTACCTCAAAAAGGTTGTTTTAAGGATTGACTATAATAGTATTAAACACAGAGCACCATGTACATTAATGATAGCCCTTAGTTACAAAGGTCTGAATCCTAGGAACATGTTATTTGAAAGGGGATGTCATTTGTGGTGGGCAGAATGAATCTCTTTTGGGAATTACATGTGAATGTTGCCAGGTTACCAAAACTTAGTGTCAGTAGGTATTGCCAAAGTCATCTAGTTCAGTCCCCTCCCTCTCCCCTCCTTCCTACCCTCCTTCCCTCCTTCCCTCCTTCCCGGCTTCAGCCACAGAGACTCTTAGTCTCCCAGACATCAGCTTAGTCTGAGGCTTACTGAAGAAACAAATGTGTCACTGATAAGGGCAAGAAGCCTGAGCTCTGGAGGCCAAGGGGGAACCCTAAGCGATTCAAGTAAAGAAAAGGATCATGCCATTCCACATGGCCACCTCAGCAGGAATCAGTTAATGAACAGTTAAAGGATCATAAAATCCACCGGTCTGCCATGTGTCCAATTTATTTTTTTAAAAGCTGTTTTATATAATCAATCTACTATAGTCTTTTAGTGTTAAATTAGGCATTTAATCTACCTAGGTTATATTTTTAAATCACCAGACTGGGTAGTGGTCACACTGTAATCTGGCACTTTGGGGAAGGAGAAATCACCCTTGAAAGGGTTTGAGACCAGCCTGCCAAAATAGGGAGAACTGTGTCACAAAAAAATGAAAATAAGCCAAAATATTAAAAATACCAAGTTTAATCTGAATTAAGCCTTCAAGAGCCAATCAACAAGGAAAAAGTAAGAGTGTTCTAGAAGTTCCAAAATCAAATAAAGTCCTTTACTCTAATGCTGAAGAAATTTACCTATGGGAAAAAGAGTTTGTTAGGGTAATGCCAAGAATATAAATGCAGGAAAAGGAGGCAGATGGGAAAGGGATTTCCTCAGTTCTACTGAGTATTTAATTTGTTTATTCATTAGTTACTTAAAGGAGTGCTACTAAGCCTGGCTGGATCTATTCCTTCTTTTCTTCCCTCCCTCGACTCCTCTTCTCTCCTTCATTTCCTTCTTCCTTCCTTCTTCTCCTCCTCCTCCCTCCCCACCTCCCTCTCTCCTTCTCTCCCTCACCTCCCTCCCTCCCTCCCTTCCTTCTTCATACTTTACCCCTAAATCATCACTTTTAAGATTTGTCTTCTTAAAAACATGAACACTATAAGGACCAATCAAAGAATGTCTCAGTTCCATCATTATTTCTGACAGCACCATCATGAAATGAATTTTATGAAAAAAAAAATCTAATCGTGTTAATTCCACCTCTATCCCAATTTAATTATTTTTTTTTGTAAAGGGAAATTTATCATTCAAATGGGAAGATTTGCCCCAGTCTTTTCCCCTCAGTTTCTCTGTGAGTAATAAGTATGTTGCGGTGTGCTAAGACTGAATTATTCATTCTGTAAGCACTTAATGGCCCCTACCATGTACAGCTCTCTATGCTAAATACAGAGATTGGACACGATTTGTCAAGAGTAGTCTCTGCCTTCAAGGAGCCAGAGATGAGCCTGAAGAGGAAACTGCAGGCCGGGTGCGGTGGCTCACACCTGTAATCCCAGCACTTTGGGAGGCTGAGGCAGGTGGATCACTGGAGGTCAGGAGTTTAAGACGAGCCTGACCAACATGGTGAAACCTCGTTCTACTAATAATACAAAAATCAACTGTGTGTAGTGGCACATGCCTGTAGTCCTAGCTACTCGCGAGGCTGCGGCAGGAGAACCATTTGAACCTGGGAGGCGGAGGTTACAGTGAGCCAAGATTGCACCATTGCACTCCAGGCTGGGTGACAAAGTGAGAGTCCATCTCAAAAAAAATAAATAAATAAAAATAAAGAGGAAACTGCAGAACCTTATTTTTAATGACCGTTGGACCCCCTAGAGCCAAGCAGAGAACTCTAGGAATTCAAAGGAGATGAGGTTATGTCTCAGGAGCTCGCCCAGAGGGATAGGTCGGGTTTGGACAGACAGAAACAGGGAAAGACTATATTATAAGAGGTTGCCATACATAGATGCAGTGGACATCTGTTGCACCCAGCAGCTTTCATTCTATCTACTCAATTTCCTATTGAGGAACTACTTAAACCCCGTTTTTCCAGTCTTGATAGAACTGACAGACTGCCCTGCCCTCTGTAGGTCAAGAGATGAACATACTACCCAAGCAAGGACATTCATAGACTTTTTGCCAGGAATTTGATCAGGATGAACCAAGGAAAGAGAATAGAGCTGCTCAAGACTTTTCTTTAGCAGGGATTGTATGTTCCTATTCCCTTGGTACCCTGAGCTACTCCTGATACTGTCTTTCCCAAACTATGTGGCTCATTTTTGTCCATTGATTCTGTGAGCCACCCCACATTATTCTAACAAATTCTCTTTTTTGGCTTAGTTTAGCCAGAATCACTTCTGTCGCATTCAGCCAAAGAACCCTAAATGGTAGCTTAACAAAGATGTAGAGAAGAAAAAACAAGATTTGTTTGGGTGGCAATGAACAGTCTGTCTCTAGACTGCATACTAGAAAGCTTGTAGTTGGAAATAAAGTTGGAAAGGATGCTTGGCTCTGGAATGTCGAGGACCTTAACTGCTAAGCTCAACTGATCCATCAAAGCGAGATTTTAGGAAGATTAAATGGGAGAGGGGGCAGGGAAACCAAGGCGGTTAGTAGCATAGCTTCTTTTGCAAATTCTTGCTCTGTTCTGCATTATTTAACTTACCTTCATTTTTTGAAAACTGATTGTATATGTCAAGTTCATTATAGTGTAGGACTATAAAGATGATTAAGACATGGCTCTTGTCTTCCCAGAGCCCCACTAAGCTGAAAGGTTGTTTATGTGAGGGATAAATCATTAGGATAACATAAGAGTTATATGTATTTTATGTACAAGAGAGTGATTAACTCTTATGTTGGGTTAGGAAAGCCTTCAAAGAAGTGATGATTTCTGAAGAGAGTTTTGCATAGAGGTTTGCCAGGTCGGCCTGGTGGAGATGGGCATAAGCATTGGGATTAAAGGATTGAAGTCCTGGAAATGTATCAGTGTTAGAGATAAAGATTTAGGATCATAAATACATAATATGATAGTTTTAAAATGGATGAAATTGCCCAGGGACATAGATGATGGTCATAAGAAAGGCAAGGACTGAACTCCAAGGAACATCAGCGATTAAAAGATGGCCTGAAAAATACAATGCCTAGCAGAGGACCGTGAGACAGGAGTGAGCGTTCAGGGGAATTACCAGATCAGGGTGCCATGGGAGCCAGTAGAGGAGAAAGTTATAGGGCGGGAGGAGCAAAGTGTAAGAAGCCACAAGATTAAATAAAAACAGGACCTAAGAATGTCTATTAGTTTGGGCAAAGGAGGGGTTATTAATGTAGTAAGAGTAATTTCAGTCGAATGGTGGGGGCAGTAGTTAGTTTACAGGAAGTGGAGGGGAGATGAGGAAGGGAAACAGAGTCTATACCCTTGCTTTCAAGAAAATTGGCTGGTAATGAAAGGAGAGGAATATTAGCAAAGGGGAATACAGGTCAAGGGAGGCTTCTTTCTTTGTTTTGTTTTGCTAATGAGAAAAACTGATACTTATTAGTCCTGGAGGTCCATGGCATGGACTTTCCTATCAACTGAATATGTTAAAGAGAACAGGATGTCCCTCCTGATGTGTAAATACACCATCTCACTTTTGATCCAAGATAGGCCTGTCTTTTTTTATATTTTTCTCTATCACAAAAATATAGGGCTATCTAACTATAACTGTGTGAAGATACTGAAAGGATTGAAATGTCCCAGAAGCAAACAAATCTGGGATCATCTATTAAATATTTAATCTGGCCATGTGTAGATTTAACTTTTCAAGGAGGGAAACTTAAGTGGAATTCTAATCCCAAACGCATATTTTTCTTAGGGAGAAATATTGTGAGTACACATAAAACACCTTATGTGACAACTGTTTCCCCTCTATAGTTTGGGGATAACAAAGGGAAAGGGTTAGGATTAGCAGAATCTACTAATAATCTAATCATTGTCTTAGTGAAATAATTTTTTTTTTTTTTTTTTTTGAGATGCAGTCCTGCACTGTCGCCCAGACTGGAGTCCAGTGGCGCAATCTGGGCTCACTGTAACCTCTGCCTCCTGGGTTCAAGCCATTTTCCTGTCTCAGCCTCCCAAGTAGTTGGGATTACAGGTGCCTGCCACTACACCCAGCTAATTTTTTGTATTTTTAGTAGAGATGGGGTTTCACTATGTTGGCCAGTCTGGTCTCAAACTTCTGACCTCGTGATCCGCCTGCCTCAGCCTCCCAAAGTGCTGAGATTACAGGCGTGAGCCACCGCACCTGGCCAGTGAAATAATAATTTCTACTAAAGCTTCCCCACTTAGGATTGGTTGCCCTTCTGAAGGCTGGTCACCTGGTAGGTGTTGTGCCCATTTCAAGCTTCATGACTTTTCTAGTCTGTTGTGTTAGTCAATCTCATTAGGCTCCTGTGTGACATAAACCCAGTTTTAAACAAAGAACAACAAAGTTCTTGGCTCAAGCAACCAAACTATGGTAAAGTCAAGCTTTTATAAAGTCAAGCCATTTTAGTTATTTCAAGCCAGGAACTAACTGTTTCTCTCTCTCTTTGTCTCTCAGTTGTGTTTCATTTTAAATGCAGGATTTATTTTCAGCCGTTGCACGCTTGCTTTCTTCTTGGAGCTAGACCAATGGATGCCAGCAGCTTCTAGGCTCATTTTCTCATTACCAGGAAAGAGGAAAAGACTTTCCCCTTGCTCTAGAACTTTGATTCTTCTCCCTGGTTCATATATGCCTATCCTACCACCCAACCCCTAGATGGATGTGGCCAAAGGATTGAGTTACTAAGATTAGCCCAGCTAGGATTAGATGCCTGTCATTTGCCAAGTCACTCACTGTGACTGAAGAAGCAGAGTCTTTATGGAGGTAGCATTTTCATTGTCCCGCTTGGTGAGGAAGGGGACCTTTGAAGAGAGTAGGGGCTGTTGCCTGAGAAGAGAAGGATGCAGGCAGACAAAAACTAGAGATATTCAATACATTTGGTTTGCACAAAACTTAACTAGGGTATGTGAACAAATAGGCTGACTGGTTGGAATGAGGGTATGGGAAAGCTTTCTGAAATTGTCTGCCAGGACATATCTCTCCTAGAGAAGGGAATTACAGTTGGGTTATAACTTGATTGTATTAGAAAAATAAACCACATACAGAGACTTAGCACTTTATAATATTAAAGTAATGTCACTTGCATCAAGCTTATTGGAGCCACAAGTAATCCAGTAGATTTTTTTTTTTTTTTTCCATTTTAGAGAATACAGACTGAGGCTCAAAAAACAAAAGAGAAAAATTTCTTGCCCAGGATCCCATAACCGTTGAGTGAGATAGTAGCTTTCAGTTTAGAATCAGTAGTCCTAACTTCAAATATTTATTCCATTACACCTGATTCTCCATGCTGCTGAAAGTACAATTTTTAAAGGATTGTTTTGCCCAGTTTTAGACGATGTTTTGTATATGACTTTTAAATTGTATTAACAAATCAGTTATTCCCAATTTATTAAAGTTATGACTTCACAGATTCCTCAGGCCAGCACAAATCTGCTCTTGTTAACTTAGTCTCTCCTAAAGGGCAACATAATTTTTAGTCTCTCTTAAAAATGTGTCTCTCTTAAAAATGGTATGTCTTAATAATTAGGTACTCTATCGGATTATATATTTCTAGATAGCCTAGAATCAGTGGCTTGAAGTGGTTTCAAACCCACCAAAGAATGATATGCTCTTTTGCCTTATGTTCTGTAATCTGGCCAGAAAAGAGAAAGGCATATAAACATCGAAGTTTTAAAATATTAAATTTATTCGTATCTTTAGCAATTTCTTGGTATTATTGTTTGTTTCAGATGAAAAGAAACAGATGGTTGCAAATGTGGAGAAACAGCTTGAAGAAGCGAAAGAACTGGTATGTACAGACAGTAATGCATTTTAACACACAGCCAGAACCATTTCAGCTAATGCCTTCCTCTAGCCTGTTTTATACATTGTGGAAATGTGAAGCATTGCTGATTAGCATTTTATAATTCAGAATCTGTCAGTTTTTAAATTGAAGAGATTTTAATAGCTTCTTGGGATTTTATTCTTCTTAGTAAAGGTGATTCATTAAATATCTGTCTCTAATTTTTATTCCATCATAATACGTTTCATAACAGCTGTAAATAGCTAATGCTGGATAAAGGCATATTGGATACCAGACACTGGATTAAAAATACTACTTGCTTTATAATATTTAATTTTCTCAATAACCATGTGAGACAATATTATTTGTCAAAAATGATAAAGGGTCTGATATTTTCTCCTATTTGCAAGCTCTCAAGTGAGCTTGCTACAGTTTCATAGATGACTAGAGAAGACATGAGACTCCTAGGTCAGATACAAAAGATTTTTATTATCCACAACAAAAGCAGTTGCCAGTGTTTCAGGCTGGTTGCATCAGTTCCTGAGTTTGAATTCCCACAGTGGTGATGCAGGCAGGCCTAGATGTTGTAGGCAGGCTTACAACAGCATTAGAATGCCTTAGAGGAATGGAACGAGAGCCTAGAAAATGTGCCACTTTCTAGCAGCCTATAAGCAAGGCTGTTGTTTGTCCCAGGGGCACACATTATTTCCTCTCCCTGAGCTCCCCGCAAACACAGTCCTAAAAAATGGCTCAGACAGAGTGCTCAGGACCTTGTATTCTTGGCATACCAGGTAAGACATGTAGGAGCNCAGATACAAAAGATTTTATTATCCACAACAAAAGCAGTTGCCAGTGTTTCAGGCTGGTTGCATCAGTTCCTGAGTTTGAATTCCCACAGTGGTGATGCAGGCAGGCCTAGATGTTGTAGGCAGGCTTACAACAGCATTAGAATGCCTTAGAGGAATGGAACGAGAGCCTAGAAAATGTGCCACTTTCTAGCAGCCTATAAGCAAGGCTGTTGTTTGTCCCAGGGGCACACATTATTTCCTCTCCCTGAGCTCCCCGCAAACACAGTCCTAAAAAATGGCTCAGACAGAGTGCTCAGGACCTTGTATTCTTGGCATACCAGGTAAGACATGTAGGAGCATGAGAGAACCTTGGCCAAGTGACTCTCAACACTGTTACTACTCCTGTTTTATGGGTGGGGAGACTGAGACTTAGAAAGATGAAGGAAGTTGTTGGAGGTCCCAAATCCTGTTAAGTCGTAGAGTAAATATTTGCTCCCAGTTTGCTAAACCCAGAGCTCTGGTTCATCTACTACTTTTTTATATAAATAAATTAGTAAAACATGGAGCAAAAAAGGGACTAAAAGTATTGTGTCTTAATTGGGATTTTAAAAGCCGACTATTACAAGCATGACTCACTTGTTACTATGCATTGTGTCCCTATATGAGTGTATTGCTTTTCTTTTTTATTTTTGATACAGAGTCTCACTCTGTCACCCAGGCCGGAGTACAGTGGTACAATCTCGGCTCACTGCAACCTCTGCCTCCTGGGTTCAAGCGATTCTCATGCTTCAGTGCCCCAAGTATCTGGGATTACAGGCGAGCAATACCACACTTGGCTAATTTTGCTTGTTTGTTTGTAGAGAGGGGGTTTTGTCATGTTGGCCAGGCTGTTCTTGAACTCCTGGCCTCAAGTGATCTGCCCACCTCGGCCTCCCAAAGTGCTGGGATTACAGACAGGCACCACCACACCCGGCTAATTTTGTATTTTTGGTAGATACGGGGTTTCATCATGTTAGTCAGGCTTGTCGTGAACTCCTGACCACAGATGATCCACCCACCTTGGCCTCCCAAAGTTTTGGGATTACAGGTGTGAGCCACTTTGCCCGACCCATACTGCCCTTTTGATGACGACCTTGGGAGAAAAACTTTTTTGATTTGACTATTGGGATTAATTGTGTTTCTGCTGAACATCTGGTTTGTATTAGTCTCTCGGACACTACACATCTTGCAATGATCTTTTCTCCCACTCTGCATTGGCCACATAAATGCTGTGGTAACATGGAACAAGTGCACATTAGCCTCATTCTTGCTTTCATTTTAAGTGCTTGTTGTGTGTTTCCTTTTTCTTTCTTACCTACATTTAATTTAGTTTTAAGGATCCATGTAAAATATCTTCAGCAAAAATATACTTAAGTCTCAGATTTTGGCTTGCATGTATTTTGTAGTTATTTTCCGATTGATCCTGTTTACCTTGTTAGAACTAAATAATTGATGATTTCAGAGAGTTGTTTTAAGTAATTGTCTTGCTAAGTAATGATTTTATTTATTGATGCTTCTCATTTATGTTGAGACATAATCATTTAAACTATCACCATTTAAATCAAGGCTAATTAAAATTATCTTTTTTCTTTATAATAAATTGAGCCCTATTAATTGAAAGGTGATTGTCTGGTTTATCTGTATGCTACTATAGTTATTCAGTTGCTAACCCTGAATACAGGTTTTATTAGCGATAAGCTGATAGGGTTCTGGAAGGAACTTACTAGAAAGCTTTAAAAGGTAAACTACATATGATTTTATCAGACATGGCCTGGGCCAATTTGTTGTTGTTACTGGTTTTATTTTATTTTGACATAGAGTCTTGCTCCATTGCCCAGGCTGGAGTGAAGTGATGCAATCTTGGCTCACTGCAACCTCCACCTCCTGGGTTCAAGCAATTCTTCTGTCTCAGCCTCCCGAGTAGCTGGGACTGCAGGCACCCGCCACCACACCCAGCTAATTTTTGTATTTTTAGTAGAGATGGGATTTCACCTTGTTGGTCAGGCTGGTCTCAAACTCCTGACCTCAGGTGATCTACCTGCCTCGACCTCCCAAAGCCCTGGGATTACAGGCGTGAGCCACTGTGCCCGGCCTGGTTTTTATTTTTTAATGACAACTACAAGTAAGCCACTTCTGCTATCTTGTATAGTGCTTGCTGTATCTTCTTCATCACTTGCAATCATCATTACTAGAGTTAATTTTAATCTAGCAATTGTCAAGTAAGAGACACTGTTCTAAGTACGTTATAGGAATTGCCTTATTTAATTTTCACAGCCGCTCTCTGAAAAAGATAGTATTTTATAAGTGGGAAAAATAAGGCACAGAGACATTAAGAAACCTGTTCAAGATTCCATGACTAATAAGTAGTAGAGCCTATGATGTGAACGTAAGAGTCTGGCTTCAAAGCCTATGCCTAAACCATTATAGTATTTCTGCATTGCTGCCAATTAAACTGTTCTGTGTTGTATCCAAAGTGTTATCTGATAGCAGGTTGTTAAAAAAAAAAAAAGAAAAGAAAAGGGAGCCTTGCTGTGATTTCATTGAGCTATATGAAATTTAGCATATTACTGTATCCATTTAATGCCATATCAATGTGGTTATAAAGTATTGGGAGTTAGGATGAAGGTAAAGATCACATGTTGGTTGGTATGTGATTTTCCTAATTAGAAAACACCTGCCAGAATAAAGGTCACCAAATAAGGCTTGGCTTGTTTCACGGATTACCCATGGAAAATAATAGCTTACTTTATCTTCCCATAGTTGTGGAGGTTAATGGTCAGAAGACAAAACCCGCTTAGATTGAATGATGGGCTATTCCAAGTATATTGAAATCAAATTATTAAGAATGTTTGGGTTAATTTGTTTATTTTATTTTATTTTATTTATTTTAGTTGTTATGTTATGTTATGTTATGTTATGTTATGTTATGTTATGTTATGTTATGTTATGTTATTTTTGAGATGGAATCTTGCTCTCTCACCCAGGCTGGAATGAGTGCAGTGGTGCAATCTCAGCTCACTACAACCTCTACCTCCCAGGTTCAAGCTATTCTCCTGCCTCAGCCTTCTGAGCAGCTAGGATTACAGGGGCCCACCACCACGCCCAGCTAATTTGGTATTTTTAGCAGAGACAGAGTTTTGCCATGTTGCCCAAGCTGGTCTCAAACTCCTGACCTCAAGTGATCCACCCGCCTTGTCCTCCCAAAGTGTTAGGATGATGGGCGTGAGCCACCGCGCTTGGCCAAATGTGTATGTTTTAACAAAGCATGTACTTGAGCACAATTTGTGTCACTCGGCAAGTACTCAGAATTGTTGAACTAAACAAAAATTAAGAGTAAAAGTAGTTTCAGTGTTATTTGATCATTCAGCACCCTGAGCCTGGTTCCTCAACTACAAAAATGAGGAACTGGAATTAGATCCTTTCAGCTGTAAACATGTGTTCAAATAAGAGTAACAATGTAGTTTAAATCACATTTTCTCTCCCCTTCTAGCTTGAACAGATGGATTTGGAAGTCCGAGAGATACCACCCCAAAGTCGAGGGATGTACAGCAACAGAATGAGAAGCTACAAACAAGAAATGGGAAAACTCGAAACAGATTTTGTGAGTCAAATTCGACCCTTTGTCATATTTACTTTTTTTTTTTTTTATTGTTTCCTTCTCATGCCTCAGTCAGCATTAAATGCACAGTCTTTTGGGCTCGTGTAGAAGACAAGTAACAGCTTTCATTCTTTATGAGTTAGGGATCTAAAAAATGGTTATAGAGAGAGCTAATGGTGGAATTTAAGGTATATTGGATTAATAACTCACAAATAGATCCAAGTCATGCGGCCCTTTGCGTGTGAATGGTATTTACTGGTACTTAGCATTTATTAAAATTTTGAAACTCAGTTTCTGGCCTTTCAGGGTTTGGAGCCTTTAGGATGCAGCCTGTACGTTTGAAGCTCCTGGACTTCGGGGGCTCATAATCTCCCGAAAGCATATCTGTATTTCTGGATGCATGTTTCCATGTGTATTTTTTCCTGGGATAAACTCCATAGACTTTATTAGATTCTTAATAGGATATATTATACCCTTCCCCCAAAAGATAAAAGAAACCACTTTTAATTGATAATTTATTTGTGATCCTTTATATTAATTGCCCATGAGAATATTTAGCTGTGTCTTCCTATATATCTGGCTTTCAACTTTATCTGCTTTATAGCAAATTTAAGAATATAAATGTAAAGACATAATGTTAAAGTTGTTAGTGATTAGACATTAATAGGAGTAGAAAAGATATAGCTGAGTAATTCCACTCCTGAGTATCTGTCCAAAAAAAAATTGAAAGCAGAGTCTCGGAGAGAGATTTGCACATCCATGTTCATAGCAGCATTTTCACAATGGCAGAGAGGTGGAAGCAACCTAAGCATCTATTGTTAAATAAATGGATAAACAAAATGTGGTATATCCATACAATGGAGCATTATTCAGCCTTAAAAAAGAAAGGAAGTTCTGACACATGCAACAACTTGAGTAAACCGCGAGGACATTATGCTATGTGAAATAAGTCACTCACAAAGACAAATACTACGTAATTCCACTGATATGAGGTATCTAGAATAGTCAGATTCATAGAAACAGAAAGTAGAATGGTAGTTACCAGGGACTTGAGGGCAGGGAGAAATGGAGAGTTGTTTCATGGGCAAAGAGTTTCAGTTTTGCCAGACTGAAACTTACAAAAAGTTCTGGAGATTGGTTACTCAACAATGTGAACGTATTTAACACCACTGAACCATACACTTAAAAATGGTTAAGACGGTCAATTTTATGTTATGTGACTTTACTGCAATTAAAAATAAAAAGATACAGATAAAAAAATATTTTTAAAACTCCGCCAATGATAAAAGGACAAAGAAGTGAACACAGTAACAACTAACGGTTTCTTATAGGCTGGCACAGGAAATTAGGTTTTCGGCAACTTAATGAAATTTCATATGACTCATGTTTAAGAAAAGAAAGATACAGGGGAGGACAGATCTGACTCTTACCTATGAGCAACAAAAGTCATGTGTTGGGTGATGAATCAGCTGTATTTCTGAAGCTGGGGCCCAAATTCACAAGGAAAGTCAAGAATGTGTAAGGATCTTTCTGCCTCAGTTCTCGCCTTAGGTGTTTTGCTTTTTGGAGGTTACACCTTCTAGGCTACTGTATACTTTTCCACTGTAAGACCAACATCAATGGACCTGGTAGAAGTCCCTCCCAGAGTCTGAAAATAGGGTGATTTGCAGTTATGCATGCTTGTTTTGTGTTTGAGTGGCTATTATCCTAAGAAGTTGAGGTGGATCACATCAATAACTCTGATACCTTTTAGACTGTGCTCCTATTAATTAAAAAAACAAATTAAAACTCATGATGAGCCCAAATTGATAAAATAAATGTATATGCCTAAGTCGGTGCTCTGTACTAGGTAAAATTTTCTCCAACTGCTTTGTGAAAGGCTAGTTTTCTCAGTAAAATATGAAATATAGTGAAAAAATTGGATTAAGAACAACTCAGATATATACTGAGAAAATTCTAACTGAAGTTAAAGTTTCAGTATAAATGATGAAAGCAAAATAACATGTTTATAAAGATTATTTTAGCTTGCTTGAAGAATGAAACTTTTTGGGGAACTTTTTTTTTAATGGAACTCTTTTCTGAAGATTTTCTTACGGGTTCTAGAAAACAAAGGATATGAATTTGCTAGGGCTGCGACAACAAAGTACCACAGACTGGGTGGCTTAAACAACAGAAATTTGTTTTCTCACATTTCTGGAAACTGGAAGTTGGAGTTCAAGGTGCTGGCAGGTGTGGTTCCTTTCGAGGCCTCTCTCCTTGATCTTTAGGTGGCTTCTCCCCACGTCCTCATATGTCTTCCCTCTGCACGTTTCCATGTCCCGGTTTCCTCATATAAGACATCAGTCCTATTGAATTAAGGCCCACACAAATGACATCATTTTAATGTAATCACCTCTTTGAGGACCCTATCTCCAGAGACAGTCACATTCTCAGTATGGGAATCAGGACTTCAACATAGGAATTTATGAGACACAATTCAGTTTGTAATGTTTAGGTCAGTTTTAATCTTTTATTCTTAAATTTTTTTTTCAGAAGTTAAATTATTTCTGTGGTTTATAAGTCAGCTAACCCAATCTTTAGTCTTTCTTGTTTCCCAAAGAGTACAGTCCTGGGTAAAGTCCTTTAGGTATCTGGAAATTGTATACTTGGATAAGTGCTCCTTTCGGGCTATATTTTCTATTATAAAGAAAAATGGAACCAACAACTATGAAACTAGAAATTTATTCTCTAGGCCAGGGATGTCCAATTTTTTAGCTTACCTGGGCCACATTGGAAGAAGAATTGTCTTGGGCTACACATAAAATATCCTAACACTGACGATAGCTGATGAGCTAAAAAAAAAAAAAAATTTCAAAAAACCTCATAATGTTTTAAGAAAGTTGATGAATTTGTGTTGGGCCACAAAAAGCCATCCTGGGCTGCCTGCAGCCTGCTGGCCATGGGTTGGACTAGCTTGATATAGACTATCATTAACAATTCATGTATTTATATGTATATTTGCTACCACAGATTTCTTCTACCATGTTAGGAAACATCTTTCACCACCTCTACTTCTATTGAATAGTGATTTACAGTTTGTAAGTTACTTTAACATACATTATTTCATTTCATTGTGTGAAGAATAGACAGAGCAGATATGGATTACTATCCTCATTTACACATGATAGAACAAAGAAGCTTAGATTAATTATAGATTTCATTCAACGAGAGTTTCTTGAGTACTATTGTGTGTCAGGCACTGTCCTAGGTGCTAGAATGCAGCACTGGTGAACAAGATAAAGTTCTCGTCATATAGTTTAAATTATAGCAGGGGAAAAATCTAGTGGGGAAGACAACAAACAAATACATACATATTATAATTTCAGGTAGAGATACATTATATAAAGTAAAGTGAATAAATGAATAGAGAGTGACCAGCAGGGTGATTGTGGCCATTTTTGCTCGGGTGTTCTCAGAGGTTTAAGTGAGAGAGGAAGAAACGTGTGTGGTTGCAGAGGAAGCAGAGGAAAGATCTGTGACGGCATTGTAAGCTGTGGTGAAGACCTTGGCTTTTATTCTGGGTTGATGAAGTCACCGGAGGACTTTGAGAAGTGAATGGTCCTTCGACTCCTGTTTTACAGCTTTCTTCATTTTACCACACCACCTCACATGATATATTTGAATAGAGTGTAGAAAATGTTGACATAACTCCCTTGTTTTAATTATTATTTCTTTTATAGATTTAATCCTTTTTTTAAATGAATGGAGAATATCTATTTAAAGATACTTGATAGCTTTTGTATGCTGACATACCATACCTAGAAGTATTGAATTTCAAGAAAGACTAGCAGAGATGGTTCTTCAGCTCTGTGTTTATTGCAATTGAAGCCATTCTCCTATTCCCCTTGTAATAGCAAGACTTCGAGGGGGCATTTATGCCCGTGGGGAGGGGCAGAGGACTACTCAATACTGTTTTCTTTGACTCATTTGTCCACTTGCTTTCTTTCCCCAGCCCGTCGTTCTCCTCTGCTTACCCTTTGGATGCCTGGATCCTTCAGACTTCCTCACTACTTCCTCCCATAACCTCCTCTGTGTGTTATCATCTTTCCCGTTCCTTCCATGGCTGCGTCTATACTGACTGGTATTTGTAGCCCAGACCTCTTGGTAGCTCTGGGTTTATATTTCTTACCATTTATCCCAGAGTCTTTTAAACACACTCAGATTCAACAAGTACTGGTTACTTCAGAGTTATCATTAATTTTTCAACCTTGTACATCCACTGCGTCACTGAGAATTAGCAGATCTACCACTGAAATATCTGTACTACTGGAAGCCTTCATGGTTTCTCTATCTGTATAATTGTAGTATGATTTCCTAATTCTGTTCTTGTGTCATTCAAAACCCTCTACATATTCCATAATTATCTTTCGAATACACTGATCTGTATATGTCGTGCCATTACACAAAATCCCGGAGTCCTCATTGTCTGCTGAATAAAATCCAGGTCAATTTCTAGGTATTCTAACCTGCACCATTGCTTCTTCACATGGCTAATAATTTTATTATACTTGCTGTTATGGCCTCTATGTTGTTATAAAGCTTATATTTTATTACTATTTTTTAGAACAGTATATCTCAGCCTTTTTTTTCATTATCACTTCTCTAAGGATACTTTTTAGACATGTTTTTCCTAATCATCCCACTCCTTCCCCTATGAAATTTTAATACCACAGATATTCTGTATCTGTATATCTCTTCATGTACTATGGCTCCTTGGAGGGCCACACATCTTTGTAATGTCTTAAGATTCATCATACTCCCAAGAACTAATTTTTGCCTCTGTAGACATGATATTGCTCCTGTTGACAATGCATGCTTTAGAGAATGTGAGGCCTTATTCAGGCAGTTAGATAATTTACCGGCAAATCAGACTGGTCCTTTCAGGGTTTATGGTTTGACTTTGTTAGGACACGTTTAGAGTAGCCCTACTTTTATGGTGTGGCCTTTCTTGGGTTCCTTCTGAATGACTGGAGTGTTTAGTAAGTGCTCTCTCCCCTGTGTTTGTTTGGAATTCCGTCTCTCTGCCCTGGGCAACCTCTAAAATATCCATTCAATCCATTACTCCCCAGTACCTGTTCTCGGGGTGAGACCTCGTGGGGTCTCGTCCTCTACATATGCAAGTTCATTTTCAGCCAGAGACTTAGGGGACCACTTTCTCGATTTCTGGAGCTCGTTCTCTTTGTGGCTGCTTCTCACCATTACCCTGCTATGTTTGATGATGCATCCCAGCAGTCCTAACTCCAGTGTCTGCCTCCCAAGTTCAGTGACTTGCTGCACTCCCTGTGGGCTCCCCCTCCCTGTGCTGCAATCAGGAAAGTGCCTCCAGGCTGAGAGCCATGCGGGGCTCATGGCACATGTTTTTCTTCTTTGAGGAATTACACTCCTCCATTGCTTGTTGTCCAACTTTGGAAAACAATTGATTCGTGCATTTTGTCCATGTTCACAGTTGTTTAGAACAGGAGGGTTTGTCTTGTACCAATTACTCCACCATGGCAGGAAATGAAAGTTCAGTGTCGATTTAATGTTTCTTAATTTCTCAACAGATAATTTTATATATCAGAGAATGAAAAGTAATAGTCTGCTGTTTACTGTAGGAAAGTTGAAACTTTCCCTCTGAAGGGTCGAGTCGAAGTATGCTCAAATGAATTGACACTAGACAGATTAATGGGAAAAACCAAACAAAATGTATTGTGTGCATAAGTACAGGGGCCACACACAAAGTATGAGACTCAAAGTAGGGCCAGATAACTGAAGTTTTTATACTGTGCAGAAAAGCATAGAGGTTTGGAGTGTGGGAACAGGTTATCAGAGCGAGAGGGGAGGAAGGCAAGCAAAGGTTGTCTTGGCTCTGCTTGATGGAGCCTCGCAGGCAGCAGCCCCCCAGAAGAATGGATGGGAACCTGTGGTAAAGCTTTCTCTGTTACCTTTAAAGGTGCCGGGCACGGTGGCTCATGCCTGTAATCCCAGCACTTTGGGAGACTGAGGCGGGCAGATCACTTGAGGTCAGGAGTTCGCATACCAGTGTTCACATACCAGCCCGGCCAACATGGTGAAACCCCTTCTCTACTAAAATTACAAAAATTAGCCGGGCATGGTGGCGCACACTTGTAATCCCAGCTACTCAGGAGGCCTAGGCCTCCCTTGAACCGGGGAGGTGGAGGTTGCAGTAAGCTGAGATCGCGCCACTAAACTCCAGCCTGGGCAACAGAACGAGACTCAGTCTCAAAAAATAAAATAAAATAAAATCAAAGAGCGTCAGACTTTCAGTCTCCTTTTCCTGTGAGTTCATCTTTCCAAGATCTGGGTAAAGCCGATAGGGGTCAGGGTGGGGGCGCTCAGAGAAAGCCTGTTTTGCATTTGCTGTTTACTTCACTAATATTGATTTCCTCTACAAATGCGTATCTCCAGCTTTTCAGAGCCATTCTTATGTTTGTAGCCCCCCTGAATAGCCATCTTAAAAATATGCCAAAGAAGTATATTTTGGGGTGGCATATTTTGGTTTTCTTCATTATAGTGGCTTATCATAGAATATAATTTGTAACTGACTAAATACCTGTTTAAAGGATTTTAAAATTCATGCGGTAGTTTGCAGTCAGCATCGTGTGTGTGGGAGGGTGTTAAGGAAAGTTAATGGTCATACTTACATGCCCATTTATACTATTACCATTCCTGATTATTCTGTTCACTTACCTAATTTCATTCTTCTTGATTTTTTTTTTTTTTTTTTTTTTTTTTTT
>NW_016810610.1:2904049-2966166 GCF_001698545.2 Rhinopithecus bieti | reverse complement strand
TTTTTTTTTTTTTTTTTTAAATTAGAATTCCTGTAAGCTGTTCTTGTAATTTCTTCCTTCAACATTGGTATGAGGTTAGCTAGGGCCTTCTCATGTCAGAATGTTCCAGAAAAATGAACCAGCCAAGAGGAAAAAAAATAGTTAAGGATTTTTTCAAGTTTAAGATTACTGTTTGCTTCTTAAGAAAATCAAAGCAAATTTTAAAACCCTAAACTTATACAAACAAAAACCCCCCAAAATTGTATAAAATGTTTGACCAAGTCTCAGTAAATAGAAAAAGAAAGAAACAAGTAAGTGGTGTGCCAGTCTAAGGTTCCAAAGGTTATGAGGACATGGTGTGTTGAATGCTTTTTCACTTCTCTGATATTGTGCTATGATGCTAGCACCATCTTGTGGTTGATTTATATAGTTGCATATTTCTTTTTTCTTGTAACAAAGCTGAACTTCCTTTAAGACATACACAGAAGGATTTGGGGTGAATGATTAGATCGTAATGAATGTTAAAAAGAGAGTTTTTTGGCCCCAGTCTGAAGTTCACTTCTATCCCAGGTCAGTGGTGCCCGAATGCTGCCTTTTCCTGTTTGGCAGGCTATGTGATGTGATTGTTAGACCAGCTCCTAGTGCAGAGCTGTCTACATCAGAGAATGGCACTTCTATTGACAGTCTCAGCAGTGAGGCTGAATGGTCCTAGAAATCCAACTACCTGCAGACTATCGGAGTTGGTCCCTTAGGTCAGGGTTCAAAGGATGTTGTGGAACAGCTTGAAGCTTTTACTGATACTACCTGTACTCTCTCTTTTCATAGGTGAATGGACAACTTGAGTATCTGAGTTTATGAGTAAAGCCAGTACCCATATTCTTTTTTTTTTTTCTAACCCGAGATAGACTAAAGACGTTCAAATGAGAAAGGTGAATTTAAATTTTGATTTTTGTTGAAAGGTCAAGAACGTATGCTTCTGTTTACATTTTATCTTTTCTGTACTTACAACTTCCTGGGATATTTTACTTCCATTTCTGTGGAAGTTATGGGAAACCATGAAAACATGTTTTAGAGGTTTAGATAGTCTCAGTGGTAATATGTGGTAACCGTAGCATCAGCTGATCCTTCTTACATGACCATAAGTGCATTCTAAAAAGAAATGAGAAAGGTTAGATAGAACTACCTCAGAAAAGAAAGTTTTCTTTACTGTGTACACTTAATGAATATGCCTGATATTTTAAAAAATTACATTTGTTGTTTGATTCTGTGTAAATATAATACCTGGTCATTATAGAATATTCTGAAAATAAAGAAGAGTAAAAAAGAAAAAAAAATCACCAGTAGCCCTGTTACCCCCAAAGAACTATATTTTTTATTTTGGTTTGTTTTTTCCAATCTTCTCTCCGCTTCTCCCTTGCATAATTTATTGTTTCATTTTACATAATAATGAGGCCATTTGATCCGCATTTCTTTTTTGAGACAGAGTCTCGCTCTGTTGACAGGCTGGAGTGCAGTGGCACGATCTCAGCTCATTGCAGCCTCCGCCTCCTGGGTTCAAGCGATTCTCCTGCCTCAGCCTCCTGAGTAGCTGGGACTATAGGTGCGTGCCACCATGTCCAGCTAATTTTTGTATTTTTAGTAGAGATGGGGTTTCACCATGTTGGCCAGGATGGTCGTGATCTCTTGACCTCGTGATCCACCCACCTTGGCCTCCCAAAGTGCTAGGATTACAGGTGTGAGCCACCACACCCGTCCCACATTTTTTTTAAATCAAAGATTGTAACATTAGTATTTTCCATTTCTGTAAATAATATCCTCTAGAGTAGCTGGGACTACTGGTGTGAGCCACCACAGCTGGCTATTTTTAAAATCTTTTTGTAGAGACAGGGTCTCGCTATGTCACCCAGGCTCATCTCCAACTTCTGGGCTCAAGTGATCCTCCCTCCTCGGCCTCCCAAAGTGCTGGGATTACAGGCATGAGCCACCATGCCTGGCCTGCATTCATTTTCTTAAAAAGTTGGTTCTCTATTCCTAAGGCTGTGCTAGGTAAAATTGTTAGAAAATCATCATGCAGTTGCCCTTCATTGTCTATAGGATTCTTATTCCTGGCCTTGACCTTGGTCAGTCTTCTCACAGAGCTGCCATTAATTTCAAATGCCAACACAGGAAAGGGACCAAACAGGCAGAGAATTTGCCAAAAATCTATCCTTACCTGTTGTCAGTGCCTTCTGGGAGCTGATGTGTGCTTGTGTATCACCCTGCCCTCCTTATCCAAGAGTCTAGAAAAAGTTCGTGTTCTTGACCCTTCTCTCCTCATCGTGTGCACTTGACTAGAATAATATTATGTGTTAAAGGTTTTATTGTTAGTCCTATGTGCTGAATTTGAGGTTGATCTTAATAGATTTTCTTCACTTTGGAAACTCTTGACACTTTCTTCCAGTGTGACTATTTTTATGATGACTACTTTGGGCTTGAAAGTGTTTGCCTTTAGCTTCTGTAGAATTTTATAACCTGTAAAATAACTTCCATGTTCACTGTAGTCGTTGTCAAAGTTGAAGCATGTCCTGATACAGCTATCTGTGTGCGTATGCACCCACACAGTCATGTGAGTGTAAAATTTTTTTAAGTTCATGTCAGATTCCTGATTGAATTCTGCAATTCAATTGTAGTTTTTTTCCTACCTACTTAACAATAATTTTTCATCATTGGAATTGTAGCTATGTTACCATTTTATGGCAGAAGGAGCAAATTTTTGCTATGACTTTATGGTATTTCTAGTTGTTTGAGTTTTCCAAGTAGATGAAGTATATATTTTCCAGAAACAGTGCTAACTTGCTCTATATGTATGTGTAGTTTATTGGTTTTCATACAGTTGTTTCTGTTTATAATCCTTCTTAAATAACTTAACAAATTATTAGCAACTTCTATTTGCTTGTTTTGCCCAGTGACTTTGATCTTACTTAGGAAATAAAGAGCAAAGATAAAACCAGAGAAAATTTTGAGAGATTAATTATAAACTGATGACAAATTTGGCTTCATTGTTAGATGGCACTAGATGGCACTGTTTGTTTGCAGAGTGCCATTTTTTAAAAAAGAAACTATGCTAGTAACTGAAATTACTGCCTCATGAATAAAATATTTCTGATGGGATTTGCATTTCTATATTGGCTGAAGACACTGTGTTGAATGTTTTATTAACCAGCCCAGTGCAACTGTCAGCCTATTAAAGAGATCCAGTGGTCCCTGTTTAGATAAATAAGCTAAATAAATCCAATTCATCAAATTGTGTTCCTGGCTGTTTATTTTCCATTCTTTTGATGTACAGTTTATTTTAAGTTAAAGCCACATCGGTTTAAAAATTAATGGGAAAATGTTATTTGGTGTTTGGAACATGAAGAAGCTAATTGCCATCGTCAAAAAGCCAGCTCTGTTTTAGTGTTAAATTGTTTGCTCATAAATAGTAAACTTTTTAGTGATTGCTTACAGACGGTCCCATGGTCATAAATAGTCCGATATTCTGCAAATATATGGCCAGAAACTTTGTTATCAAGACTAGTGGAACCTCTGTTTGATTTCCCTGGGAAAAGTACTGCATAGTTTAAAAGACAAGCCTTTTCCTTGGCTTTCCCTTTGAGTCACTCTCATTTTTCATGTATGGTATACTATTGCTTGGAAAGAAAAGTAGCTAATTGATTTTTAAATGAAATGCCTTTTATGAATGTACTTGCTAGTCACTCTGCTGGTGAAATATCAAACATTAAAGAAGAGACAGTGATGCTGTGGGAGTGATGTTACTGAAGGAACCAGAGACCTCAAGGTGATGGCTCAGTATGGTACTGATGTGCACATGTTCATTGTCCTCTTAAGGCTTACGTTCTAGAAATCTTGAAACTCACAATTTAATACCACAAACTGAACAAGAAGATTTCACACTTTGGCCCTAGGGTTACAAAAACATTTGAATAAAGTGTGTCAATTTTGTGCTTTGCTAAACTGAAGTAAGGTAGCAATTTGAAATGACATCTCATGATTCCAGTGTCTCATGTCTTTTTTCATAAGTCTTCAGTTGCTTTTATGCCATTCTTATTGTCTTTACCCAGTTCCACATTTGTGAGACGTGGAGTAAAATTTAAAATGGGTTAGGCACTTTTGACTTAGCGTATAGCTTTTAGGTGCGTTTAGCTGATTGTGTTAAAAACTGAGCCAGATCTGATCTCTAGGGTGAAGATTTTTAAACTGTGTAATAGTAGTTGAGTTTTGCTATGTCAACTATTTTAAGCTTTCTTATACAAGAAGTTAAATTGGGACTAGAATAGGTTTTGCCAGAGACTTTTCTGATGATTTCAAATCCTCGTAAGCCTAGCAGAAAATGGACCATGCGTACAAATAGTCTCGTTTTTTGCTTATATTGTTTTGTTTGACTTTGTGTCCTTTAGTTCCCAAAACTGGATAGATTGTATTTTAGGAGTAAAAACAAATAACAAGCGTGCAGTCAAATTGCGCTTTGGGCTTTTCTTTTAGGAAATTCATCAGATCATTAATTAAAAGCCTTCGCTAAAAATGCCTCTGAAATGCTTAAGTGCAATCATACTGCGAAACCTCAAGAAACGTGACTCCATCCGCAGTGCATTTTATTAGTTCTTGAGGCTCCTCATGTCTTTGCAAATACTCCAAAGCTATTACAGGTCAAGCTCCATCAAAGAAGATTCTAAGGAAATGTCCAAATTTTCTCATTCTCCATTTGGTTCTGTTAAGTATTGTTTAAACAAGTTACTACTGTCTTGGACTTGGAAATGTACTGTGAAATGAAGACTTCTTTTATTAGTCATGAAGAATTTGACCTGCAATTGCATTAGTAAAATGGAGACAGAGTGTTAGATTTTATGCTTTGGAAAGTCATATTGCACGGCATTGGCCTTGGTGTGAAATGTCTGATTATAGAAATCAAATTAGTTTCTTAAAACTGTATTCTGTGCTTTAAAACAAGGATGCCTTATGTTAATCTCTTCTGAATTTTTTATCTGATACCTTTTGATTTTCATAATGGAGTATTGCATCTTTGCATATTGAATGACATTTTTTGTTTCCTTGTTTTCTTATTTTGACCTTTTCTACAAACCTAGTCTACAAAAATTCATCTGAAGTAAGGCTAGAGTTGTTTTACTTATGGAAATGTAATTTTTAAAGTAAAGCTTAGGAGAAAATTACTATCCTCATAGCTAGCATCTTGCAGATTTATATTCATTTTAGTTTCAGTGACGTTTAAAATTTTCTACTTTTTCGAATGAATGTGGTTCAGTGCTGACCATTTCATCTTTGTATGATCCTGGGCTCCTAGTTGAATGTTCTATTTATACTTCAAAAATATTATGTATATATTATTAGATTGCTAGAAATAGTTAATTCTATACTTTTCTAATATTGTGTGCAGGCTAAATGTGACCATACTATCAAAAGAGAAAGTGAAATAGAAAGGCCCAGGCAGTGTAGATTGGAGGCCTTGGACATGCGGCATATTCATTCTGTGCTTCAGTTTCAGTATCTGCAAATACAGATTCTAATATCAACTCTGCCCACCTAATGGGAAAATGCGAGGGTCAAATAGATAACAATAAAACACTTGGAGAACTGCACTGATTTTTATTCAGTGACTTTCCTGTGAACAAGTGGTAATGCTATAAAAGAGGTTAGAGGATAACATATCTCAAGGTCAGAAAATTTCTTAAATATCCTGAAAATGTAAACCCTCGTCCGCATTGCTTCAGTGGACTAACTGTGGGAGCGTACACGAAGGATTAAAACGTGTAATCTTCCATCTTATTCTCGAATATGACCTTCTGACTTGGATTGCTTTTGTATTCTAGCACATTTTGTTTTGTAGAAGACATCTTAGAAATTAATCACCCTATGGTAGTAGAGTCAGAATTAAAGGAAGAAGAAATATGATATTACATATTATTTTATATCATTTTGTCATTGTATTATGTTACTATTTGGAGTTATATTTGCACTTAGTTTTTATCTAGAGTTCGGAATACATATTGGATTACTTTGGATTTCCTTCTCATTTCTTCTCTAGCTTCTAATAACTGACAAGTCTCAGCAACATTTGGAAGTCACTGTCGGCCAGGCACGGTGGTTCACGCCTGTAATCCCAGCACTTTGGGAGGCCGAGGCGGGAGGATCACGAGGTCAAGAGATCAAGACCATCCTGGTCAACATGGTGAAACCCCATCTCTACTAAAAATACAAAAATTAGCCAGGTGTGGTGGCACATACCTGTAATCCCAGCTACTCGGGAGGCTGAGGCAGGAGAATCGCTTGAAGCTGGGAGGCAGAGGTTGCAGTGAGTCAAGATTACACCACTGCACTCCAGCCTGGCAACAGAGCATGACTCTGTCTCAAAAACAAAACAAAAAAAAAGCCACTTTCTTTACTAGGCCAGACTCTGGCCTAATATATACCATTAATTTAGAGGGAGAGGAGGAAGACTCTCTAGTATGGGGTTTTAGACATGCTGACTGCTTTTGAATTAAAGGAAATTGGAAGGCCTTAGAAACTGCCTCAGAACCAAGGACTTTCTAACCTTCTCTTGTTTCTCTCTCCCACCTTAACCCCACCCCCTGCTCCTGCCCCAGCACAGGGAGGGGTTCTCTCTGGAAGTTCCCTTATCTGACTGACGAAAACTTCTTCCAACGGAAATGCGCTTGTCTTAAGTCTCCCTTTCTCTCTGAATCTCATCAAATAACCAGGAAAAATCAACCACTTGAGAAGAGACTCAAAGTCCTCACCATGCCCAGACAGATTTTCATTTATTTTTCTGAGAGCTGCACCGAGAGATTATTTATGAGACTTTTTTTTGGCATAAGACTACCATTGTTATCAGTGCAGTTTCACCCCCCACCTTCCCGTAACTCATCCCATTCAACTTCTGAAAATAATCGTTTACAAGCTATTGTCTCATCTTTGGGCTCATTAAATTCCCCTAAATATTATTCACTACCTCTCCAAATTGGCCACACCCCTCTATCTTCCTCTCCCCTAGGAAGAGGATGCATTTTAAACCTCAGATATCTGGACCTTCTTTGCATCTCATATTTGATCTCATGTATACATTAATAAAGTTGTATGCCTTTTCTCCAGTGAATCTGTCTATTGCTAGTTTATTTCAGTGGGATGACTCAATTATTGAATCTTCAGAGGATAAATTTAAACTTTTCTGAAAGTGTCTGTTACATATTGTGATTCACATTAATAAAGTATTGACTTTAGCATACATACCTAAAGACAGCAAGAAAATAGCCCTATAATTTAAAAGTTCCAAGTGTTGTTACATACTGAGAACTTGGCCTACAGTATATACACACATAGAAGGCAGTGTAATACACAGCTAGAAATAATATGGTAGAAGCGAAAATGACTTAAATCAGGCTCTCAGTAGTAAAACAAGTAATATTAAACAAATGTCAAACTAAAGAGCAAATGAGGAAACTGAAGCTAAGAACTTTCGAGCTGATGGTGTTTTAGTCACTTGAATAAAGTTTTAATTTTGGTGGTTCTTAACAATTTTTTGTTATTGTTTTGATATAGATTACTATAAACAACTTACATTGTGCAAGTGGCCAAAAGATGAATAAGACAAATTTTTCAAGGAGCTTGTTGCCTTAATAATTATAATACTGTGGTAAGCACAATTACAGAGGTACAGATGGGATCGTACGTGAAAACAGGGAGGGTCATTCATCCCATATGTGTGTGTGTGCATGTGCATGCATGCGCACACAGGTGCGGGCATGCATGTGTAGGAAGTGGGGGTTTTGAGGAAGGCACCCTCTGGGAGGTGATGTCCAAACTGAGACTGGATAAGGAGGAAGGATAAGGAGGAATTTGAGAGAAGCAGGGTGTAGTCAGATTGAATGAACAACATGAACGAAGAATTTGGGCAGGGGGGACAGTGGAAGGGAGGAAGGGGAGGACTGGAGTGTTTGAAACTGCTCCAGGTGTAAAATATAGGTCTAGGGCCTTGATTCCTATACTTTGCTATACATTAGAATCTGAGGATCTTAAAAAAGTTCTGATGCCCAGCTCCCACTCCCAGATGTTGTGATTTAATTGGCATGGGGTGCAACTTGGGCATCAGAAGGTTTTTCTAAATCTCAGGTGATCCTTTGTGCAGCAGAGTTTAGGAAGTGCTGAGCCAGAGTGTGGGGAACTGAGCCAGAGAGCTTGGCACATCCTTGTTGGTTAAGTTGAGCAGCTCAGCTTTTATCTCATTTGGGATTAGACACTATTGAAAGATTACTTGTGCTGGGTAATATGGTGGCTTTATGTTTAATGAAGCACCTGAAACAATAAAGCTTTTTCTTCCACATGAGTTGTAGTGCCATTTTATTTTATTTTATTTTCCCTTTTAATCTTTAATGTTATTGTTTAAATAAAAAATTTAAAGTTGGCAAAATCCAGTATTTTACATTTATTCTGTATCAGACTATTTTAAAACTTAATTTTCTTTCGGTATAAAGTTAGGTGTTAGTTGGGGAAAACAGAAAAGCCACGTTATGAATAATTTTGCTGCTTAGGTGGCAAAATGAGTACTTTAAATTTTCAATTAAGTTTAAAAAGAAAACAAAACCCTCAGTCTTTGATTGCATAATGACTGTCTCTTTGGCCTACCTTAAGCCAATGCCAATGGAATGTCTTCATATGAATTTTTGTTTTTAAATTTGCAGTCTAACTGCTTTGGATACAGGCATATTAACTCCCTTGTAAGAAGGGAAATATAGTTACAAAAGTCTTGTATTTGTATGTTGTTTCTGCATTTAATAGGAGACACTATATATGTCCATTTTTTTCTTTACCCTGTGAAGTCTTGTAAGGCTGATTTTAACTTAATTTTGTACAAGAATTGTCAAGAAATTGCTAGTAATCGCTAATCAGAGAAAAAGAAGTACGGATGTGATGGATAAATAGGATTCTGTTATGGCCAGCATCTTCATTGATCTTAGCAGAATTGCTCTTTGCCTCCCCAGTGTCTGTATTTTCTCTTGGCAGTAAGCCGAGTAAATTTGGAACAGAAAGAAAGAGAGAGAAAATCTACTTGGTTCCAAATGATGATAGCTGTGCATTGGTGTGGGGAAAATAACTTACAACTTGATAGTACAATTACTAGAGGATTTCTTGTATCTTGTTTAGGGGGGAAATTGAAGTTCCTTTTGTGGCTAGATTGGAAAATTTCTAACTTAACATAACCCGTAACTTATGGTATCAATTTGAATGATCACGATATCAAGGGATAGAGTTTTTAATTATGAAATTACTTTTAAAACTATTTCTGAATAGTAGTCAATAAGACTCGGATTAGAAAAAAATACTATCTTAAACAGTTGCTATTTTAAAATCTGTTATATTTCTTAAAGCAAAATAATGGTTATTTTCTCAGTTTTTTAACATAATATATGGGTTAAAGAGTTTTGGTTCATGAGTACATTATTTTGCTATGGACTTTGCAATCAGAGAGATTGTCCTTATGAAAGTATGTAATTTCAAATGTTTTCATCATATAAATTTACTTCTTTTAAGCTAATTGTTGTATTCAGGTGGATTCTGAGGATATAATCTTGCTATGTGTCTGGAGATAGAGATTTGGGGTGAAGTTTTTGTCAGTGCATTTTATATCTGAGAGGGCTTTCTCCGTACTCTGTTTAGAGACTGCCAAAGTAGTTAAATTGTGCTTGCTAATTCGAATGAGAAATGGCCGCAGATGGCACTGTGGCTCACACTAATATTTAAAATAGGCCATATTTTGGCATTTTGTGAGAAACATTTTCAAGACCAAATTTATTTAAAATAGTCTCTTTGCATTAAGAATTTGCTTTTCACTCTGAAAAGGCATTCTTTTTAACCCAGTGAAATTCCAAATGTGAACTATATTTTTCAAATATTAGCGAGTCATATTTTATAATAGATTGTGAGCAGTTGTATTTCTTGTGCCCTTGGTAATGTATTTCAAAGCTGGGTCTCTTTTAATACTATTTCTACAAAATCTTTTTACATAGGGATAGCACCTAGAAAGTGACAATTAAATTATGCATATGCCAGTGCTTCTCATTCTTACCTCCAAGAAAGCATCGCTGAAACCTTGCCACTAACTCAAGGTATTTTTTTCTTTTGAGTTTTGTTGTGACTGGGGCTAAACAACTGTCACTGGCAAGTGACAAGAGGCACATACAGCAGGGGAAAGAAAAAGAGAGAAAAGAAGTAGGCGTAGGAGAAACTAAAAGCCGAAGAGATGGGGAGGAAAGATACCCAGTATCTTCCAGGAGGGTAAGGATGTTGGAAGCAACTGCATCAGGTGCCAGTTTGTTGGTGCTCAAGCAACAATCTGCCTACTTCTGCTGTATCCAGATGCTTTTGATGTCTTTTTGGAATCTAGGAAGTACTAAGAAATGTCTCAAAGTACAGACTGATGTTATCATTACATTTAAATTTGCCTAAAGAATTCTGCCAGTTCTCCAATAAAAAAAAAAAAATCCATAAAGAGGCTCAGCTGCAGTGTTGCCATTGCATGTAAATAGTCAGGAGGATTGCACGACAATGAATATTAACCCAATTTTATTTTCGTAGTCCATGACATAAACTCGAGTGTCTGATGCATTTCTACCTTGATATTGATACTTTGGCAAAGTCAGGATGCTGCCTTTTAGGGCAGCAAAGACAGGAATTTTCTTTTAACTGAACACTAGTGTTAATGGTAAATCTTTCTCTTTGGTCTAGAACAGGATTCCTCAACCTCAGCACTATTGAAATTTGAGGCTGGATAATTCTTGTGAGGGGGTGTCCCGTGTCTTCTAGGAAGTTTAGCAACATCTCTGGCCTCTACCCACTAAATGCTACCAGGCTACCATCCCAACCCCCATCATGGCAATCAAAAGATGTCTCCAGATATTCCAAATATCCCACTGGGGGCAAAATTATCCCTGGTTGAGAGCCACTCAGTCTAGAATGATGTTGATGGGGATTTCAGAGGGAGAGAGAGAGAAGGTTAACAATAACAATTAAAGACATCTAATAGGCTGGATATCACATTGTATATAATTTGTTCTTCACAGCCAGTTTATAATTCAGACATAGGAGGTTATGAAAGCTAACACACTTTTTCCCCAAGGTCTCCTAATTTGGATCCAGGACTTGAAATCAAGTCTCTCAGACTTTCAAGCTACTGAATCATGCTCTGTTATAGCATTTATATCTAAAGAGTCACTAAATTCTCTCTTCATCTAATGTGTAGAGTTTAAAGATGACTTGGTTCATAACCAGCCTACACTTATTTCGAATAGGCTGTAAACCAAGAGAGGCAGTGTGATGCAGCAGCAGGTACACTAGATTCAAGGTCAAGAGTTCTGACTTTGGGTGTCAGCTCTAATACTAACTAGCTGAGTGCCATTGGGCAAGTCATTCTGTCTCAGCTTCTTCGACTCTAAAATGCAGAGGTCAGCCTCCATGCTCTCTAAGGTCAGTGAGCACTGTTGCTTAATGATGCTGAAAATTTGAATACTTGGCATTTTAAGGCTTGTGAAACTTTTCACATTGCTTTAAATCTATTCTATATGCAGGTTAGGACAATCAGTATGCTTTGGAATATTGGGCTCCACTTAATCTGTTACGCCCATAGTGATATGTCTTTCATGTCTATGATTTCACAACCGTTATTCACCTCCTTTGTGAAGTCTTTTCTAGGCCTTCATGATAGATTTTCTTTACTTTCCATTCACCTTGACACTTATATTTGTAACCTGTATCAACCTACACACTGTTTGCTTGTCAGAGCTGAAATGATTTATTGATTTTCACTTACTTAAGTTTTATTACTTCAACCAATTATAAGATCTTCAAGAGAGGAGAGTGGGTCATCTATTTTTTGTATTTTTGAAGTATTTAACAAATGCTGTACATAGTAGCTGTTCAACAAGTGCGTTGATTAATTTTAAGACCCAAGATTTATGACTGTAAAGCAAACTTTTTAGGAGAAACATCTGTGATAAATGATAGGCACACAAAACATAAGTATTCCAATGAAAACGTTGCATCCGGTATGAATTATTCTTTAAATGCAATTTTTATTTAACTTAAATAGAACAAAATAATAATGCCATGTGTTACAGTAAGTGTTTTCTTTGTTCTGACTTCTTTTAAGTTTCTCATACCTAGGAATTAAGATGCTTTAAGAATGAAGTTTCTGGCCGGGTGCGGTGGCTCACACCTGTAATCCCAGCACTTTGGGAGGCCAAGGTGGGTGGATCACCTGAGGTCAGGAGTTCAAGACCAGCCTGGCCAACATGGTGAAACCCCATCTCTACTAAAAATACAAAAAAATTAGCTGGGCATGGTGGCGGGTGCCTGTAATCCCAGCTACTTCGGGAAGGCTGAGGCAGGAGAACTGCATGAACCCGGGAAGCGGAGGTTGCAGTGAGCCGAGATTGCGCCATTGCACTCCAGCCCGGGCGACAAGAGCGAAACTGTCTAAAAAAAAAAGAAAAAAAGAAAAAAGAAAAGAATGAAGTTTCTGAAATGGTCCATTGAGCATGTCTTTTTGGAAGTAGCCATGTGTAGGAAAATATGACATGTTCATTGCCAGAGAAGAGCTAATATATATGATTTGATGTTGTATTTTAGCAAACATTTCAATAACTTTTTGACATTTTCCTGTAGTCCTTATTTACCTTATCAGTAGTTATAGTGACATATGATTGTCAACTTTTTATATTAAGACCAAACTAATAAATTAAACATGTTGTGTTTATATCTGATGAAAGCTGACGTTTTGGAAGGATGTTAAAATATACTGACAGGTCCGGTTCATAAGCTCTTTTGGTATAAATATGCAGATGACATCTTTAGATATTGTTTGTACACATGCTGATAGAAAGCCTTGACAATGTAACAAATGCAAACGTCAACCTCACAATTTAACCTTTCTGTGTAGAGAAAAGATGTTAGTTTTAAGTTGCCTGTATCTTTTAACTTTATTTCAGAGTTTTTATTATTTTTTAGCCTGTTATCATTACTGTTTCATGTATCACTAAAAGCAGCTGTTGGAATAAGATTTGTACTTGAGAACTTTTTTCTGTGGTGCTCCCATTTAAATGATTGCAACTGCTCAGATGTATGTATTTTCTGATTTTAAATGTTTTCTTCCCATGCTTATTTCCTGTCTCTTGGATCTTTTTGTAGCATCCTTCTATTTATCTACACAAAGTACTTTGGGTTAATAAGTGAACCTAAGGGAACTATTATGAATCTCCCTTTCTGTCCTACACATACTTTATGTTAAAACACTTCTTATAACACTTTACCATGCATATGTCTGTGCTAAGATCAAACAGTTGAGAATGCCATGTAGCACTGCAGAAAATTTTGGTTTATGGAGGCTTATATGGGAGAGCAGTGGGGTGGACTGGAAAGAGCACTGAACTTCTAGTTAGAAGGCCTGGATTTAAATCCTGCCTTGGCCACCAACAACCTTTGAGAATTTTTGCAGGTTAACTACACTTTGGGGCCTCCCTTTTTCATTTGTAAGGTGGAAATAATGATACCTGTTTCACCTACCTCACAATGGGTTAATCATGAAATAATGCATCATGAAAATGCCCTGAAAATGTATTTTGGAAAATACGTGGAAAAGACACGTTTGGAAATCCTTATTACAGTGCCCTTATGTGGTACATCCTTGATGTTTTCTTGTTTACTTGCTCTGTTTCTAGTAGACTAGTTTTCTGCTTAAATCTAAAACTAGCCTTGGAAATCTGAGTTTTGGACACTATTAAATCCAAGATCTGAAGATTTTTATATTCACTGCACACAATAGCCATTAGAAATAATATCACAGGTCTAAATAGTATACAATGTAACAAAAAGTGCAAATAACTGATCATGTTCCCTACAATAACACACTCAAAGACCACCAGTACCATAAGTTTTGCACTTATACATCAATCTTTTTTTTCCCTTGACTTCATGGCCAATCCCTAGGCCACAGTAATTTCTGAATTTCCATATCCACATGCTTCTATTTATAGCATATTTTTGATTTTGCTACATTTAATCTCTCTTTACTGCAGTGTATTGTGTATGGTTCTGTTAAAACAGTAATATTTCAGATAGAGATGATATCACTATTTAAAGGGAGGAGTGACCTCAGATTAAGGAGGCTTGTGTAGACATGTATATCTTATAAATACTCCACATCTGAGTTGAGAAACACTATGATAAAATTGAACAAACTTTAATGCCTTTTTTTTTTTTTTGAGAAGGACTCACACTGTATCCCCCAGGCTGACGTGAGGTGCCATGATCTTGCCTCACTGCAGCCTCTGTCTCCCCGGTTCAAGCCATTCTTCTACCTCAACCTCCCAAGTAGCTGGGACTATGGGTGTGCGTCAGCACACCTGGCTCGTTTTTGTATTTTTAGTAGAGACAGGGTTTCACCCTGTTGGGCAGGCTGGTCTCAAACTTCTGACCTCAAATGATCTGCCTGCCTCAGCCTCCCAAAGTCCTGGGCTTACAGGTGTGAGCCACCGTGCCTGGCCTAATCTTGCATTTTTGAGAGGCATGCAAGGTTTATCATTGGTAATTGGATCAAATCCAAATTTGGCATTCTGGCATTCGTTTTGCTCCCCGTTCTCCCTGATCCCCAAGCCTCATCATTTTACAAGCATAAATTGTCTTTATTTGCTTGCTATGACCAAATTAATCTGACCTTGCTATGTATAGTTACTTCACTTATTCTCACCTAGTTGTCTTTTTATACAAGCTATTCTGTCTGGAATTCTCTCCTCCTGCTTGTAACCTTATGGCCTTCCGTATATAACTCAAAAATCATTACTCCAACTTAAAGTCTTTCTGGCTGATGCCATCTCTTCTACTTTATGTGTCTTTTATAATATATTTACCTGAAAGGAAGAAAACACTTTTGTCAAAATAGTTTAACTTAAAAATTGACTGTCATCTCAGAATTTAACTTAAATTTATACAAATATTTTGGTAGTAATTAATAGGTATATTGGTAGTAATTTTGTAGTTTGGTACATTTGGTAGTAATTAATAGGTACATTTTCTGCCTGTGTAGATTGTTTAAGAAGACAGCGATAATTATGCAAAGAAATGTTCAAATAACTGTTTGGGTAGTGATTTTGGCTTATTGGGTCACATTTCATTCATTATGTTATGATAAGTAAATTAAAAGAGTACTGTGATAGCATCAGAATACATACTTCCAATTTAATTTCAACATGTTTCTTATTGCTTCATCCTGCATTCTTCAATCTTTGTACTATCAGGTCCTAAATCTTATGTTGCCTTCTAGTTTGCTTTGTTTAATTAGTGTTGTTCCTCCAACTACATTATATGCTATTTTAGAACAGGAACTGTGATATAGCATGCTATGTAAGAGCATGTAAATTCTAAGTAAATGTTTCTGAATGAATAGATGAATAAGGTCATCAAACTGATATTCTAGAAAAATTGAAATAATTGTCCAATTAGCTATTCTCTATGTTAAGTGAAGAGTACCAAGTCAAACTGTCATTACAATGCAGAGCTTTCCTAAGTCTGAGTAAAATGCCTCTATTATTCTTGGTTAAGATAGAGGACTTTGCTATCCACATCAGCCAGAACCAGACCCAAAGGTATTATTTAATAAGAATGTAATAGTGTTGTTATTGAGCTGGTCAGTGGCTTGAGCAAGAATTAGAAACCTATATTGTTTGATTCTGTATTCAATGTTACTTCCACTGTACCACTTTGTCTTCTATAAATTGCACTTCTTGTAGTGGTCTCACTTTTTAAAAGTCATGTAGGACTCTGGCTTCCTCTAATTTCTCTGGTCTTCATTTCTTGTTGGTTCACTATTTGTGGAATATTATGTTTGGTGAAATAGATAACCAATATTCTAGAAATGTCTATGGATTTTAGGTCCCAAGAGCTAAGTATACCATGAAAGGAAGCACTGTTGGGGAATGCAAGGCTCAGTAGTCCTAGGAGCTACAGTATTGTGTCTTGTATATTAACAAAGTTTTTTTTTAAAAGAAAGGAAAAAAAGATGATAGTAAACTCTTTGATGTCATCCTTTTATTTTATTCTTGTGTTTTGGAGCTTTGGCCTCTTAGCTCACAGTTTCCTCATCTGTACAATGAAGTGGTTAGGGTAGATCTGTAGTTCTTAAACTCAAGCAACATCAGAATCACTGGGAGTGTTTGTTAATACACAGATTGCTGAGTCTACCCTGGAGTTTCTGATTCTGAAGGCCCAGGTGGGACCCAGACAGGGCCTGGGGATTGACATTTCTAAAGAGTTTCATATTGACACTGAAGCTGGTGTCACAGGACCATACTTTGAGAGCCCCTGGAGTGGATGATCCCTGAGATCTCTTCCAGCTCTAAAATGTTTATAACTCAGCTCTGTCAATTTCCTGGACTTACTGGAAGATACGATGTACTCCTTGAATCTCTGCTTTATTTAATTTTGTTTGGTGTCATTTCTTGTCCTACTCTAAGTTGCTTTCCCTTAGAAATTATTTCCTTCCCCAATCCCCCGTTCTTTGTATACAGCCAAACAATGTTTGTTTAAGTAATATTAGTGAAATACATTTCCAGAACTGCTCTTTGGGGAAATTTAAATGAAATTTTAAAGTATCATTAAGAATGCAAATAATAAATTCTTTGGTTAGCTGTAGGCATCTTTACATTGGGATGACTAAAAAAGGTTCTGGTTAATTAGAAGTAATTTGTTAGGAACCTGAATTCTCTTTTTTTCTCTCTCAGATTAAAACTCAGTTCCCAGCTGGATGCTTATAAGTGCAGGAAATGTAATTGTCAGACGATTAATTGCAAAAGATAGATAATTAGAGTTCATATGCTGTGTCAAATATGGGTAACCAAGAGGTTGACTTACATGTTGAAAGGGAGCAGCTGAAATCTAGACTGTGGGTTGTGGCTATAGATAGGTGATTTACCTTTACTACAAGAGCTTATAGAATGAACATTTACCTGAATTTTGCCTTTTTAATCCCATTTTGAGCAAATTCCTCACAATAAAAAATACTGGAAGAGTTCCCACTATCTGAAATCAGGCTTAGAAAACTGAGCTGTTGCTGAGCCACCATTCTAACGTTAAATAAAAGATTTGGGCCATTTTAATACCTTCTTCTTTTTAACTCTGTTAAACTTACCTGATACATTTTCCCCAGTTCAGATGACTTGTTTTATGTACTAATTTTCAATGGTTGGATCTTATTTCTTTTTAAATTAATGCTACTTCTTCCTGGAAGTTAAGTGCTTTCATCATAAATCATTGGATCTCAAGATGGACTCATTTCTGCCTTTTTAAAATAGATGTATTTCTGCTGTTTCTTTTTAAATCGTCCGACAACAACAACAAAATAGTGAAAAAAGTCTTACGACCTGTCGGTGATTAAATATCTATCTCCAGTTTGGCTCACCTGTTGGTTTATTGAAAGTCACAGTGAAATTAATAAATACTACATTTTTCTCTTGCATTTGTAATAAAACTCTCAGTCTTCTAAACTTTGTATTTTTACTAAAGAGTTTTCAGCCCTCATAAATACTGTCTTACAAATTCAGCTAATGACCCAAATCCAGCTTGTTTGTTGTGTAGGAGTTGTATTAAAATAACTCACTGTATGTGTATTGTCATTAATGATATGCTCATTTTGATAATGGGGCTGCAGATTTTTAGTCTATAGTCCTTGGGGAGATGCTGCAATTTTTTTTTTTTTTTTTTTTTTTTTAAACTAAGTATTGTTCTGGCTCCTTTCCTTGATTGGCCCAGAAATAGCAATCAGCTGGGGAGCAGGATGACATGCCTCTTAGCGATCCCTTTGATCTTTGAGATGAGTATCAACATTGTATGCTTCCTAATGGAAGTGTAATTTAATGAAATCTATTGGGTAAACATACTTCAGATGTTCAAAGGAGGTGACAAAATTTTTGCTGGCAGCCGGGACCTGGCTGCTTTCCAGCTTGCCTCTAGCTGCTATGCGTGTAGCATTGAGAAAGGCACTTAAAATAGGAACACAAAGTATTATTTTCATTGTGTTTCAACCCCCCTGCCCACCCTCCCCTACCAATTTCTTTCCCTTAAGTTTATTTCTATGGTGTTTCTGCAAGTGTCCTTTGACATATCACCTTTCCCTAGTATAAAGTGGAATGTGAGAGTTGATCTTTTTATATTTTCCTTGGTTTATTTCATGACAAGAGTAGTACATTCAATGTATGGCACCAAACTCAGGAGAAGTTGTAGGCAGGAGACTTACATCAAAATCCTAGAGGGAAAAAATGTACTCTATGAAAAGGACATATTTCAGTACCAGTTGATTAAATTAAACATTCTATTTTGAGAGGAGATGATAGAGCATTTTTGTTTTAACAATCCTTGAAGAAGTGTAATGGAAATAAGCATAGACAGCAGGAGTCAGGGGACCTGACTCATCTCAGTGAAGTCACTTTCTAGCTGTGTCATGTAAGGCCAGTTACTTTCTCTCTCTGGACCTCAGTTTCCTTATTTGTAAAATGAAGAGATTGTCTCTGGTGGTTCTAAAGGTCATTTTCAGCTGTGAGATGTGATTCTTTTTAAGACTGAAGATCAGCACTGTTCAATAGAAATGTTATGGCAGCCACATATGTAACTTTTAAGTTTTCTAGGAACCACATCAAAAAATGCAAAACGAAAGAGGTGAAATTGATTTTAGTAATATATTTTATTTAACCTAATAGCTGGAAACAAAATATTACCATTTCAAAATGTAATAAATACTAAAAATTTTAATGAGATATTTTACATTCTTTTTTCTTGTCTTCAGAGTCCAGTATATGTTTTACACCTACAGTAGATTTCAGTTCTGACTATCCATATTTCAAGTGCTCAATAATCACATGTGGCTGGTAACTACTGCACCACGTTATACAGCAGCTCTAGGTGCTACAATGCAACTATGCCAAACCACATTTCCAGGAGCCTGTTGGGCATAAAAATAAAGGTTCCTAAGCCTCCACCTCTTCCCTCAGCTAGTGGTTCTCAATTTTGCCAGCACATTGGAATCACCTGTAGAACTTTAGAAACTACTGATGCCTGGATCCCCTACCAGAGATTTTAGTTTAGGTGGTCTAGGTGTAGCCGGGACCCAGGTATTTTTTTTAAAAAGCTCCCCAGGTGATTCCAATGTTCGATCAAGGTTGGGAACTGCCTCACTAGATATAATGTTCTTAAAAGGAAGCTGTATGCTTCCCATTACTAACGAAGTTTCTGTCATCTCCAGTCTCTCCTTTTCCACCCCACTTTCTTGGCAATAAGGGGTATATAGAATCTTTAGATCAGTCCCAAAATGTTGTCACTCAGTAAACCATAAACTAATAGATATTTGTGGACACTTTGAAGTGTTTTCAGAACAATAACAACAAAAAACATCATGTAAGGTACAAGGGGAGCCTTTGACGTTAGTCTTAAGGCTCTTTTATACTCAAATTCTGCACGGTATATCAATGCAATTGCCACAATCACTAGTACTGTTTTGATATTATAACAGATTTATTTCTTAGATAAAAGCTATTTCTCCTATAGACCAGCTACTTTTTATAAAAAAAACCAAATTGGCCAGGTGCAGTGGCTCACGCCTGTAATCCCAGCACTTCGGGAGACCCAGGCAGGCAGACCATGAGGTCAAGAGATCGAGACCATCCTGGCCAACACAGTGAGACCCTGTCTCTACCAAAAATACAAAAATTAGCCGGGCGTGGTGGAGGGCACCTGTAAGCCCAGCTTCTTGGGAGGCTGAGGCAGGAGAATGGCTTGAAACTGGGAGGCAAAGGTTGCAGTGAGCCAAGACCACACCACTGCACTCCTGCCTGTTGACAGAGTCTCAAAAAAAAAAAAATTGATTGAGTTATAATTCACATAGCATAACATTTTCCATTATAAATATACAATTCAGTGATTTTTTAAGGATATTTATACAGTTGTTCAGACATAACCATAATCGAGTTTTATGACACTTCTTAGAAGCTCCCTCATGATCATGTGCAGTCAGTCCTCATTCCCACTCCCATTCCATGCAACCACTGATCTGCTTTCCTGCTTCCTCGTTCTGTAGTTTTGCCTTTTCTAGAAATTTTATATTAATTTATTGAATGGAATCCGGATAAATCAATATGGAAGAAATTGCTATCTTAAAAATACTAAAGTCTTCCAATCCATTTAGTTAGATTTTCTTTAATTTCTTTTAGCAATGTTTTGTAGTTTTCAGTATACAGGTCTTGTACCTCTTTTGTGACATTTATTTCTAAATATTTTCTTTTAATTGTGTTGTGAATGACATTTTTTTCTTTCCTTTTTCATTTTTTCATTGTTAGTACATAGAAAATACAATTGATTTTTGTATATTCATCTTGTATCCTGCAACCTTGCTGAAACCTTTTAATATTTCAAGTAGTTTTCTTTGTTGATTCTTCTGGATTTTCTACATAAAATACCATGTCATCTGTGAATAAAGACAATTTTACTTCTTTACAATGTGTATACCTTTAATTTTAAAATTTTCTTTATTTTTTATTTTTGCTTTTTTGCACTGGCTACACACTGATATAATATTGAATAAAAATGGTAAGAATGGATTTCTTTGCTTTCGTCCAATTTTAGGGGGAAGTATTCTGATTGTCACTATTAGAATGATTTTAGCTACAGGTGTTTTGTAAATGCCCTTTATCTGGTTGAGGAATTTCCCTTTTATTCTTAGTTTGGGTCTATATTATAAATAGGTGTTGGATTTCATCAAATGCTATTTCATTCTGTTGAGATGATCATGATGTTTTTGCCCTTTATTGTGTTAATATATATTGCATTAATTGATTTTTAGATGTTAAACCAGCCTTGTATTCATAGGATAAATTTTACTTTGTAATAGTGTATAACCCTCCTTATATGTTGCTGTGTTTTACTTATATTGTGTTAAGGATTTTTACATCTCTGTTTACACAGGGATATTGGTCTAGGAGTTTTCCTGTCGTATCTTTATCTGATATTTACATCACAGTAATACTAGTCTCATAGAACGAGTTAGGAAGTGTTTCTTCCTTTGTTTTCTAATGATGATTTTGTGTAGGGTTGTTTATTTCTTCCTTAAATGTTTGATAGAACTCATCAGTGAAGCCACTTGGGTCTGAGCTTTTTGTATGAAAAGATTGTTTTACTAATTTAATTTTGTTACTTCTTATATTCTGTTCTCTTTTGAGTCTATTTTTATAATTTATATATTTCTAGCAATTTGTGCCCTTTATCTAAATTCTCTGATTTATTGACAATAAATTCTTCGTAATATTCCTTTATAATCTTTTTGATTTCTGTAGTGTCTGTAACAAATGTCTCCTTTTCTTTTCGTGATTTTGTAACTTTTGTGTCTTAAAAACAACTTTTGGATTCTTTTATTATTTATCTGTTTTCTGTTTTATTGATTTTGGCTCTGATTTTTATTTCCTTTTCTACCTACTCCAGGTTTCATTTGCTCTTCTTTTTCTAGCTTCTTTTCTAGAAGTGAGATTATTGATTTTAGACTCCCCCACCTCCCTTTCTTCCTCCTTTCCTCCTTCTTTCCTTGCTCTGTTGCCAAGGCTGGAATGCAGTGGCACCATCTCAGCTCACTGCAACCTCCGCCTCCCAGGTTGAAGTGATTCTCCTGCCTCAGCCTCCCGAGTGGCTGGGATTACAGGTGCATGCCACAACGCCCAGCTAATTTTTGTATTTTTAATAGAGACGGTGTTTCACCATGTTGGCCAGGGTGGTCTTGAACTCCTGAACTCAAGTGATCCACCTGCCTCAGCCTCCCAAGGTGCTGGGATTACAGGCATGAGCCACTGCATCCAGCCAGATCTTTCTTTCTTTCTTAAGACAAGTGTTTAAAGCTCTAAATTTTCCCCTACCAGCTAGCTGCTTTTAAAATTTAAACCTGTGGACATTTTCTATATTATTGCCCAGATTAATGTTCATATTGGGCTATAATAAAATTTGAAAGTAGGCTTGGGAGGCTAAGAATCGGAGCTTTTTTTTTTTTTCCAGTAGTAACTCAAATGCTTTTAAGGTCTCAGTAATTGTTTAAGGTATATGAAATGCACAAACTGATGGAAACGTGTCTTTCTAGATGCATTGAAGAGGCCTGAATGTTTTACCACAGTGTTTTTGCTTTAGAAGAATTAGGTCAATAATACGAATCACATGCCAATGGTCCGTTTCATTGATGGGAAGAATTCAGCAATGGTCTTTTTTTTATTATTAAAAAAAAGTTTCTCCATAAATTTTTATTTGAAAGCCTTCAAGCATATAGAAAAGTGAGAAGAAGGGTACAATTGCCCGTGTACCTCTACCTAAATTTAATAACTGTTAATGCTTTTCCTCATTTGCTTTCTCCGTAAGGGAGGGATTCTTTAATTCAATCTCTGAATGTTTCTCAAGAAGGAATTAAGGATAAAGTCCCAAGTTTCTATCTTGAATGACGAGGTGTTTCAAGGGATGGCATGACCTAATCAAGTTGTGAAAGACTGGGGGGCGGGGGGAGTTGTTTTTTTGTTTATTTTGGTAGGGGAACAGTTGTTGTAGAATCAGTAATTCACTTGAGGTGTTTTAAATTTGAGATACCTCAGATACATCCCAGTGGAGAAATTAAATAGCCAGTGAGATTTATCAAGTTTGAGTTCAGAGGAGAAACTGAGTTAAACCAATTTTGACATCAGCATATAGATATTATTTAAAGCTTCAGAAATAAATGGGGATACTTACGGAGAGAAGAGAGTTCTTGACCAAGCTCGCAGGAATTGTAGAGTTCAAGTAGAATTTAGAATTGTATTTAGAGTTCCATTCAATGACTTGAATTGAATTATGAAAAAAAGCTACTAATGAGGAAGATCATTTCTACAGAAGAGACTATTTCAGAAAAGAGGGGAGTTTAACCAAGTTGAATACTATTGAGAAGCTGAGTGAAAGGAAGACATAAAAAAGTATCTATTAGATTGTCAGCATGATGGTCACTGTTAACCTTGACAAGAACCTGTAGGTTGAGTGGTAGGACCGAAGATTCAGCAAATCCCTTTAAAGCCTGACTTGGCCAGGTGCGATGGCTCACACCTGTAATCCCAGCACTTTGGGAGGCCAGGCCTAAGTGGAAGGATCACTTGAGCCAAGAGTTCAAGACCAGCATGGGCAAATAGGGAGATTTCCCCATCTCTAAACAAAATAAAAATAAAGCCTGACTTGATCATTTCTAACCAGTTACTGAAATATTTATATATAAAGATTGGGCCAGGTGCAGTGGCTTATGCCTGTAATTCCAGCACTTTGGGAGGCCAGGCCTAAGTGGGAGGATCACTTGAGCCAAGAGTTCAAGACCAGCATGGGCAAATAGGGAGATTCCCCATCTCTAAACAAAATAAAAGTAAAGCCTGACTTGATCATTCTAACCACAGTTACTGAAATATTTATATGGAAAGATTGGGCCAGGTGCAGTGGCTCGTGCCTGTAATCCCAGCACTTTGGGAGGCTGAAGCAGGCAGATCACTTGAGGTCAGGAGTTCAAGACTGGCGTGGCCAACATGGTGAAACCCCATCTCTACTAAGAATACAAAAAATTAGCCAGGCGTGGTGATGCACACCTGTAGTCCCAGCTTCTTGGGAGGCTGAGACAGAAGAATGGGAGGCAGAGGTTTCGGTGAACCAAGATCGGGCTTCCCACCTGGGCAACAGAGCAAGACTCCATCTCAAAAGAAAAAAAAAATTTATACATGAAGATTATTAAAGACAAAATTATTGCTTTATTAAACAAATTCAGTTTTAGGTTCATTTCTCTTAAGCAGATATTTATCAGTAACCCATTCAATGCTCTTGATAATGTAGGTGATGAAAACTGCAGTTTTTCAGTCAATGTGAACCTGGTGTGCTGCTGACAAAGGACTGTTTCCGCTAAGAACATAAGTTTACTCTGAATGTATACGTGGTCACAACCACTTAAAAATATTTTTCAGCAGAGTTTTCTTTATGCCTCTTTTATTTCTAACCAATGCAACTGCCAGTTGTACCAATGTTTAAAATAAGTTGCCTTAAAAATAAAAAATAAACAAGCTAGCTGTTCTTTCTTCAGCAATGGGGGTAGAGGTAATGGTGATAGAAGAAGGGAAACGTATGAGGATATGTAACTACATTGGTTATATAAAGTGATTTACAGCTGGGTGCAGTGGCTCACATCTGTAATCTCAGCACTTTGGGAGGCCGACGCAGGCGGATTACCTAAGGCCAGGAGTTCAAAACCAGCCTGACCAAAATGGTGAAACCTCATCTCTAATAAAATTACAAAAACTAGCCGGGCATGGTGGCAAGCACCTGTAATCCCAGGTTCTCGGGAGGCTGAGGCAGGCAAATCACTTGAACCCGGGAGGTGGAGGTTGCAGTGAACTGAGATCACACCACTGCACTCCAACCTGGGTGACAGAGTGAGACTCTGTCTCAAAAAAAAAAAAAAAAATTAAATAAAAAATAAAGTGATATAACTTTAGAAGCTTTGCCTGGTTTTAAGTTCTTGCTCTGATACTCATTTTCTGTTTGAACTTGGTCAAATTATTTAATCTCTATGCTTTGGTTTTCCTATCTGTAAAATGGAAATAATATCTGCCTCAAAGGATTATTGTGAAGAGTAAATTAACATACACACACACACACTCATAGCTCTTAGAATAATGCCTGATCCATAGTAAGCTCAAAAGATATATTAACTATTATTTTTGTCTGATACAAATTAGGTTGGTTTTTCACTAACTTGCTCAATTTCAGAGTAAAATATAATCTAAATTAGGCCAAACTTTCCAAGAGAGATGGTTCCTTTGGCTTGAGACTTTTCTTGAGTTGTAAACCCACAAACCACACTTGGTTACTCCGTGTACTGAGTGACACCATTTAATTACTGATTTACCTTACTTTACCATTTTCATGTTATATTTTCCAGCTCTAGAAAACAGACCTGGATGAATATGTAAATAGGTTAAAGTTTATCTCTCATGTACAGTCTCACATAAACTAGTGCCAGTTTTACTTATGGGAAAGGATGAAAGATACTTGATTAACCTCTTCTCAAAGTTATGGTTCTTAAAATAAGAAATCATGCCATGATTTGCAGCTGACTCCCCACTGTTTATATTAAATGCCATGAAATATTATAATAGATCACCCCTAAATAATTTTCATTAGGTTTCAGAATATTTGATATTCTTTGGTATGACCTTTCTCCACTGGATTATGTCCTACATAGAAATGCTTTCTCTCCAAGCATTCAGAATGCACTTGAGTTCTTAGTTAAAACAAGTCTCTGTCAGCAGCCAGCCAGGTTTATACTGACTGAAGAACTGGTCTTTCTATTTTATTAGACCATAATCTGCATTTTCCTTATCCATAAGGGGATAAGGTTAAGTTATTCTTAAAGAGTCTCATAATTCTGAAGTGCTATTATTCTGTGATTTATAAAATGTTAATATATATTTATACTTTATTCTGTGACAACATTAAAGTTGGTTTATTTTGTTTGAAGTTGGATAGTTTTCCTTTTACTTGATTTATCCACAGATTCCAAACACATGGTAAACTAATCTCACCACCACCACCAAATGAGCTCAATGGGATTTCCTTACTTCTTAGAGTTCCTAGATACTTTTGTAAAATCTTCTTTCTTAAAAAAAAATTTATAGAATGTGCTGTGACTATTTAGAGGAGCAAAATGACCGTAATTTGCAGATATATTTAAACTAAACAGAAAAGAACAAAGATTGTGGGATACATTCATTGTAACTATTGATTTGCTATTTTTGAGTTTAGTCACATGGGGCTCAAATGAAATAAAGATTGAGTGGATGCAGTTAGAGTTTTGACCACCATTTTTGTTCGTTTGTTCATGTGACTTCCAAGGGTTATCATATTTAGATGACCAATTTTCTTAGAAATGCTGTTGCTTCAAGCGGTAGGTGCTCTATTCAGGTAGCCTGTCACTTTAATAAATGTCTTCCCTCCTAAGTGTCTCTACCTGAATTATTCTATTTTCACCACTGGAACTGAAATGTTATCCAGGAGAGTTTTGTCTAAAGAGAAAGGGGGTGGGAGGGATGGTACCATCAGTCGTGCATCTGCTAGATGTCAGCAAAGGCTTAAAGTAAATGAAGGAATAACCAGGCTTTGGGAAAAGTTGCCTTATCTAGTCTGTATCCTGTACAAATATTTCAACATAGGTAAGGGGAGATATGGCATTTAATAAATATATATAAGGAAAACTTGGGGTATTTAACTTTTTTTACATTGTATTGTTTGAAATACTATGATAGATGTTATACCTCTGAAACTTTTTTGCTGAAGTCACACATGACCCCTGTTTCTCAGGTCTTTCTTCAGCTTTTATCTTGTCATCTATGTAGCACTTGGTTCCCTCCCTTCTTCTTGAAACTAGCTTCCTTGACTCCATACTCCCTTGGCCTCCCCCTGGGTCTCTGTTCTCAATCTCCATTGAATTCTCTTTTTCTGCCTTCTTCTTAATGTTTGCATTTTCACGTCATTGTTGTTTTGACTTGTCATCTCTTTATTTTCTCTGGTTAATTTTACGTATGCCTATGGCTTTCACCAATGTCTATAGATTAACGACTTCAAAATTATATCTCTAGCCTAGACTTTCACATTGCATTCTGTACAATTTTTTCAATTGTCCATTTCACATGTCCCAGTCCTACAGACATTCAAATACAGTGTTCCAAGTTGAATTCATTAAACTTTTTATCTTTTCTCCAAAACCTGTTCTTCTTCCTGCATTTCTTCTTCCTGCATTTATTATGCTGGTTAACACATATGTTGGTTATTCTAATTAATGTGCCATCTACACAGTTACCCATATGAGAAACCTTGAAGACATTTCATACTTGTTTCTTTGCCTTACCCTCGCTCCCACTACGTCTCATGGGTTCCACCTCTAGACTATCTCTCCCTCCATCTTCCCTTCTTCACTGTCGCTCTCTAAATGAGGGCCACATGGTCTCTCTCTTGAGCTTTAGGAACAAACCTGAGACTTCTGTCTTCAGTCAAGTCCTCCTGTCTGTTTTTCACTTTGAGTTGAGAGAAAACGCCTTAACAACGTAAACCTGATAATATCAAACTATTATTTTTGTGACTTTACAGTACCTATAGGAGTTCATAAAGCCTCAGTCTACAGGTCAAATCTAGCTAAAAGACATGATATCCTTGCCCTGTTCAGTGTTTTTCATACATTGAAATTGGTTGCCAAGGCCGGGCGCAGTGACTCATGCCTGTAATCCCAGCATTTTGGGAGGCCAAGGCGGGCGGATCACGAGGTCAAGAGATCAAGACCATCCTGGTGAAACCCCATCTCTACCAAAAATACAGAATTAGCTGGGTGTAGTGGCTTGCGCCTGAAGTCCCAGCTACTTGGGAGGCTGAGGCAGGAGAATCGTTGGAACCCGGGAGGCAGGGGTTGCAGTGAGCTGAGATTGTGCCACTGCACTCACTCCAGCCTGGCAACAGAAAGACTCCATCTCAAAAAGAAAAGAAAAAGAATTGTTTGCCAACATTAAAATATTGAGAGATACCACATGCTTTCAAATTTCGGGTTTCTACAGAAATTCTAAGAGATCTGGAAAATTTGGAAATAGCTACAGCTAAGTCGCTTTCCGCTGGGTGGAACATACTTTGTCTGGGTCCCCACTGTCACCTGCCATTTCACCCACTTTAATTGTTGGCCTCCCTCCTGTGGGCATCTGAGTTTGCTTCTCCTAGGTCAATGTTGGACTCTTGATTATGCCTTTTAAGGCCTCCTGTGATGGACCCTTCCCTTTTACCTACCGTTTTCTCTAACAATTCTTTTCTTTTCACCCTTTGCCCATACATGCTAAAGCACCACCGTTTAGAGTTGTGCATCACATTTTAGGCCTCAGTTATTTTATACACGCTATATCCTTATCCTGGAATGTTTCTCCTTTCCTTCTTGCCTGCTTGACAAACTACTTGGCATATGAGCCCCCGGTCAAGCTTCTTCTTTGTAAAGCTGTTCTTGACCTGATTCAACCAAGTTTGTTCCTTCCTTTATTTGACTGTATCAAAATAAACCTCCATTTTCTAGTGTGTCAAGTTTATGCTTACTGCAATTATTTGTCTTCATGCCTGCCTTTCCTGGTATCATCAAGGAGCTCACAGTTCAGGAACCTGTTTCATTACTAACACAATATCTGGCATACACTGCTGCTCAACACATTGTTGTTAAATGAAGAAACAGATGGATGAATATAGAACCCCATACCTGTAATCTTCTTTAGATTTGTTATATTTTTTGGTCTGAGTACAAGATGGTCAATAAAACTTTGTGCTTTTATTAAATAATAAAATTTTCTCCCCAAAACTAGTGGTAATCCTTATCTTATGTCATCATAACATTTTTCAGTTTTACAACTGAAATTCCAATATTTCTGGTCTTTCATGGTAAACTATTTTAGTAAATTTAAATCTTTCTCTTCTCTCTTAAGGTAAATTGTTAAAGTTCTTAAAAGATGTTTACAAAAAAATGAACAAAAGAAAAAAATTAAGTAAGAAAGTAGATATTCTAAAATTGCACTTCTGATCAACGTTTTACACTTTGATTTTAAGAATACAATATTAATAGTCATACTTTAAAAAACTCTAGGTAATTTAATTACTAATTGGAGTTAAAAACTTTTTGCTACTACCCTTCCCCAACTCACAACCCCCACCTCCAGCCTTCAGAAATCTAAAAAATTTTACACCTAAAATTATTCATGGTTTGCTTTTAAATTGAATTAGTCAGATTGTTTTTGTTTGTTGGGGATAATTGAGCAACTTATTTTCTAAAATAATGCCTGAAATTAAAATGTAGCTCTTTCTTAAAAGGGATAATGCATGAGTTTAGAATAGCACAGTTTGTATGTGGGAAATTTTAAAGTTGACATTTACTTCATTTTCTATGATCTTATGCCCTCAAGTTTATATAATATTATATCCTCCGTGCTATTTTACCAATAAACATAAAGTGGTTAGTTAACCTTGAAGTTAAGCAGCAAAATATCTCTCTGCCCATGTTCCCTAGAATTCTTACTTTATTTTTTTTTTTTTTTTTGGAGACAAGGTCTTGTTCTGTCACCCAGGCTGTAGTGCAGTGACATTGCCACGGGTCGCCGCAGCCTCGACCTCCTGGACTCAAGCGATCCTCCCACCTCAGCAGTCTGAATAACTGAGACCACAGGTGCATGCCACCACACCCAGCTAATTTTTTTTTTTTTTTTTCCTAATTTTTTGTAGAGACAGGGTTTTACCATGTTGCCCAGGCTGGCTGGTCTCGAACTCCTAAGCCTAGGCAAATCCTCCCACCTCGTCCTCCCAAAGTGTTAAGATTACAGGCTTGAGCCACTGTGCCCAGCTTCTTACTCTTTTTAAATCTACTATAATTTTTTAACTTATTCTAGATAAATTAGATATTCATATTTGCTTGTTGTTATCTGTGTTGCGGTTATATCTGTGACCTTCCAGTCAACAACCCCTACCAAAAAAGGAAGACATTAAATCAAATAGAATTGAATGATTAACCAGTATGATAAACATGATATAGTAGAAGGATGCCTGCAGGTGTTTGTGTTGAATTTCTTACGTGAACATGACTGTGGACCCACTGTCATCAGGTCATGCGTTTTTAATTATTTTGCTAAAAGTGAACTGGATTTATATGCATCTCTCTTCATTTTCTCCCCAAGCTCATGCTTACGACCAGAAGTATGACTATATCTTTATTACAGTTGGCTCCAGCCCTGGAATCAAATGTCCCCAGCTCCCTCAAGGATGGGGAGATCGTGAGCTTTTTAAGGAAGTGTAAACTCTAACCCTATATAACCCTGTGTGCTTTTTAAAAAATAGTAATTTAGGATTAAACTTCTTTATTTTATCATAATTAACTTTGACTTCTTTTTCATTATTCTGTGTCTAGTGTTGGTATCCTTCAAGTAACTGATTTCCATGTTTTTACATAGTGATTCTTTAGGAACAAACAAAATAAAGGGTTTTATAGAAGTTTGGAGTGTGTTTATTTATTTTTATTGACATATAATAGATGTGCATATTTTCAATGTACATGTGATAATTTTATATATTTATGTAATCAAATCGGGGAATTGGGATGTCCATCACCTTAAATATTTTTTATTTATGCTAGGAACATTCTAATTATTATCTTCTAGTGATTTTGAAATGTACAGTAGATTATTGTTAACTGTAGTCATTCTACTGATCTATGGAACACCAGGTGTTATTTTTTTCTATCTTACTGTATATTTGTAATCATTAATTAACCTCTCTTCATCCTCCTCTCCCCCTACCCTTCTACACCTCTGGTAACCACCAGTCTGTTCTCCATCTTCATGAGTTCCACCTTTTTAGCTCCCACATATGAGTTAGAACGTGTGATATTTGCCTTCATGCGCTTGGCTTATTTCACTTAACATCATATAGAATGTGCTTTTTATTTCAATTGCTTAGGCTTTCTCTCACTTCTGAAAGAAAGCAAACAAATTTTCTTGCTGCCTATTGTTTCTCCTAAGAAGACAGAAGATGCTCCTTTGGTAAGTTACTCGTTTTGTAATTAGTGAAATCTAAAATTAAAATTTTGATTTTGAGCAAATGTCTTCTTTAAATAAATTTTCTAAGTTTTCTTCAACTAACAGATGGTGGCTTTGGTAGAAATTTTAAGAGGACAACCATTTTATTAATGTTTAATTATTGTGGAGTATGTGATAGAAATCATCTGGTATCACTAATTGGTCAGTTTTGAAAGTTTTATCGCTTGTTGCTATCTATGTGAAATAGTGCACTTCTGTTGTAATCTCTTGGGCCATTAGTTACCATTTCTTATTTTACCCAATGCATGTATGTATGATGTCATAGATCTGCAGAAACGGGATGGATAAGATTCACTGGATTCCTTATTCCTTCTTAAATGGGCCAAAGTGTGATTGTTCTCCATGGCACAGGTTTCAGTATTCTGCCACTTTACAAAATGAGTCAAACATGGGGATTCCTTCTTTTTCCCTTGAGAAACTGCTCCATGATCCAAAAGATCTCACTGTTTTGGAACTTTTCTTAAACTCATGCCTGAAATTTCCCCATCAGTTAAACTATACTGCTGAAAAGTTGTACTAAAACTACAACTTGAAGTTCTTGTTGCATTGTTGGAAAACTTACCTAGCAGATGCTAGAGATGGTTCTACCAGTATGATGAAAATGATTATAGTTATGTTGATGATAAAGATGTACAGGGAAAACTCTCCCTTCCACTTCTGTTCCCTATCCCAGTTTGCCATTCCAACCTCCTCCCAAACCTCCAACCCAGGTAACTACTGCTTGAATTTCTTGTGTATCTTTACAGATTCTCTTTAAATATATACAAGCAAATACAAACGTACATTCTCCCCCAACCCTGCTTTAAACAACAACAAAATGGCACATCACACAAAAGACAGCATATGCTATACACACTATTTTACACCCTGCTTTTCCAGTCGATCTTGGAAAACTTTCCATATCAATACGTAAAGAGCTTTTTTATTTTTTTTTTTTTTTTTTTTACAGCTTAATGCACCCATTGTATGGATGTACCAAATTTATTTAACCAAATCCATGTGAATTAGCTTTTGCTATTGCACATGCTGCTGAAATGAATAACTTTCAACTATGTCATTTTTCATATGGACATTTTTCGTAAGTAGAATTACTTCTTCCAAGAATATGTGGATTTACAATATTGATCATTCTTTCATAGTTGTCCTCCTGGCATTGCATGGAGATATTGGTTACTTGCAAATTGAATTATCAGTTATAAAATGAAGAATATTGGTTAACTAATCAGAGTAAAGGGGAGGTCACTGTAGTTTTTATTAGCTTTTATGAGCAAGAAGGAATGTCTTTTATATGTTTTCAGAAACTGTTTTTATGCTTTGCTAGTTTTTTTGGTGGAGGAGGTGTGGGGATTGGTTGTTGATTTCTCTTGTTAAGTTCTATAATTTTTTTAAATGCTTTGAAGATTGTTCCCTATCAAAGATGAAATCTGCATGTATTTTCCAGTTTACTATTTGTCTTTCATTTAATCAAACACTAAATTTATCCTGTGTTTATTCTATATGTTGCCAAACATTTTTGTTTTTTATATAGTTGAAATTATTAATCTTATATGGTTATGCTTTTAGAGTCATAGTTGGAAAGGATTTTTTTACCTCAGGATTATAAAAAATTAAGTTTAATCCTGGTTGATTGTCTTTTATGTTTTTACCTTAAATGAGGACTTTTCTTCCACTATATGTTCTCACTGGTTGTTGTTTGTATGACTCGATTTCTATATTTTAATTTTGTAGCATGCTACCTTATTAAATTCACTTATTGTTTGCAGTTCAGTTTATTCTCTTGGATTTTTGAGATATACAATTATATCGTCTGTAAGTAATGATGGTTTTACCTCTTCCCTTCCAATTTTACGCTTCTAACTTCTTTTACTAATCTAATTATGTTTGCTAGTGTTTCAGGCCGGGTGCGGTGGCTCACGCCTATAATCCCAGCACTTTGGGAGGCCGAGGCGGGCGGATCATGAGGTCAGGAGATCGAGACCATCCTGGCGAACACGGTGAAACCCCGTCTCTACTAAAAATACAAAAAATTAGCCGGGTGTGGTGGCGGGTGCCTGTAGTCCCAGCTGCTCAGGAGGCTGAGGCAGGAGAATGGTGTGAGCCCGGGTGGCGGAGGTTGCAGTGAGCCGAGATCGCGCCATTGCACTCCAGCCTGGGCACAGAGCAAGACTCCATCTCAAAAAACAAAAAATAAAAGTAAAATGTTAAATAATAGTAGTGTTAGTGGTCACTTTATTGTCTTTTTTTTGAAAAACAGCTTTATTGAGATATACTTGATATATATGTGGCTGTGCATAAACTATGGTATATGCTTGTTTTTTGTTACTTTCGTGCTTACTTCTTGCCTTCTGTGGGGTAAATCACATAATTTTTTTTTTTTTTTTTGAGATGGAGTCTTGTTCTGTCACCCAGGCTGGAATGCAGTGGTGTAACCATGGCTCACTGCAGCCTTAACCTCCCAGGCTCAAGCGATCCTCCCACTTCTGCCTCCTGAGTAGCTGGGACTACAGGTGTGTGCCACCATGCCTGGCTAATTTAAATCACATAGTTTTTAATATTCTGTTCTCTCTCAATTATTAAAATTTTAGTTATATAGTAGTCCTCCGTTATCTACAGTTTCACTTTCTGTGGTTTCAGCTATCTGTAGTATAGTGTAATAAGATACCGTATTATTGTTGTTAGTCTCTTACTGTGCCTAATTTATAAAATAAAATTAATAATAGGTATGTATATACGGTCATGTGTTGCTTAACGACAGGAGTATGTTCTGAGAAATGTGGCGTTGCCATTTCATTGTGTGAACATCCTAGAGTATACTTAAACAAACCTGGATGGTCTAGCCTGTTGTTCCTAGGTTACAAATCTGTACAGCGTATTACTGTACTGGAGACTGCAGGCAATTGTAACACAATGATACGTATTTGTGTACCTAAAGATATCTAATTATAGAAAAGGTACCCTAAAAATGTGGTACTATAATCTTATGAGACTGCCTTTATATGTGTGGTTCATCATTGACCGAAACATTAAGCAGCACATGACTGTAGGGAAAACTGTAGTATATATAGGGTTTGGTGTTTGTTATCTGAGATTTCAGACATCCACAGGGAGGTCTAGGAATACATCCCCCACAGATGAGAGGGGCTACTATGCCATTTCGTGTTATTTTTTAGTGGTTCCTGTGGAGAGTACAATGTGAGTATTTGGGTTTTTGCAGTCTACTTTCAAACAGTATCATATTACTTCCTGGATAATGTAGACATTACACACTGGAATTCCATTCACCTGTCTCTCACCATTTTGCTATTGTTTTCTTCTATTTTACTTCTACATATGCTATGAGATTCCTGACATATGCTTAGAAAAAGTCTTTTATATTTACCCAAGTATTTACTCTTATTGGAACTCTTTTTTTCCTTCTTGCAAATCTCATTTCCATTGAGTATCATTCCTCTTCAGTTAAAGAACTGGTTTTAGCATTTCTAGTACCTCTGGGTAGTTCTGTAGGAGGTAAATTCTCTCAGCTTTTATCTGTCTGAAGCATTTATTTATTTCACCATCATGTTTGAATGATATATTCACTGGATATTGAATTTTAGTTTGACAGTTTCCTTCTCTTCTTTCTGTATTTAAAGTTGTATTGTTTGGGTTTTTGTGGGGTTTTCAATTTTTTTTTTATTTTGCTTCTTCATGCATCTTGGAATTTTTGATTATATGTCAAGTATTTGATATAAAAGTACAGTAGAGAATGCAGCAGGGGAGCAGTTGTTTTGGCTTTTTTGGTTTTGAATAAAGTTTTAGTTTTGTTTCAGGCATCCAGAAAGGAAGGGTTAAGTCAATCTGATCTTCAGTTGGACTGTGTATGTGGCTTTTTTAGCTTCAGTCTAATTCAGATGTCTTTAGGCTGGGGTTAGGATTCTCCTTTCAGCATCGCTTAAGTTCCAAATGGTGGCGAGTTTTCAGAGATCTCGTTCTGCTTTTCAGCTGAGCCTCAAGCCTTTTAATTTGAGGGAGATTTTCCTGTGCTTTACAGCACCACTGCTTTTGGGGTTTCTGGCAAGTTGCCTATATTCTCCTGGCTTTGTGCACCTTGAGACAGTTCTCTCTGCCCGGCTGCATAGACTAAGCCTTGGAAATGTAGTTGCCTTATACCCTTTGAAGATTCTGAATGCCTCAGAATATTTTCTCTCAGCCCTTCTGTGCCCCTCTTCCACTCTAACTTTTGGTGGCTGAAATGCCAGAATGCGTTAGATAGGTTTCCATCAGCTCTTCTGCCCCCTACCTCCACCCTCAAGCCTATACTATAACCAAGATCTCAGAGCACTTAGCATGGACTTCCTTTAGTTCTGCTGCCTTGCACCCCTCCTTCAGAGGGCTGGCTTAAAATTGGGAGAGGTCTCGCATGACCCAGGGGGCATCTCTTTTAGCTCTTTTACCATGCTCTGAGCACTCAATGATGAACTATAGGAAAAGGCATTGGCTGGTTGACCCTATTACCTCACTCTGTGGCTCAGGCTCCTTGAGATCCTAATCTATTGTGCCAGCTCTGATGCAGCCCTTTAAAGTTTGCCAGAAGTTTGGCTGGTTTCTTCTTACTTAGATCTGTGGAGGTTTCCCCCACTCCACCAGGAATGAGAACAGCTGTGGCTCTCTTCGCTTTAAGAAAAAGGTTCATGATATTCTGGAATGTAGTTTCTTTAGGTGTCTTTGTGTCACCAGCTTTCTGATAGGTTTTCAAAACTATGATTTTGTGGCTTCTCCAGCTTGTATTCGTTAAGGTGCAAACAATAGTCTATTGTCATTTTCTATATCCTTTGGGAACCAGAAGTCCTGTGTTATTCTTTACATAGCCCGGCCTCCTCTGCTTCTCTGAACAGACCGTGTCTAGGAGCGCTTCTGCCAGCAACCAGCTTAAACCTGTTCTCACGTTTGTTATTTCAAACAAAGGAAATAGATTTTGTGCTTCCGAACAAGTCCCTCATCTTTACGAAGTGTATTTTGGCTGCCGCTTCTCAAGCTTATCTATTGCTGAGCACTCTTATTTTTCATGCTCTTTGTCACCTTCACCAAGTGGCTTGTGCATGGTCTCAGTGGCTTTTGGATACCTCTCCACATATTTTGGAGTCTGTGAATAATATCTATTTTATAGTTTTGTCAGAAATAGAGAATTCAGGGTGTATTTATTCTTGTTTTTCATTGATCTATTCTACTCAAGGGGGTAGGAGAGACAAAAGTGATGACTTTAAGGGAACCTGTTAACTTATGAAGCTGTGTTCATATTGTGAGCCCCACTTAATCATGACAACCCAGTATGCATTTTTTATTTCCTCTATGCAGATGTGTAGACTGGGTCTAAGAATGGTTAGACACCCTCTCTGCAGCCACGCACTCTGCAGCCACGCAGATAATACATAGCACAACTGGAATTGGAATCATTGTTTAATTCATACGATTAAATCATGTGCTGATAATGAAGTGCTTTATCTTTGAAGTTTTTCTGTTTTTTACTATCTGAATTCTTGAGAGTTTGGGATAAAATATACAAGTACTTTCTCTTGTAGGGACAGAGCCAAAGGGTGAATGGGAACCTAAATCCTCAGAAAACATTGAAGGCTCAAAGCAGAGGAAAATCAAGCTCAGATACAAACAAATCATGTCAAAAGCAAAAAGGCCAAAATTGGGAGACAAAATTGAGTCACAAGAGCCAAGAAGAACTGGAATAGAGTAGCCATCTGGTCTTTTTAGTCAGGAGAGCTTGGGTCATAACTGGGATTGGGAGTAAAGAGGCTGTGTTGGGCGTGAGTATTTGAGGCCACATTAAAATAAAGAGCTCAGAGGCAAACACAGTTTTGTATGCTAGAGGATAGACTTGCTAGCATTCTCAATAATGATTGTTATGATCAGAATAGTTGTATTTCTTTAATTCCTAGTATGTGCTATGCACTGTAATTGCTGCTTTATTAACTTTATCTTAGCTAGACCTGAAGTCCATATGAGTTCTTCCTCACAGCTTAAAAGGACAAAGCTGGAATTTAACCCAGTCTCATCAGTTGTCCAAAATCTGAGACCTTTCTACTTTATGATATTGTTTCTTCTAAAGACAAGAAAATACCAGCCAAGAAAACAAATTTAAAGGAGTGGTACAAAGTAGCCCCAAAACTCAATTAAAATTAAGGTGCATTTACAATATGAAATATACTTAAAGCAAAATAAGAAAACAAAAGGAATGACATCTTCAAGTTTCCATATCAGGGGTTAAGATTGAATGCCCTTTGGTTCATGTGAGACTCTGGAAGAATTTACTAATGTTCATCTCTGGGTCCAGCTGGGGCTACCATGCCTAAAGATAATTCAGAGAAAATTCTGGGGAGTGCCTCTCAGAGGAGTTGGAAAATTAGACAGATGAAGAAAAGTCCTGGGATCATTTTCCCCGGATGGAAAGTTGTAGAGTTGTTAAGTGTCTTCAGGTCTGTGAAGAGCTATGATGCCAAGTATGGTCAGCAGCTGTTTGTTGATCTCTACTGCATGTGCAACTGTAGAACCATAGGTTTAAGTTTAATTTGGAAAAATCATTCCTGCCAGTAACCAGTGATGGTTGGTAAGCTTCTTTGTGAAAGGTAAGGGACCCCCTTCCTGAGGTCTTCCTAAGATACATTCAATGTAAGATGCTGTGAGGGAGCAAGGCACCCTAAAGGACCTCTCAAGGTCCCTTCTAGCCCTAAGGTCCCGTTAGTATTGCATATTTATAGAACGCCAAAATCTGCTGTGTTCTTTGCAAGGACTAGAATTACATTCAATCCCTGTCCAGTGCTATCACAGTCAAAATTAGACAGATCAGCAATATCTTAGTTGCCAAATCGAGTTAAAGTTTACTGGGCACATGTCTACCCAAAAGTGTGTGTTCTCTTCAAGAACGTTAGACAGTGACCTAAGAGTACGGTAAAAGATCTTTGGTTAGTGCTCAAGCACTCCAGTGAGATTTGCATTCAGTTCCTCGAGGCTTTTTTGTAAAAACATCAATCTGCCATTTATTCTTATCTGTTAAGCAATCTAATTTAGAATTGTTGTCCCCAAAACTTTTCATTTAGAATAAAGTGCACCTGGTGTGGTGGTTTACGGACGTAATCTCAGCATTTTGGGAGGCTGAGACAGGGGGATTGCTTGAGGCCAGGGGTTCAAAACCAGCCTGGACAACATAGCAAGACCCCATCTCTAAAAAAAAAAAAAAAAACAATTAAAAAGTTAGCAGGGCCCAGGTGTGGTGGCTCACGCCTGTAATCCCAGCACTTAGGGAAGCCAAGGCGGGCAGATCACGAGGTCAGGAGATCAAGACCATCCTGGCTAACACAGTGAAACCCCGTCTCTACCAAAAAATAGAAAAAATTAGCTGGGGGCGGTGACGGGCACCTGTAGTCCCAGCTACTCGGGAGGCTGAGGCAGGAGAATGGCGTGAACCCGGAAGACAGAGCTTGCAGTGAGCCGAGATTGAGTCACTGCACCCCAACCTGGGCGACAGAGTGAGATGCCGTCTCAAAAAAAAAAAAAAAATGGTTAGCAGCATGCACCTGTAGTACCAGCTACTCAGGAGGCTGAGGTGGGAGGATTGCTTGAGCCTGGTAGGTCGTGGCTTTGGTGAGGTATGACTGTGCTGTTGCTCTCCAGCATGGACTACAGAGTGAAACCTTGACTCGAAACCACCACCACCACCACCACTACAATGAAAGCAATTACAGTTAAATGAAGGAAAAAAAGAATTCATACTTTATTGCCAAACAGTTTTAGATGGTATGTAATACTCTTTTATTTTGAACTGATAACTTTGAACTTCTCTGACCATGGATGATGGTCATTTTCATTTTTAAATCATTTTAAACTTTGTATTTGAAAATAATCTCAAACTTGCTGAAAAGTACAAAGTAGTACAAAGAAGAACATATGCTCTCTACCCGGGTTTACCTGTTGTTAGCATTTTGCTCCATTTGCTTATTTATTTATTTAATCTGTACAAATGTATGGGGTACCTGTGAGGGTTTTTTTTTTTTTCTTTTTTGACAGAGTCTTGCTCTGTCACCAGGCTGGAGTTCAGTAGCGTGATCTCACCTCACTGCAACCTCCACCTCCTGGGTTCAAGCGATTCCCGTGCCTCAGCCTCCTGAGTAGCTGGGACTACAGGCGCACGCCACCATATCCAGCTGATTTTTTGTATTTTAGTAGAAACAGGGTTTCACCATGTTGGCCTGGATGGTCTTGATCTCCTGACCTCGTGATCTGCCTGCCTCAGCCCCACAAAGTGCTGGGATTACAGGCGTGAGCCACCGCCCCTGGCTTATGTGAGGTTTTTTACATTTCTATATAATGCATAGTGTTCAATTCAGGTTATTTATGGTGTCTACCACCCAACTTAAGTATAGTCACTCCACTCTGCTGTCAGATGTTGAATTTGTTCCTTCTATCTTACTGAATGTTTGCACCCTTTAACCTACTTCTCTTCATCCTCCTTCCTCCTCCTAATTCACCTTTCCCAGACCCTGTTACATGTATTTCCACCATCTACCTCCATGTGATCAAATTTTTTAGTTCCCACATATAAGTGAGAACTTGTACTATTTGTCTTTTTGTGCCTGGCTTACTTTACTTTAGAGAACCACCTCCAGTTCCATCCATGTTGCTGCAGATGACATGATTTCAATTGTTTTATGGCTGGGTAGGATTTCATTGTGTGTATGGACCACATTTTCTTTATCCATTCATTTGTTGATGAACACTTAGGTTGATTCCATATCTTTGCTATTGTGAATAGTGCTGCAATAAACTTGCTAGTGCAGGTATCCCTTTGATATGTTGATTTGTTTTCCTTTGGGTAGATACTCGGTAGTGGGATTGCTGGATCGAATGGTACTTCTTTTTTTAGTTTGTTGAGAAATCTCCATACTGTTTTTCACAGTGGTTGTACTGGTTTACATTCCCACTAACACTGTTCACTTTTCTCATCATCCTCACCAACATCTGTTACCTTTCGTTAATAATAGCCATGCTGACTATGGTAAGAGAATATTTCATTGTGGTTTTGATTTGCATTTCTTTGATGATTTGTTACATTGAGCATTTTTTCATATACCTATTGGCTATTTATGTATCTTCTTTTGCGAATATCTATTCATATCCTTTGCCAAGTTTCACATGGGGCTATTTGTTTTTTCCTGTAGAATTGTTTGAGTTCCTTATATATTCTGAATATCAGTCACTTGTTGGATGAATAGTTTGTGTTTTCTCTCATTCAATAGGTTGTCTCTTTACTCTGTTGATTATGTCTTTTGCTGTGCAGAAGCTTTTTAGCTTAAGTCCCATTTGTCTATTTTTGGTTTATTACCTGTCTTTTGTGATCTTGTCATAAATTCTTTATCTAAACCAATGTCCCCAAGAATTTTCCATAGGTTTTTTTTCAAGTATTTTTATAGTTTGGAGTCTTGTGTTTAAGTCCTTAATCCACTTTGAATTGGTTTTGTATATGGTGAGAGATAGGGGTACAGTTTTCTGCATATGGATAGCTGATGTTCCCAGCACCATTTATTGAAGAGTAAGTCCTTTCTCCAGTGTAAGTTCTTGTTGGCTTGTGGAAGATCAGTTGGCTGTGAATATGTCCTATTTCTTGGTTCTCTATTTTGTTCCATTGGTCCATGTGTCTAGTTTTATACCAATATCATTGTTGTTGCGATTACTACAGCTTTGTAAGGTATTTTAAAGTCAGATAATGTAATGCCTCCAGCTTTGTTCATTTTGCTCAGGATTGCTTTGAATATTTGGATTCATTTTTGGTTCCATATAATTTTAAGATTTTTTAAAATTCTGTGAAGAATGATTGATGGTATTTTGATCGAGATTGCATTGAATCTGTAGATTTGGGGAATGTGGACATTTTTACAGTATTAATTCTTCTAGTCCATGAACACAGGATATCTTTTCATGTATTTCTGTTTTCTTCAGATTCTTTCATCAGTATTTTATAGTTTTCAGTATACAAGTTTTTTACTTCCTTGGTTACATTTATACCTAAGTATTTAATTTTTTGTTGCTATTGCAAATGTTTTACTAATTTCCTTTTTGTATTAGCTTGTTATTAATATATAGAAACACTATTGATTTTCGTATGTTGATTTTATATACTGCAACTTTACTGAATTTATTTATCAGTTTTAACAGTTTTTTGGTGGCATCTTCAGGGTTTTCTACATATAAGATTATGTCATCAGTAAATAGAGATAATTTGACTTCTTCCTTTTCTGTTAGGATTCCTTTAATTGCTGTCTCTTGCCTAATTGCTGTGGCTAGGACTTAAGTACTATGTTGAAAAGAAAGGGTGAGAGTGGGCATCTTTGTCTTATCCCTGATCTTAAAGGAAGAGCTTTTGACATTTCACCATGGAGAATGATTTTAGCTATGGGTTTTATATATATAGACTTTATTGTGTTGAGGTACATTCCCTCTATGCCTAATCTGTTGAGATTTTTTATTATGAAAAGGTGTTGAATTTTGTCAGATGTTTTCTGTGCATCCATTGAGATGATCATATTATTTTTATTCTTCACTTTGTTAATATGTTGTATTGCATTTATTGATTTGCATATATTGAACCATCCTTGTATCTCAGAAATAAATCTCACTTGATCATGGTGAATGATTCTTTTAATGTATTCTGGAGTTCAGTTTGCTTATATTTTGTTGAAGATTTTTGGATCGATGTTTATTAGAGATATTGATGTATATATTTTTTCCCTGTAGTGTCCTTGTCTGGCTTTAATATCAGGATAATGCTAGGCTTATAAAATACATTTGGAAATATTCCCTCTACTTCACATTTTGGAAGAGTTTGAAAAGAATTGGCATTAGTTCTTTAAATGTTTGGTAGAATTCAGAAGTGAAAGCTGTCGGTCCTGGAATTTTCTTTGTTGGGAGACTTTCTATTACTTATTCAATCTTCTTACTTGTTATTTTTCTGTTTGGATTTTCTGTTCCTTCCTACTTCAGTCTTGGTAGGCTATATGTGCCTAGGAATTTATCCATTTCTTCTGTTATCCAATTTGTTGGCATATAATTGTTCATAGTAGTTTCTTATGATCCTTTGTATTTCAGTTGTAATGTCTCCTCTTTCATTCTAATTTTATTTACCTGAGTAGTCTCTCCTTTTTTTCTACCTAGTCTTTAGCTAAGGTTGTTTATTTGGTTTATCTTTTCACAATATCAACTCTTGGTATCACTGATTTTTTTCTATTGTTTTTCTAGTCTCCGTTTTATTTATTTACACCCTGATCTTTGTTATTTCATTCCTTCTGCTAACTTTGGGCTTAGTTTATTTTTCTTCTTCTAGTTTCTTGAACTGTAAGAATAGATTGTTTATCTGTTATTTTCTTTTCTGATATAGATATTTATTGCTATAAACTCCCCTCTTAGGACTGCTTTTGCTGCATCCCATTAAGTATTGGTATGTTGTTTCATGTTTTTAAAGTAATGTAATTTTATAACTTCCTTAGAAGTAAAAATATTTTATTGTCAGATAGCTCTACTATTTAACAAAAGGTAGTGGTAACTTGAAACATTATATTTCACCTTGCCTTTGTCCTGTTATCTATTTTAACTACCAACAATGAGGTCCTTTTCATGCCTGTATATGGAATGTATCATTTTTTGTAATTGTTCTTTGGTAAAGTCTTTAAGTCTTAACGTAAGTCCCTGTTACTGTAACATATAATGCTACAGCTTTACCAAGTGATATATTACAGAATTTTGAAAGTACTAAATTCTTATCTAATTTTAATATAAGAAAACATTTTAAAAATGTAAATATTTACCTTTGAAAAATTGAACTAATTAGATTTGTTTAGTAAAATTACATGGGTTCAAGTGAAGTTTTTGACCCTTATTTTCTGTCTCAGCTTGATGCAGAGTCATAGGGCTGAATTTGCATGTTTGCTTATTTCTCTTGCAGTAGTTTATGATTCCACAAGTCCAAGACTGAGTTTCACTGAAGGATTATCTATAAAATATCAGAATGAAGATATGGCTTATCAAAGGGAACAGGATTCAACTCAAATAACATAAACATAATAGAGGGGGAAATTAATTATTTTAGATATTGATGAATAGACATATTATTTTCAGTTGTGAAAATTTTATTATTTTTTATTGATTTAATTATGAATTATCAATATCTTTAGCATTTGATTTTAACATCACCTCTGAATATTCTTCCAGATGGCCTGAGATACATTGTAACTGTGGTGAGGTCAGTTTACTAGTTTTTGCTTTTTCTTTATGGATATTTTAGACATAGAGCCAGAATCAATTTAGGCCTAAGGAGAATTATGGTCTCACTTCTCAAATTGACTGTATTGTGGGCAGAGGTACTACCTGCATTCCTGGAGGGACCGTAGATCAGAGAACAGATTCAAAATGCAACATAATGTCACCTTCATCTAGCTACTGAATTTTGACTTGGAACTTCATTAGGCAGCCTCATTCTCCTCAGATAACAATTAATTCCTTTTTGTTCATGGCTTTTTTTTTTTTTGTATGTTTATTAGTATTAGGCATACTATGTGCTTTTCTTATATTAGACTACAGCCAGAAAAGCTATACAGAATTAGTTCCAAGAACATTTTTCTTCCTGTAGCACCCACATGCAAGATGTGCGATCTATAGTAATTCTTATTCATTTGAAATGCAGCAATTTGTTCCTGTCACTAGAGGATAGGATTGTTGTTTTAAATTGCTGGGTTTTGTTTTTGTTGGCATGTTCCCCAATACAAATTGAATGGCTGACAAAAATCTATTTGTATGACAGTTCAATCTAGATAAGTGCCCTCTGTTGCCTAACAGTACAATTTGGGGTCTCAGAGATAAAAGCAAACTGAATGCCAGGCTTGTAGCAGAGCTTCTTGTGCAGATAACAGAGGTAATCCATATTCCTCAGGTCCACAAATCAGACAAACAAAGAAGAAATATGCATGCACATCATCTCGTTTGAAATGGTGGTCTTTTAGCTTCTACATAATAAAAAATGGGAATATCTAACTCATGAGAACAATAAAACAGCTGATATGAGATATGCCTATATTTGAAATTAAAGAGAAATGTGGTACTGACTTATAAAGTAGGAGAGTGGTCTGTTGCTTACCATTTTCCCATAGTATATTGGCTTTTTTTGAATATAGTTGCCTTCTATTTTAATATTTCTATCCTGAAATAAGTTATATTTTTAGACAATTATTCATTTATAGCTGTGACATTCTGCTAGAAAAGGTATCTCCTTTTCTGCCCAACATGAGGAACTGAGACTTTGGACCTATTGGCTTACCTCTGCCAAAAACATGTCAGTCTTTCCATCCAAATATCTCCCAAATATAATTCATATATAAAAAGAGGGATGAGAAATATATGTTAATAACAGTTATAAAGAAAGAATGGGGACTAATGCATAAGATAACAAATATACTGGAAATAGGGCCAAGGGCCCCAGTTGTAGATATTCTGAAAAATAAGGGTTTAATTGATAAGGCCTGCTGATTGATTGGATCTGTGTAGTGAAGGAAAGACTGGGATAATTTTTAGGTTTTTATCTAAGAATACCATGATAATATTAAGTGCTCAATAGGAATTGGATTTGTAGTAGAATATGCAGAAAACATATTTGCCAGCTCCTAGGTGATGGTTTGAACAATAGGTATAAAAGAAATCATTCAGATGAGTGAGAAGTGGGCTAAGGACAGAGACCTAGGGGAACACCAGCATTCATGGGCAGATCATGGGAGAAGTTACAGTGAAGGAGACTAAGGAGAGACTGAGAAAGAGAAGTACAATTCCTCCAAGGGTGGGAGGAATTCAAAGGGAGCATGGTGCTGAATCTATTAAGGAGAAAGTGGGCAACAATGTCAGGTACTATCAAGAGGTCAGACCTGAAAAAGGACTGAAAAGTGACCATTGCAGCAAAAATTGGCACCATGTGAGCGACAAAAGAAATGAAGTAGTATTGGATGATAACCCAGAATATAAAATAAATAGCCATGATGCCATACTGGTATAAATAGATGATTGGACTAACGATTGAATAGACAAATCTCCTATGCAATAGAATGCCAAATAATTTATGTAGATACTCAACCCTCAAGGGGGTGGAGCCTAATTCCCAACTCCTTACATGTGAGCTAATGCATAGTGAGTACAACATGAAAGGAGGAAAAGGGTAACTTTACAGTGGATAAACCTGATAAACACTACCTCAGCCAAGTGATCAAGGTCAGCATCAACAATGATGAGTCATGCTGATTGTATGTAGCTTCCATATGATGTGATCAAAGTGGCACTTTACTTCTGGGATCTGCCTCTGGAAAATATATGACTCCAATCTGGTCGTGAGAAAAACATCAGGCAAATCCTAATTGAGGGACATTTTATAAAATACCTGAGCACCACTCCTCAAAACTGTCAAGGTCATCAAAAACAAGTGAGTCTGAGAAACTATTACAACCAAGAGGAGCCTAAGAAGACATGACTATTAAATATAATGTGGAGGCTTGGATGGGATCCTGGAATAGAAAATGAACTTTAGGTAAAAGCTTAGCAAATCTGAAAAAAAGGATGACTTTAATTAATAATAATGAATAATTTATTGTGACAAACTGGGTGTGGGTTTTTTGGGAACTCTCTGCACTGTTGTTGCAACCTTTTTATAAATCTGAAACAATCATAAAATAAAAAGTTCATTTACAAAACGTGACCAATAATTTTGACAACTAGGAAGTCATTGGTGATCTTTGAAAGACCTGCAGAGTCGTAGGAAGGCATCTAGTTCATAATAAGCTGAGAAATGATTGAGACATGAATAAATGGAGTTAGTGCATGTAAAATAGTCTATTAACCCATTTATGCTGGAGGTTGCATATTTTTTTGTGTGAACACTCAGACCTTTGCGATGACCTTGAGTGGTAGGATATAGATAACTCCCACAAGCTTAGCGTTCCAGTAATGGAACACTGGGCATAAATGGGTTAAGAAGCTTGGCTAGGAAGGGAAGCATAAAGAGAGGTTGGGCATTTGCTGGGGGAGAGTAATGTAGAATGAAATAACTGCCAGGTGGTGTGGCTCATACCTGTAACCCCAGCACTTTGGGAGGCAGAGATGGGAGAATTGCTTGAGCCCAAGGAGTTCAAGACCAGCCTAGGCAGCATGGTGAGACCTCATCTCTCTTTCTCTCCAGATAGATAGATAGATAGATAGATAGATAGATAGATAGATAGATAGATAGATAGATGTCAGAAGTTGTAAACTGCAAGCATATGCAAGCAAGTGGGGCCATGATACTAACTTATGTTGCCTTTTGAAACATTAATGCTAAATTTATATATATGTATGACATAACTTTTAAAATGTGTAAAGCTGAGATACACTTAAAAGTGTTGATATACCTACCATAAAGGAAAGAACCAGTAGAGGGTGAAACATTGAAGATACACAAGAAAACACTTAATTGATGAAACAAAACATCTGAGTAGGCAAGATTTTATTTTATTCAACCGAAAATGGAGAATCTTTTGGGAAGAATATGTTACTTATGAATGAGACATGAAGTTTCATATTCATTATATTTTGTTTTGGGTCACCCTAGTATAGAAGTAACCGTCAAAATGTTTTCCTAGAAAATTTGGGCTAAAATAATTTTCTTATATTGCCTAAACATCATAGTTTCATTGGCTATATCCATAAAACATGAAAAGACATTATATATCTCTGAATTATGAACCCTATAACCTCACTATAACACAGTGTAGTCTATAATAAAGAATCCGTCGCAACATGGGTCCAAAAGTAAGTACCAGGAAAATAGGTTATAAAAATTGTTTGCCTATGAGGTGGCTGATTCCAATCTAGAATTTTAAAGTAACCAGGAGTCACCAGATTTTCTGAGTAAGCAGGCAGTTCTGAACACATCTTAATAGCTGGTGCGGCTCCTCTCTGAGCCATAGGTAGGCTATTGTTGCTTTATGGTACAGCCTTTGAAGATTAATCTTGAAACATATCTAAATAACACCCATAGGTGTGGTTACGACTCACCCTCTGAGATCGGATGCTTTGTTCTATCAAATAAAACCGTTTACCTTAAGCATTTATCACCCTTGAACTCTCGATTGGTATCCAATATTCTAGCTGTTGATAACAACATATAAAGGTTTGTTGGTTTGTTGTTTTTAGAGAAGGGTGACCAGAAACAAAACCTTTAGACTAACTAGCTGGTGATAACTTCATAGAACTAGGTGAATCGTGCATCCAGCCTTGGCTTTGGAGAAGGAAGGTAGGGGGACTCCAGCCTCTTGTGGCAGTGTAATCAAGTGAAAAGAACACTGGCACTGAGGAATGGGTTCTGTCCTTGTTCTGCCTCATCTTTCCTAGCTCTGTGGCCTTGGATAGATCCTTCATCTGGCTGAGGACCCTTTGTCTCTAAATTTGCAGCCTGATCCAGATGAGGCCTCGCGTGATAACTTGGTGTCAGTTACAGACAATCCTCAGGATAACTTGTTCTTGGATGTCTAGATCACTTGAAACTGTGACTATGGACAGATTTTCAATGAATGACCCCTTTTCCTTCCCAGTGCTAGGCAGATGATATAGAGAAACTAGCATTATATGAGAAACTAGCATTATATGAATTACTTGTGTACACTTATATACTTTGTTGCAGTAGTTTACTTTAAAATACACATGAAGCATCTACTGCAAAACATTTATTTATCAGAGTAACATTTCCCAGTGGGGTGTATAGTGTATTTATAAATCATTAACAAACAAGATAATAAACATTTTGATATTTTGATTATTTCAAGTAGAGTCTATGGAGTTATTTTATTTTACATATCAAAAGACTTTAAAGGATTAGATTTCCTCCACTGCATACTTACACTATTCCAGATGCTGACAACAACATCTGGGCATTCTATCACGAGCTGATTTTCTGAATGAAGTAATTTAATTGTTGATTGACAAGCTAACATGATTTAAGACACAGCCACACCGTATTCAATAGCAGTGTCAAAAGTCATAAACTGCAAGCATATGCAAGCAAGTGGGGCCATGATACTAACTTATGTTGCCTTTTGAAACGTTAATGCTACATTTAAATTACAGGCTAAAGTTTAGAAATGCTGGAAGAGGAAATGAAGAAGTGCGGCTGCATAATTTCTGGGCTCTCTGTTTTGCAAATCATTAAATGATATAGCAGCAATATGGGCAGAGTTCCTAATATAAATAAAAGTCTGTCCTAGCATTGTAAACATAGTTATTATTCCATATGGATTGCAAATGGGATTGTTAGTCTCTATGTGTGTGTGTGTATGTGTGTGTGTATATATATATAAAACCTCATGATATGCATATAAATATTCACATATGATATTATAGCTAAATTTTAAAAACAAGGGGAAATGTGGTATAACTTATCTTACTGTTTATAGCCAAAACATAAATTTCCATTTTGAACATGGAAAATGAAAGTATAAGCAAAAATAATAAATGAGAGTGATTACAATAAAAGACAACATATTTTAAAACTAATTTTTAACTTTTTTTCTGGTGTTGCATGCTAAAGAACAATGGATTATTTCAGCAGTCTCATGGTAACCTACTTTCCAGCTCTGTTGATAGCCTTGCAGCAGGGTGTGTTAGTATTTTTTCTCTGGTGGCTTGCATATGGTCCATTGGCCATGAGCTTATGATAGACACAAAGTGTGCTTTCCCTTTTTTCAATGCTACAGTATTGGTGACATGTGGCATGTGCACTTTCCAGCGAATGAGCTTGACTTTTAACTCTAAACAGTCCCTTGAGCAAGAGCAAGCCATGTTTAGAGGAATGATTACATAGAAGAAACAGATTGGAACTTTCTCTGATAGCATTGAAGAAATGCAGTAAAGTTTTTTACTATTGGAAGCCATCCAGAAATTGCAGCACCATAAAATAAGGAATTGGGCAAAACAGTAATGGTGGAATTACAGGATCTAAATAATACAGATTTTTAAAGCCATTTTTGGTATGTATTGGCAAATGATTTTTTAAGAAGGATGCATAATTTATACTTTCAGCCATGTATGGCTACTAGTTTTATTGCATCCTTTCCAGTATTTATCAACTAAAATTTAGTTGAACATGCTCTGAAGGTCATCATATACAAAGTGTTAGGATAGGTTTGCATTTGTTTATAACATTTAAATCTTCACAACAGCCCTAGGAAATAAATACTATACCATTATTTTAGAGATCAAGAAACTGATGCTCAGAAAACTTAATTCAACCAAGATCACATACTGAAATGCTATCTCTGTTCTTTTTATTTAGTACCCTGTGCTTTTCCATCCATCCTAACAATGTTCCAGGGATCAAACATTTACCTAACAGTTTTCTTTACCTTTACCTAAGCCATGTAGTATGATACATGTTTTAACCTTAAATCGCTTTTTGCTAGAAATTAATACAGCATGGAGAATACTGTGATAAACAAAAATTCATACATTGCATTTAATTTTTTTTTCTGGACTATGTGAGCTTTCTGTCCTGGATTGATGAGCCTTTTTAAGTCCTGGTGCAGGGGTGGTGTGTGGCTGCAAAGCTGAAATTGTCCATGAGAAATAGAAGTGAGGCTAAAAATGGAACACTTGGTGCCAAAGATAGATGCATTTTGGAAAATGCCATCTGGGCATTACAGAAGTATGATATTATTTAATTAGAACCAGATAAAATTAGGTAAGAAATGAATGCCAGCAATTATATGACTAACTAATCAATATAATTTCATGGTTTTCTGTAGATATCCCAAAGTGTTAATTATAACAGGAGCAGTTAAATTCTTTAGAGCAGTTAAATTCTTTGGCTATGAAAGCATAGCAATTTTTAATAGATGTATCACCTGGTAACCTTGGGCATTATTAAATATATGGAGACTGAAAGACATGGTAGAAGCAATGGAAAAGTCTGGCCAGACTGGGTAATTTGTTTTAGACCTATGGAGAAATCTCTTAACCATTTCTTCTATAGACCCATTTGATTAGGAAGTAGGACAAGCTGTTCTTTCATTACTTACCAAAACCATACTGCACTCTGTATCAATTATTTGGCTGTCTGCAGCACATAGATTAGAATAAAGGGCTTGCTTAGTGTTTGTGAATGTTGTGGATTGCTGATTAGTAATTAAAGTGCTGAATGAAGAAAATTAGGCCAAAATCGAATGGGAATGAGAACGTCTTAATTCTGTGATACAGATGTTAGAAACAGATTGTCTTCAGCAGCCCTATTCAGTGTGGTGACATTCTACATAGCCATCAAGTATTTGCATCCCATGTAAAACTCAAGTCGAATGCCTTTGAGATGGTTTCCTCTCCTATGCCTTGTGATGTAGCTGGGTGGGTATTAATTTAGTGAAATATCCTGTCTGCCAGGTGTGGGAACTAGCTGATTTTATTGTAATACCAGATCATTACTTAATTCATATGCAACAGAGTACAGCACATGGAAAGCATTATAAATCTATTTACAATGTGGCTGGTCTGATGATAACATTGTATTAAATTCCCAGGTGAGGCAATTTAAGCAATTGCTTTGCCATGTGCACGCCATGGAAATTAAATTCTCATATATGCTTTAGTAATAAACCAACTTCATTGTTATGCTTTTGCTATTTCTGGGCTGTAGAATCCTCATTCTGGTTACGTATACTCTATTTCACATGTAGAATCATACAGGAGGCGGAACCACAGATCACAGTTTTTAATTAGTTTAAGCTAAGTTAATCCGTTTTGTTTCTAATTTCTCAGTGCCTGTCCAGGAACACATTCAGTTCAGTTGGGAAATGTCAAGGCTTGGGTCAAGTAGAAAGATTGTTTCAAGCCAAATTTCCAGAACTGAGTTCCAGAACTGAGCAAGTGTATCTGTTTGAACTTGGCTTTAAGAAAATCAGCCAATCAGTATGCAAAGGACCTGTTCTTATACCAAGTAAAAATCGAAAATCGCCTTGAATCCGAAATTCTTGCATTCATAACTCACTTGTGTTATCAGTTTAAAATAGCCATTGAAACTAGTGCATCTAACTTCTTAGAGGTAACAATCAGTTGTTTATTTGTCATATTTTTTCTATAGTTCATGTATGGTCTGTAGATTTTCTTTCTAACCATGTAGTCTACCAAAGTATGTAAGTTAGAAGAAGTAAACTTTTCACAAACACACAATTAAAAGTGAGAAGTACTCTTGTATTTAACTCTGTGTGTGTTGTGTGTGTGTGTGTGTGTGTGGCAAGTATTGTCAGCTGAAGCTTTTCCACTCTTATGGTACAGACCAGAAATTGCAGTAGATTACAAACTGCATAGAGCTTCTGTCTTCTCCAGAAGCCACATATAAAGCACCAGTAGACAGTGGTAACTGACAACTAAGACTAAAAATGTTGACAATTTCTTGATTTGCCTGGTTAGCTTATGTATAGAAGTCATTAACTATTTATAAAATGCATTATGAATTGGGCTCCTTCAAACTGTAGCTGAATGTGTGACATTTCCAGCTCAAATTCTCATGTTTGCATTTGGCTAAAGTACAAATTTTATACCGTTGATAATAAAGAAAAAATATTTTAGTGAACTTTATCAAGATACAGTAAATGCTTGAGTTTTATTAACCTGGAATCTTCGAAATTAAATTATTGTGTAGGTACTTATTAATGTAGCATGAGATTTTTTTAATTCCATAAAAGGTAACATAATTTATTGATGTCTTAGAGGAAAATTACCCATAAAATAAGCAGTTTGTCATTCAAAGGATTTTTCCCCCTTTTCGGTATTCAGTTAGTTTAATGATGATCTTGCAGGCTCAGTTATGGTTAGGTACAATCAGCTAACTTAAACTTTCAAGTCGTAAAAAATTATGAGAAAATACCAGTGTTGGGCATCTAAATATAATTAGTTTCTTTTTTTTTAATAGTCTTGATTTGTTTTCTGTTTGGAAAATGAAACTCACATGTAAAGAGTTCAGTTTTCAGCATTGTTGTGTCATGCTGGTGAGGAACTATTTCTGATATTTGAAATGAGTTGTCTTTTCATTCTTTAAGAAAAGTCAGTCCTGTTAGAGACCACTTTGTTAAACTCAGCATATCATTTGCTTAATTATATCCAGAAAGCCATCCAAACAACCGGTTTTTACCATCCCAATGGTAAAGAATGACATTTACAGGGACCACCCTTCAACTGTGGATAAAGCCTTAGTTCTCCTCTGTTGCTGAGCATGTACACTCTTAATTGCTGGTTTTTAAAAGCAATGGATTCTAACCAAAACAAGATTAGATATTTAGGGATACACATTTATAATTTTCTCCTTTTGAAGTATAGTAAATCAAAATAAGAATATAATGTAATTGAACAATGTATGCCAATTTGTTGGTATTTTGGTGAAAAAAGGGAGAAAACAAAAACAATCTCCATATGATACTCTTGCATACTGTGGAATGTTTTGTCCCCATAGTGATGAAATGAATAATTAAAAAGGCAGCTCTGATACCACAGCCTGTTTAAAGGTTTCCATTTCCTTTAATGCTGTAAAATACTTTTGCTTAGCTAGTTTGAAGCTACTGTAGTAGGAACTCCAAATGAGCAAAAGCAAGCTTTGGCTTGATCTAAATATTGTATTAAGGCCATGAAGTGGTCTGCCCTGATAATTTAGCATTTTTAAATGTGATTCTGTATGAAGTCAATAGACATAGCTAATTAATAATGGCTTCAGTAAATACAATAAGAGAACCAGGCTTACTATATGCTGTTTGTGATGGTAAAAAAGTCTGGCATGTTCACAAATGACTGAGTTGGGTCACTACTGAATTGTCAAGAGATCTGATATAGATATCTTTACTGACTTCATGCTGAGGACTTGAGTTCTTTACTCTGTCCTCCTCTCTGCAATATTGTTGGTTTTATTTATCTACTTATAGACTTATTGCGGAAGCCAAGGTATAAGATATGCATTTGTGGTGGGGAAATGGGGGTTAGGGTGGAGACTCAGGGCAGGGAGTGGATGCCACCGTCTCCTTAATATCAAAACATTTTGCAATTCTTGTGCCTTTTCTTAAAAGGTAATAGAATGAAGAGGAAATTTTGTGTGGTAGAATGAACACTGAGCTGTGAGTCAGGACCCCAGTGTTCCAGTGTCAGTTTAACCAGAGCTACCTTTAGAATTCCATGAAACTTATTTTTTTCCCTAAAAAGCAAAGGAATGTCTAGATTTATTTATTTTTATTTCTACTCCATTCAGCCTTTTCAACTGGGTTCTGCCAGAGACTTAAGCCTTGTCTTCAAATATATGTAATGAACTAAATTTTTTCTTATGCACCATCCTTGGGAGAATTGATAAACATAGTTATTGAAATAATTTTCTGTGTTTTGTGGTTAAGATAAGGAACCCCAGCTGGGAAAAGTTGTAACTTCAAAATGATTTAAAGTCTATTGGTTGTTCTTGTCTAAGGTTCTTTTAAATTCAATGTAATATGTTTGATGTTTAAGGTATTATGATCTCTATGTGGTCAAGCAGTGTTGCTTATTCAGTAGTTTAAAATCTAATTTAAAAATCATATTGTTGACATCTGCTCTGAAATTGATAGTCCTTTTAAACTACAATACTTTTTCAGATCACAGTTGAACAAGTAAGAAATTTTAAGTCCCAAACTCTAGATCACAAGTGAGGAAGAGATTACTGTTTTCCAGCTGCCATTTTTTAATGGAATGGTTTTCTTAGTGAATTCTGAAGCAGAAAAGACAGCAAAGCAACTTGCAAATCTGAAATAGTGATGCTGAAGTGGGATCTGAGGCCCACACTTTAGCTTTCCAATGAATGTTCAGTCTTTTGGCTTTTCCGAATGTGTATACATTTAGATAATTCATGAATTGCTTGCAGACATGTCCCTCTGACTTTATAGAGAAGGGCGTATTTCTTGTAAAACACATTTTCAGTGTGTGAAACATTGACTCATAGCCCACTTGTCTTTATTTACTGGGACTGTGAAAAGTTGACTCATAGCCTACTTGCGTTTATTTGCTGTGACTGGGAAATTTAGTTTCTTTTACCAGACACACACATGCACGCATGCATGCACACATGCACACACACACTTTCATTACTTTTCCTTAGGCCATTATTTATAGAGAGCTGGGAGACATTTAAATTATTGTTTGTACAGGGGAGGGGCTTTTAAATTCCCTCTCTTTCTGGTTAGTAACATCACAATAATGAAATAAATATAGACATGCTACTAGGCATTGCAGAGTATAGTTGGAGATATAATTATTACCCTAGTATTAGAGACTTTTAAAGTCCTAAATTGAAAGCTTTGTAATGTCCATTTCCTGCCACAATATTAAAAAAAAAAAAAACTATATACGCCTGTCTTAAGTACAATCTAGTGAGTTTTACAGACATACAGTTATATAGCTGTATTTCTTTCAGTTTAGTGGTCTTATTTGAATGGCAATGTATGGAATAATATACAAGTTCAGATCCATTTATGAATATTAATAGAATACTTACACAACGCAGAGTTTCCTTTCATTATTGACATCTTAAAAACTTCTAATTTACATGAAACTTCTCAAGTTCAGGAACTTTACACAACTTTGGTGTGCAGATTGTAGCCAATAGGTTTCCATTAGGGGGCTCTCGAGGTTTGAGATCAGCCTTGCTACCAATAAAGCTTGGAAGCCTTTACTTTCTAACGTTCCTCTCACTCTCTCCCTTTTTGTTTTGTTTTATAGAAAAGGTCACGGATCGCCTACAGTGACGAAGTACGGAATGAGCTCCTGGGGGATGATGGGAATTCCTCCGAGAACCAGGTAGAATGCTAATCAGGAAGGCCCGGTGGGTGGCTGGAGGGTGAAGGAGGTCACTGGCGCACTGGGCTCTCAAGCTGCTCCTTAACGGTATTAGCAGCAACTCATGTGGAAGCGATACTGTTTAATGCAAAGCTGGAGTCTTAATCAACTTCAAAATGTTTCTTGGAGATCTTACATTTAACCCTTTACCTTGTGATCACTGTCTGCTATCTTTTAAAAAAATCTTTTCTTCTCTTTTCTTTATTATTTAGTACTTAAGGAATAACTTGAAACACACCGTTTGCAGACAAAGCCAAGGTCTTCACCTCAAACACATGTAAAAGGAATAAAAAAGTACATAATACAGCTTTGATAATAATGCAGTATAATTAAATCAACACTTGCAGCAAAACAAATGAAAGTAAGCTTTCAAAATTCAACGGGGTAGCCCAGTCTCCTATTGTGTGGCTTCTTAAAAATACATTCACCAAAATGCAAATTGGAAGCAACAGTGTGCAACTTGGATACCAATATAGAGGACCTGCTTCTGTCAAATAATAGTCATAATAATAATAATAATAATAATATGATAAGTCTTTTTGCAGTTTAAGATCTACGTAGGCAAAAAAATAAGATACAATTTCTTCTTAAAAGGGCTTTACACCTTGGCTGTCGGTTCTCATTGGATCATACTGTAGTGTCATGAGTCTAATTAATGTCCCGCCTCTTTCTTTGAATTAATACTACAGACTCCATTAATTCATGCAGATACTGTATACAACTTTAAAAAAGTTTTAAGAACCTCAGTGTAGACATGACTTTAAAAATGTCTCAAAAGAACCCTAATGACTGATTTTCTTTGACACTTTTAAAGAAAATACATGATAGGGACCTTCAGAAGCAAGACCTGAACATGGTTACTAATGCCACTTTGGCAAGTATTATAAAAGTCTCTACTCTGCCTAAATGAAAATGAACATAAATCAGTCACTGAGTAAACCAAAATTTCAATACAATAGTGAAACATTATATATTGATACATATTATGAAAATTGCATAATTGTATTTACCATCTCAAATAGATGATATTGTAGGTCTATATATGCTAATAGTATATTGCTATCTAGTATATTATAATCCATAATAGGGATGTTGTTTGTGTGATTAAGGACTCTACTCACCCACCCCCAAAAAAGAGAGACGAATGTCTGAGCTGATTATGTTTGTTTTTGGAAAGATCTCACCTCCTCCACTATTTGGATGTTATCAGCTTGAGTTCAGACATGTGAACATGTTCAGATTTGACTTGGGATTTCAGCTTCCCTGATTGAAATGTGAGAATAGCTAAAGGAAAAAAAAAAAAACAGCACATCAAACATAAAAGGGTGATGTGATAAAGGGGTTTTACTCATAATAGATTAAATAATGTGAGGATGAGAGAAATATTTTCTTCTGTTTTTAAAGTGAGATTTAGATTGCTCATACCTCTTGAATGAATGAATCATAGTTTTATTTCCTATCTACTGCAAAACAAAAGCATTAATTTTGCAAAAAAGTGAATGCGTAGTTCCCATGTCAGTTCTTTAAACAGCTATAGATCTTTCCTTCATTTGAAACTACTGCCTAATGCAGAGCAAATAGAAAGGAAGGGGGTGTGCCTGTCTAACTCAGATGCCTTTATTGTAATGGATGTTGTAGTTCTATGACAGGGATCCCTTTTTTTTCAAACATGTTCACTTCTCTTAATGGACATTTTATATGTCTAAAACATTTGCCTTGCGTACATGTAAGTATGATTTTTATGCCTAAAGAAAACTGTTCCACAAAAATAGATTGAGTTCATATTTTCTGAATTTTTCAAATTCTATTCCTGTCACTTTAAAATGATTATGCACAGATTTCCCCTGGACTTGTATAAATCAAACTTACAAATTCTGAAAGTGCTTGGAGAACCTGAAGTTTAGATGTAAGGAACTGTCACTTCAATAAATAGAGTATGATAAATTATAGTCATGAGAATATATACTGTTAGATTATTACTTGTGTGAACTTTTCCTTCTAAAATTTGAATGAGGTGTAAAAGTTCAAAGAGACCACACTTAGCTTTTTGGATATTTTGTTACCAAATGTAGCAAAGTTTCCATTTCATATGAAGTCATTGCATTTTGTTTTAAGGCTCTTTGTCATAATATAGGAATTAAAATCCCTCAAACTAAAACACATCCTTAACTAGGTATTGTCACTTGAGAATAACTTTTTTATTCCATATCAGCATTCATTCAGAATATGGAATCAAGACAGAAGCTCTTTCTGTAAAGAAAGAAAAAATTTTAATTTGGCTCTATATTAATTTTTGTAGCTCGGTAGCTAGGAAGAGATTTTTCTAGGTAAGGTTACTTATAATTTATATAAGAAAAGATCTTCTGCCTACAAATAAGTTTACTTCTAAGTTATTTCCTAATAAATTGATTTTCAGAATTTCTTGTCCATGGAATACTAACAATATGTGGATAAAACTTGGAGATAAACAAAATGAGATAAAAATAGCAATATTCATTTAACTGCAATTGGGATATATCTGTCAGTTTAAAAATATTGATCAAAATAGGAAAATAAGGAATTAATAGCAGTGATTGTATAGGTAGAATACTGGCTAGGTATTTTCAACATCACATACACAGCCTCCTCATAGTTGCTTCTTTGCGAAGATTCGACAATATGAATACAATAGCTATTATTTCTCATTCTGGTAATTTATGATGCAGTTTTTTTTAGGCATCTGAAACCTGACTTTTAATACATATAATTATAGTCTGCCAATTAACTATAAAGTATGTTAATATACTCTTAGGTACATAAACATTTCTGCCATGATTAGAAATGTTAAAAATTCAGAAATTAAGAATTTTTCAAAAGCATTTTTAATGTCCCTCATACAATACACCTTGCATTTAATTCCAAATTAAATGCTTTGTGTACATTCATTTCTGATTCATATTCATTTCATTCAATCAAATATAGCTCGTGCTTGATTTACAAAGAAGGGACAAGAAAATTACCTACTTTGTACATTCGAGTACTGTTGGGCTATCAGCTTTCCAAGGACTATTGTCTTAAGCATTATCATTCTATTCTTTGAAAATACCGTATTTACCATTCCATGAGGCAACATTTTATTTCTTTGGAAGAGTTGAGTTACTGAATGTAGTGATGTTGTATTTAGAGTGGAAATTAATAGTTCCTAACTTGATTGCATTTCATGAGAATCATTCTCATAAAAGGAAAAACACAAGTTGTAGAATAAAATCATAAAGCCTTTCATAGTGATATATGATAATGGGGCAAATAAACTGTTCCAAGCTTTGGTTTTGAACCCTAATACTCTCTCAGTTTCTATATGCAGAATTATATTGATCAGTGACTTTGAGTAAATCCTAAATAGAAGATTCAAAATATAAAGAGTAGACTACTTCCAAATGTGTGGAAAGTTTTGTGGCAAAGCAATATTTAGCAGATAATGATTGCTTAATTTCTTAATACGAGGTTCTCTTAAGTTCTGATTTGGGCTTGCTGTGCATAAAGTGTGTCAAACTTCAGCTACAGACCAGGGGGTGAAGTCGGTCAATTTAATTCCGCAAGATCTAAAGAAGGTCGGTATCATTTCATATAGCCCCGGCAGAGCAGATCATTACCAGGCACAAATCTGTTCGTTACGTGCTGAGGGTTTATAGCAAAATAAATAGACTGTCATCATAAGTTCAGAAAATTGTGTCTTCGACCCACGATAATGTGTAAAGGGCGTTTAATAGAGTTCAGCATTTATTCGTTATCTGTATGCGGACAGAGACGGCAGTCGCGTTATCAGCTTTAAAAAAAATTCGGTAGTTCTGGGGGTCACGTGACGCACCTCACACACAGAGGCGCGCGCGCATGAACCCTCACATGCTCTGCAGTGCAGTTTTGATTTTAGTCACAGCAGAAGGCTTAACCACAAGAGATTCCACTGGTTCAAACCAGCGTAAACCAGATTTTTTTCAGCCCACAAAGGAACAGATTACCTCTTGTATCAAATTCTGCATTGGGGGGAAAAAAATCTTTGTTTCAAAAAAGATGTTGGTTATCATAGCTCAACATGGTGGCATTGCACACTCTCGCGTTGCCTATGATGGAGCTAGTAACTCGAGAAAATACGAAATCACGACTTACAGTCTAGTCTAAGCATTGTTAATTTTCAAAAATAGGCCATCTTTTGTTTACTTGAATGAATAACTCTCGGTCTAACCAAAAAAAAAAAAAGATACAGATGAAAAACCCTCCCATTACCTAGCTTAGCTACAAATCCGATGTAGAGCTTGAATGCAGCCATGCAGCACAAACAAGATAGAACGTTTTTTGTTTGGAACCTATTGAAAAAACAAATGGGTAGCATTTTTAAACACTCATTGATTATGGCAGGGTGGCATGCCCCAAATGGTCTCTATTGCTGAAGAGTAGTTTTAAACTTTGGCCCTTTAAGTATCATAGTCAACCGAAGAATAGTGCCCCCAGAAAGAAAAGACAGCTGGCTGATCAATTCCCAGATCGTCTCTTTCTGAGAATTAATGTTTGCCTTTTTCTCCCATGATGTTGGGATGGCAAAGAGAAAGATTCCGATATATGATAGGCCAGGTATTTTCGTATAAAATTTTGCTTCTTTTGGGGAAGAATTAGAACTTTTCATGTGAAATGGCAAGATGATTTACTTGTGTGTTACTGAATAGTTGCTGAGAGAATGTGTTAATAAAAATAAAGACAACTTCTTGTCTATTTTGAAACTATGATAATAAAAGTTTCATTTTCACTGGATGTACTGTGAGACATTACATGTTAACTTATGTACCTTTTTTATAAAGGATTCTTAACAGTTTTTAAAATCTTATTCTTTGGTACTCAAAATACTTTTCGTATAACAAATGAAATAACAGAATAAGCTGGAATGCATACTGCCTTCCTTGAATTCGGGACAAAAACAGCATTAAGCGTTGAGATATCCGGGCTATAGTAAACATGATACTTTTAGGAGACTTATAGTGAGCAATTCAGGCACATTTCTCCCAAAGCAATAGTTTAATTTATTGGCCTGCATATGTCAAGTGTTATAACAGATGTTACAGATATTTGGATGTTTAAAAATTATCAGTTGTAGACCTGAATTGCTGAGGATGCAAATTTCAGACCTGGAATGTGGTTTAGTCTGTTAACAACATAGGTTTCAGTTTCTAGTCATTGCAGAAACTGTGGTCGTCATCTCACTTATACAGTGATATTTGTAGTTGAGAATAGTGTCAAATACACATGCACATACACACACACACACACACACACACACACACACAATGAGCCAGATATATGGTTATATAATTATTTTAGTTCCTAAAGAGTTAAGCAGCTTGTTTTATCTATGTATTTAAGGCAAACAGAAAAATGTTCTAAATAAGAGAATTAAAATGTTATCATAGGAGAATTGACTAACAAGTAAGGAGTGATTTTTTTATTTGACTTTAGTGAAAACAAACTGTAATATAAATGAATTAAGAGCTCATTGCTAGTTTACAATATGAAGAAAATTGAAAAATGAAGAAATCATTCAAAAATTAAAATGAAAACATGCCACATGATTGCAGTAGCCTCTTAAGCAAAACAAAAACCTAGAAATTGACTCTTACATACACGAAAGTTCATATGATAGTGAATTTTTGATACTATGTTCTAAATAAGCATTCTCTATCCTGGCATACTTTATTTTCTATTAAAATAACATTACCTCCAAATGCAGTCTTATTACTAGAGTGGGTACAAGTATAACATTAACTAACATAATAGTTTGTTGTTTTAAATACTTTTTGGAACCAAAGCATGAGCTATTAATCATTTTCATTTGTAGGTAAAATCTGAAATCAGTTGTCAGGATTCCAAATAGAGAAACATCCTGAAAACTTGTATATACAAAACCTCTTCAATGGTACATTCTTAGAAGAGAGGAACAGTAAACTTGTTTTCTTTCTTTATAATATAGACTTCTATGAAGTCGTTCCCCTTTATTTCATGATGGTGTCTTAGATGTACTTTAAAAGAGAATTTCACACTATTCTCTTTGTTTAATGTGACAGTATGAGAAAGTGATCTTTATTCGTTCAAAAAACTCTGCATGTAGTCTATGTTTAGGTTCTTTTAATGTGTTTGTCTGTGATTTTTAAATGCTAAACATGTAAACAGATAAATTGTCAATGTTAATTCTGTATCCTGTCACACAACTGATCTTTCTTTCCTGCCATTTCTTTCCTTTTTATCTTTTTTTTGTGCATTCATGTTGCAGTTGATAAAATTACGTGAAGAGGTGAGTACTTCCTAGCTTCTTTTTTTTTTTTTAATTCTGCTTTTCCCTACAAAATTGAGTTTTAAATCTGAAGTGGATCTTTGGATTTGTTTTTCCGGATAAATCTACACAGAGCAAAAAGTATCAATTATATTGTTCAGTAATCTTTTCTGCTCACAATCTTTTAAAACACAACTGTATCCTAATCATGCTTATCTCAGGGATCATTGTTCTTTGTTGGAACTGGGACAAAGTTAATACTTTAATGGCCAAAAATAAGGAGGAATAATAAAGGAATATCTTAAAACTCTACCTGAGTGTAGTCTTATTGTAGGCTCTAACTTCAAGTTTATTTATGTAGTTTCTCAAAGAAGCTAGCATGATTTTTTTTTTCTAACATTCTGATTTACTTTACTGTAAACTGTTCTTAAATAAACTCCTTTCCCCCACCCAAAATTATTAGGTTTAACATAAGACACCATGGATCTATTATCCTTTTGGGGAAACACACATATGTTATAAATGCCCTGCTACTCTGTATACATAGATACCTAAGAATGGCCAAAGTTTTCGTCATTGTTAAACACTTTCCTTTTTGTAGCATACAGCACCCAAGTGAGTTCTCATTTTTCTGAGTTTGCTGGACTGTTTCATAATGCAACTCCAGACTTTTTTTGTGTGGCTCAGCAAATATTTACCACAATGTTTATAATTGTATCCTTGTATTAATGAGGGATGCTGAATAATTCTATTTCTAAAAAATTAAGTCAAACATATCAAATATGCTTTGGTACTCTTTTTTAGAGATAGTCATTTTTTTTTTTTTTAGTAAGGTTGGGTTTTATTTTCTATTAAGACATAATGGCCTATATTGCAATTTAAAATTGTCTAATTGCTCATAGTATAGAGTAGTATGAATTACTTTTGAGTTTAGTTTGACGGCATTGAGAATTTTCTAGAATTTTTTTATTGGTATGTCATCATTATGTGATGCAGATGTTAATTTAGAAGCTTCTAGATAGTGGTTTTCAACAACTCTTTGAATTTAAGATGCATTGCTGACGTCCTGCCTCAGAAAAAGTAATCATAATATATAAAATGAAGGGGAGAAATATACAAAAACCCTCACCCTCCAACCTTTTTGTGTT
>NW_016810610.1:2896549-2899049 GCF_001698545.2 Rhinopithecus bieti | reverse complement strand
TGAGCCTCAGTTTCTTCTTCAATAACATGGAAATAATATTGCCTATCTCCGAACATTCTTAAGAAAAAATGGTACATGTAAAATGTTTTATATACCAAAAAACACATGTACAAATATAAATGTTATTATTACTGTGTGGTCATTGATGATCTACAAGCATTTATCTTTATCTCCTAGAAGATAACTTTTATTATGATTGAAATTTATAAATACTAAAGGAATAGGAAACAAAATGTGTTACTTTGACAATCCTTGGGGAACATAGCACTGTGTCTGTGGAATATGACCATAATCACAGGGACCTTCCTTGACAAAACATCCATTGGTCAACCTCTTTCCACATGGGGCTGGTTCATGCTCAGGGGGTCTTCTCGATGTGACCGTGATCGCAAAGCTCCCTCTCAAAGCTGAAAGAAGATAGCAGATACCAAATGACTGTGTATTGATCAAGGTTATATGCTTGAATGGGATTTGATAGTTATTATTTTTGGTGTGTGCTAAAACATAACAGCCACATCAAACTATCAACATAACCAACATGGAAAAGTCCACTTAAGAGTGTCCCATCAGTCTACCTCAGTCCCTTTGGACTTTTTAGTAAATTACTATGGTATTGACTATGAAGTGTTATAAAATTAGATGTTGACTTGTCATATAAAGCTTGGGAACTTCTTGCAGAATACAAGACCAAGTCTGGGAGAATGGATAAGAATGGGCTTTGTGGAAGTAAAGACAGATGTGGCTCAGCCTGTGCATAGACGGGAGTCATCATTGCTAATTTACTTTTGTGGATGAATTTGAAAGTGGAGTGGGAAATGAGAAGGCAGGGACAAAGTATTTTTCCTGCTCTTTCTACTTACTGAAGTAATGGGACGGAATACATTGGGGTGGGCAACATATTGTTTCTGTATTTCCTGCTTCCCTACTGGTCCTCAGCCGAGTCATGGCTTGTCAATCTATAGCTCTGTATTTTGATTGTGATGTAAATTTAGGATACTTACCATTTGTTAAAGTGTCAGAACAGCATCTTTGGAAAGGAAAAACTTTCAGCACTTATTGATGTCTTCTTCTTAAAGATTATGGAATGCAAGGAGGAAGAGAGGTGGAAGAGCTAGTATAACTTTTGAAACAACACAAAAGAGGAGATCACGTAACCTCTCTGAGCCTCAGTTTCTTCTTCAATAACATGGAAATAATATTGCCTATCTCCGAACATTCTTAAGAAAAAATGGTACATGTAAAAATGTTTTATATACCAAAAAACACATGTACAAATATAAATGTTATTATTACTGTGTGGTCATTGATGATCTACAAGCATTTATCTTTATCTCCTAGAAGATAACTTTTATTATGATTGAAATTTATAAATACTAAAGGAATAGGAAACAAAATGTCCAGAGGGAAATGGATTCCAAGTATTGATCTGAGAGCCAGTTCTAGGCCACAACAGTTTTCACCAGTGCCCTGCAAAATGAGAAGATAAGTAGAACATAGCGAGTTTCTCATAAAGCATATTTTATTAATTCACAAGGCTACACTTATTTGGAAGATGATGTTTTTCCTATTTTGGGGTATAAAGCAAAGTTGTAATATGATTGAAATAGTAGGTAGAAGTTATTTTTTTTTTTCCTTTACTTAGAAGAATAACAAAATTGGCATCCCTATTTTAGGCCTTCAATTTTTTTTTCAAATTTTTACTTGACCACAAAATTGGAAACTATGGCCTGATACACTGAATTAGAGAGAGAGAAAAACTGCATCATCTGTCCATGTCATTAATCAGCTGTGTGACTTAGAGAAATCATTTAACCTCTCTGCAAGTGTTCTTATATTTGCAAAATAGAAACTGTCAACCAGATTCTATGTATCCCTTAAGGTTGTTATGAAGTAAAATAAGGTCATAAGTATTTAGGGGCTTAGAAACTAAAGAGAGCTCTGTTAAAGTCATCATTTTTAAAAACCACTATCAGCAGAAGTGGTTAACTTTCAGAATCATTGGCAAAGATTTCAACAAAAATCTGTAAACTTTTCTATTCATTAACTTGATGAGTGTAATTGGCAAATACTATAAAAGAAAGTTATGTAGAAAATAGAACGGAGTAGAGTAGAATAGAATGCACGTTATAGGGTCTTCCTAACAAATAATGAAATCCATTGTCTAAAATTCTTGAATCATTTTTGATATCTTATTTTGTCATATAGGCAGTCATTTTCTCTTCTGGAACTCAGCAGAGGGTCACATGTCCACAATGTGCTGAGTCTGAGAAAAGGCACATGATTATTCCTAAGTGCTGTTCACACCCTGATATGCACAGAGTTTACTACCAATCAAGTTTGTTTCATGGATCCTTTCTTATTTGAGAAAATTGATGAAGCAACAAGTTAATTGACAGAACACTACACTGGTTGCCTGAACCATTGGCTTGATCCAGTGTGGCATTGCTTTTAAGTTCTTGTCCTAGAATCTGTGAATAAAAAGCAGCTCTTTCTTTCTTTT
>NW_016810610.1:2888550-2895979 GCF_001698545.2 Rhinopithecus bieti | reverse complement strand
ATCCCATTTGTCAATTTTGGCTTTTGTTGCCATTGCTTTTGGTGTTTTAGTCATGAAGTCCTTGCCCCTGCCTATGTTCTGAATAGTATTGCCTAGGTTTTCTTCTAGGGTTTTTATAGTTTTAGGTCTAACATTTAAGTCTCTAATCCATCTTGAATTAATTTTTGTATAAGGTAGAAGGAAGGGATCCAGTTTCAGCTTTCTACATATGTCTAGCCAGTTTTCCCAGCACCATTTATTAAATTTGGAATCCTTTCCCCATTTCTTGTTTTTGTCAGGTTTGTCAAAGATCAGATGGTTGTAGATATGTGGCATTATTTCTGAGGGCTCTGTTCTGTTCCATTGGTCTATATCTCTGTTTTGGTACCAGTACCATGCTATTTTGTTTGCTGTAGCCTTGTAGTATAGTTTGAAGTCAGGTAGCGTGATGCCTCCTGCTTTGTTCTTTTTGCTTAGGATTGTCTTGGCAGTGCGGGCTCTTTTTTGGTTCCATATGAACTTTAAAGTAGTTTTTCCAGTTCTGTGAAGAAAGTAATTGGTAGCTTGATGGGGATGGCATTTGAGATGGAGTCTCGCTTTGTTGCCTAGGCTGGAGTGCCATGATGCAGTCTCGGCTCACTGCAATGTCTGCCTCCTGGATTCAAGTGATTCTCCTACCTCAGCCTCTCGAGTAGCTGGGATTACAGGCGTCCACCACCACACCCAGCTAATTTTTGTATTTTTAGTAGAGACAGGGTTTCACCGTGTTAAGTGATCCACCCACCTTGGCCTCCCAAAGTGCTGGGATTACAGGTGTGAGCCAACATGCCCAGCCGAGACAGACATTTCTTAAGTTAATAATGGACAAGACTATTTTGGATAGTGATAAATGATGTAAGGTATTCAAGAGTAACTGCACCAGCCTGCACAACATAGCAAGACCCCCCACCTCCAAAAAAAAGAATAACTGATAAAGGCTACCTTACGTTGGCTAGTCAGGAAAGATCTCCCAGAGAAGAACCCTGTAAGCTGAGCCTTGACTATACCAAGATGCCATCAGTAACCTGGGACAGATGATTCCAAGAAGAGGGAAGAGCAAGCAGAAAGGCTCTGGAACGAGAATGTGCTCAGAATGTTCAGGCAACAGAAAGAAGACAAGTACAACTGGGGTGAAGTGAGCCAGGGGGCATGGAACATGATTAGGGCAGAGTCAAGTGGGGCAGATTGTGTGGGGCCATGGGACATGGAAGGGGTCTGGATTTTATTCTGAGTAGGGTGTGACAGTCATGGCGGACTTTCATCAGGCAAGCAACCTGATCTGAACTGTGGAGAACAGGGATTGGAGGGGTGGCAGAGCAGAGTTGGAAATGAGGAGACATGTTAGGAAGTTTATTATAGTAATCCAAGATTTGGTCCTTTTACCAACTGAACTTGCCGACAGAGGAATTTGGTCATGAAGATGCAGGAGAAATTACAAGCTGGCTTAAAAGGCATTCAGGAACAAAGAGCTTGAAATTTATCATTAGTTCTTTAACAATTGGCATGTGTTTCCAAATATTCTTTTGTAAGGCTATCCCCAAAGCAAATGGGGACTTATTAATCTTTGCACCTTGTAGGAACAAATGGACAGTGGCCAGTCCCATCAGGCTGGCAGTAATGGACATTTGTGATTATAAATCTGGGCTGAAAACCAAGTTTATGATAATATTTTACATGAAGAATTATGATAATGATACTTATTTCCTAGAGTTCAAGAAGGCACAATAAAATAATTTATATGTTTGTAAATTATCTCACAAAACTGTGGTATTTTTTTCTGTCTAATCATTTTCAGGTAAGTTCTGAGTTTATACATACATTGTCATTTTGTTCAATTTTGCATCAATCTAAAGAGGAAATGGGTTAGTTTCTTGCTGCTCTAAGTGGGGTCCAGAACCAGCAACACTGACATCCTCTGGGAGCTTGTTAAAAATGCAGGGTCTTGGGCCCCACATCAGATCTACTGGATCAGAATTTGCATTTTAACAAGATCAGCTGTGATTTGTGTGCACGTTAAAGTTGAGTTAAATGCTTACTTTCCAGTGCTAGTATTTAGCCTGTGTTTATTCAAACTGGATGTCATTTCATTGAATCTTGTGTGTGTGTGTGTGTGTGTGTGTGTGTGTATTTTGCATGTATATGTGTATGTATGCAAAAATTTGACCAGGTGTGTGTGTATATATATGTGTATGTGTGTGTATATATGTATGTGTGTGTATATATATACATATATATGTGTGTGTGTCTGTGTGTGTGTATATATATATGCAAAAATCTGGCCAGGTAGCTAACTATAGTTAATATGTACACTCCTGGCCAGGCATGGTGGCTCACACCTGTAATCCAAAGCAATTTGAGAAACTGAGCTGGGAAGACTGCTTGAAGTCAGGAATTTGAGACCAGCCTTGGCAACATAGTGAGACCCCCCCATAAAAAATTAATTAATTAAATTTTACAAATGTATACTCCCTATGAAATAATTAATATGGCTATGTCTGTTAATTTAATTATGATGGCACTGGATATGAGGGATGGTCTTTTTAGGAGCTGTAATAATTATCTGTCTTACCTCAGGAACATGTGAGTAGGCATTACTTGGCAGCTAGAATAGCTAGTAAAGCATCCAGTAACCCAAAAGGGACTAATTATACACCTTTATTTTTGTCAAAACACATTTTTTTAAAAAAGATATTCATCACAATTTCCCTCTCTTCTTCTTCTTCTTTCTCTTCTCTTCTTCTTCTTCTCTTCTTCTTCTTCTTCTTTCATCTTTTCTTCTTTCTTCTTCTTCCTCTTCTCTTCCTTCTCTTCCTTCTCCTCCTCCTCCTCTTCTCCCTCTTCCTTCCTTCTTCTTCTTCTCTTCTCCTTCTTCTTTTCTCCCCCTCCTCTTCTTACTTCTTTCTATATGGCTTATGCATATTCATCACAATTTCCTATATATCTTGTTTCATTAGGGAAATGCAAAATAGACTTTCTGAGTAAGAATAATACCAATGCCGTGTGTTTTCAAGTTCCTTGCATAAAAGAAAATACTTTCTACCCAAATCTTATTTGTTGTAGAATTGATAGAGTGGATTCTTTCCATTTCTGTTTGAGGGTTTCCTTGGGAGTTCTGTTTCTTTTCTATGAAGGTTATCTCTTTTTAAAAAAATAAAAATATGGATTTCTCTTCAATTTCAGTATTTCCATGCCATGTTATTGTTACCTAATTTTAAACTGCAGGCCGGGAGCAGTGGCTTACACTTACAATTCCAGCACTTCAAGAGGCCAAGGCAGGCAGATCACTTGAACCCAGGAGTTCGACACCAGCTCAGGCAACATGGTGAAACCCTATGTCCACAAAAAATACAAAAATTAACTGTTCATAATGTCATGCGCCTGTAGTCCCAGCTACTTGGGAGGCTGAGGTGGGAGGATGGCTTGAGCCCACAAGGTCGAGGCTTCAGTAAGCAAGCTGTGATTGCGCCATTGTACTCCAGCCCAGGTAACAGGGTGAGACCTTGTCTCAAAAAATAATAGTCCAGGTGTGGTGGCTCATGCCTGTAATCCCAGCACTTTGGGAGGCCAAGGAGTGTGGATCACTTGAGGTCAGGAGTTCGAGACCAGCCTGACCAACATGACGAAACCCTGTCTCTACTAAAAATACAAAAATTAGTTGGGGGTGGTGGTACATGCTCGTAATCCCAACTACTTGTGAGGCTGAGGCAGGAGAATCACTTGAACACAGGAGGTGGAGGTTGCAGTGAGCCGAGATTGTGCCACTGCACTCTAGCCTGGGCAACAGAGGGAGACTTTGTCTCAATAATAATAATAATAATAATAANCATGTACGCCACTTTTTTTTCTTTTACTTTACCTAGCTCTTTTTAAATAATTTTTAACGGAAAAATGATCAAGAGGAGTATAAGCTTACTTTTTTTCTTTTTTCTCGTTTTTAATATGCTTACCCAGGCTTACACTTTTAAAAAATCAACTAAAGGGAGGCCGAGGCGGGTGGATCACGAGGTCAGGAGATCAAGACCATCCTGGCCAACACGGTGAAACCCCGTCTCTACCAAAAATACAAAAAATTAGCCGGGCGAGGTGGTGGGCGCCTGTAGTCCCAGCTACTCGGGAGGCTGAGGCAGGAGAATGACATGAACTCGGGAGGCGGAGCTTGCAGTGAGCCGAGATAGCGCCACTGCACTCCAGCCTGGGCGACAGAGCGAGACTCCGTCTTAAAAAAAAAAGAAAATCAACTAAAATGTGCTTGATGTTTAGAACTTTTTAAAGATGCTGAACAAATGCATTTAAATTTTGAGGTGCCTTTTTAATACATTTATTTGTTTCCAAGTCTTGACTGAACTACTGATCGAGTTTTCCTAAGTCGTCTCATTATATGGAGATTTTGCGGTATAAAAGCACAGTACTGCAAATTGATTGCCTTCTGTCTTTTGGTTCTTGACACCGTCTTTCCACTCACCTTATTATTTTAATCAACTCAGTATAGAACTCATTCAGAAATTTGAGTGGAAATACCTGTTGAGGCAGTTTTTATCAAACTCAGAGCCAGTCACTTTTTTTGTTTTGTTTTTTCTCATTAAACTTTTTTAATGGGTCTCTAAATTCTGTGACAGATTTTGGTCAAGTTTTTTCCATTAAAAGTACAGATTTTAAAACTAATAGCTTAAGACTGCCACACGCAAAAAAAAAAAGAAAACCAAAGTGGTCCACGAAACATTCTCCTTTCCTTCTGAAGGTTTTACGATGCATTGTTATGATTCATTAACCAGTCTTTCACTACTAAACTTAAATGGCCAATTGAAACAAATAGTTCTGAGACCGTTCGTTCTTCCACCACTGATTAAGACCAGGGTGGCAGGTATTATTTATTGAATAATGAATACAATAATACTCATTTAGCCTTCTGAGCTTTCTGGGCAGACTTGGTGACTTTGCCAGCTCCAGCAGCCTTCTTGTCCATTGCTTTGATGACACCCATAGCAGCTCTCTGTCTCATATCACGAACAGCAAAGGGACCCAGAGGTGGATAGTCTGAGAAGCTCTCAACACACATGGGCTTCCCAGGAACCATATCAACAATGGCAGCATCACCAGACTTTAAGAATTTAGGGCTGTCTTCCAACTTTTTACCAGAACGACGATCAATCACTTTTTTAAAAATCGTTTTAGAAGTTTCTTCACATCCACTGACATTTTCTTCTACCTCCTCCTCTTAATTATATCTTTCTTTCTTCTCTTCTTCTCCTTCACTCCCCTCCCGCCTTCTCTTCGAGAAATATTTTGAGTGTTCACTGTGCCAGGTAAAATGTAACATCTCCTGTAGCAGATTATCAGAGCTTAGATTCCGCCCCCCCACCCCACCTCCCATTTACTGATGAGTCATTTTAATACTCCTCAGAAAATAGACCCAAAAGTATTCACTGCATGTTCCTTTCCCTCAGAGCTGTTATCTGTTAAGGTAGAAGATTATATTTCTGATTCTTTCCTATTGGTGAAAGTGGTATAAGATTGTATGAAAAAAAGTAAATGCTATATTTCACTTATTCAACAAGGTTTCGTTGAGCCCTACTGAGTGTCAGGTGCGGCAGAGATGCGGAGCTAGGGCCAGTAAGATAACACAGTCCTGGTCTGGGCTATCTGACTAGAGAATGTTATGTCCATAAACACCGATTCAGATTATTAGCTGAAGTAATTTTGTTTAAGTACAGGTTGGAATTTAGAAAGGCGCTATGGTGTCCAAATTATTGCAAAAATAACAAATTAACACTTTATGTTATTCTCCCATATAGGGACAGAAGATAGGATTCTACAGTTAGGTTGATATTAACTATATTTTATCCAACCATAACTATTTTAGAGAAAAAATTTTCTGTAGAAATATTAAACTTTTGACAGAGAAAGTTCTCTCTCTAGAAAAGTTTCTTTATTCATTATTTTGGACAGTGGAAGGATATCTCTGCTTGAATAGGTATTTTTTTAATGCTGAGAAGCATTACTTGACCAGGTCCTATGAATTTTTAAAAGTCTGTCCAGTTCAGTTGCAGAATCATCATTTCTAATGTGCAGTTATCATTTACCTTACAATCTCAAGCCTATTAAAGTCTGGTATCTCAAAAAGCTGTGATTCTCTACTGAAAAGAATCGAGGAGGTTATCATTTGGGCAAAGCTCTTAAAGAGTATTTTCAAGTTGTGCTTATATATACTTTGTGAGGTCCTCTGAGATATTGGTGAGCTCCATGGTGGCAAGAAAAGAATGTCATTTAAACCCTGTTTGGAGAACCTTCTCCTTAGGTGGTCCAAGGGAATTCATAGGGTTCATTTTAATCTATTAAAAGTATTATACTCATCTTTAAAGGTGACTTCCCCATAATGCCTATATCACTTTTCCAGTTGGTTTGTAAGATACACGTGGAGCCATTCTTACTCTGTTGCATCTCTGTGAGTTGAGAAAAAGAATGAAGACTACAGCAGATTGTGAAAATGACAATTTACTTTCAAATATTACAGTGAAGCTTATGACCTTGTTGCACTGTACTTACAGAACTTTCTTTGGGATTTTTTTCTAATCAAGTTTATTTTCCCTTTGAGTCTGACTTCTAGTGCCAGAAGGTTTTTTCTTTTTTTCAGCAGTTTATGTATTTAACAGAATTTTTTTGAGATGGGTGCTACAGAATTTTCACAGCATGGGTTTGCATTGGACTAAGACTTTGTGTACGACTTATATCAAGTGGAAAACTTGATAGGCATGAGCTTTAAAAATGGCTTTTTTGTGTGTGCTCTATATTTGAAGCTTTCGTCTGTATTTCCTGTTGGGCTACAGTGTTTTCCAACATTGCCACAAGAGAACAAAGTAAACATTAAAAAATAATTTTTTATTGAAGAATATGTTTTTCCAAGTAAAGTCCTTATCAAAGAGACTGTCGTGGTGGGTCATGATTCACATATGGCACTGTGTTGCCCTTGTGTATCTTAAGATTTAAGTGTGAAGTTGTAGTTAAATAAATATCTATTTATTTAGAGAGAGGAAGAAACCATCCTAGAGCCAGAAAAGGAAAAACGCTTTTTGGAAACTGTTCGTTTTGGAGGATAAAGAAAGCACATTGTTGAGTAGTAGTCCTACCATTACCCTCCATGTTGCTAATTTCACTGTAATCAATCATCTAAGCTCCTGGTCTGCATTAAAAGGTTGATATTTGTGTTCATATAAAATACCTTCACAGTGGAGCTATTTTTTTTTTTAATTTCCATTTTTAAAGTTATTTGCAATATATGAAACTTAAATAGGGCTCAGTGGAACTTTAACATTTTGTTCAGCAAACAATTATTAGGCCGTAAGAAATTAGGATTGGATTCGTTGGATGTGGATTGGACTTTTATTGATCTCTGCTATAGCAAGAAAATACTGCC
>NW_016810610.1:2814889-2888254 GCF_001698545.2 Rhinopithecus bieti | reverse complement strand
CCTTACATTATTATTATTATTATTATTATTATTATTATTATTAGCAAATTTTGCATTTGGAATTAAGGTGGAGGAGAAATTCAGGCCACCTGAAAGGGAAAATAGATTTCATATCATTTAGGAAGGAACAAATCCTGGCACTGTCCTTGGCTCTTAGAATATAAATTTCCTTAATAAGCTGGAATATCTTGACAAAATGCTCATGGTGAAAATAAATAGCTGTAGATTCTAATAATAAATACAATTAGTGTTTTTAAGGAGGGTAGAGGAAGTAATTAAGTCTATTTCATTATGTCGGGGAAAGACTTGGGAAAGATGGGCCTTATGAAATACATAAGGAGAGGAGGAAGGAGAAGTAAGTAAACTGAGCAAAGCCAGGCTTTGGGGCAAATACATGGCTTATGAGAATTCCCAGGGGGTGTCCTATGGCCTAGCTAACATTCATCTTTTAACATTTCATCATTCAATAATTTTTACTTGGAAGTGATAACATTTATTTTTAAAACATTTTCCATCAAACTTGTTATTATTTCAGAGTAACCATCCCAATTAACCCATTCATTAATAGTCAGATATGTAATTATTTAATATATTATGGAGGTTTTTAATGCTTTAAATCATAAATGTTGGTAATTGTTAATGTATTATGTGCTAAAAATAACAGTGGTACCACAGACGATAACATTGTATATTCTGCTCTAAAATTTTCAGACTACTTTTACATCTATTAACTCATCGTATCAATCAATAAATTACCTTATCTGAAATGGAAATTATTTGTTCAAACTGAGTACACTGATCCCCTGAATATTTCCCCAAATGCCATCTACTTTCACCAAACAGAATGTGTATTAAGTTTTATTTGGTTTCATGAAGAAATAAGTACTTTTTGCTTCCCTCTTTCTCATTGGCATATCTTTGAATTATCTATGTAACGTTCAATACTCCGTGCAGACTGTTGATGATTAGGACCTGTTCGTTTGAAACCAACAAACCAACCAACCAACCAACAAAGTCTGTCTTAAGAAGGCTACACAAATTTAAAGGATGCACCAGTTTTTCTCACTAGTGTTAGCATAGGACTTTTACAGACATCCAAATTTTTCATGTAGGTGAGTCAAAGAGATTGACTGGAGTGACTTTGTTAATGTAATAAGAGACCTTAAAGAATAATAATAATAAAAAAAACCACTGACTCTAAAAGGTAAGCATGAAGATGGACCAAGTATCTTATTGCCTCACTGATATTGCCTGCCAGCTGTGAATTTTCTTACTACAATGAATCCCCACATTTTTATTGCTGTGTGCAAGGTACAGTGTTTCATTTTTCTTCCTACTTGGGCTTCCTGTAGAATGCACACCCCATATAGTTCTTTAAATTCATACTGTTGTGAGAACAAGTACGTCTTTCTCTTCTCTCTTTTGTTAACTGTAAGCCTTGTGGAGCAACAGTTCTTTCGTGCCCTCTGTAAGTTGCTGGCCTCTGCTCAAATTAAACACTGTAAGATTATCAGCAGGTTACAAAGGTGTAGTGTATCTCTCTCTTCTGCATTTTTGTATAAGGTTGTCTTGATCTGAAAAATGCTAACAAATTCAAACGAACTCATCGTCTCATATCCACCCCTTGTAAATTGGGACTTTGTGTCTTCTACATAAAAAGTAGGGAGAACACACGTACAATTTCTGCTCTCCTTTGAGGATTTAAAAAAAAGTTACGCATGTAAAATGCACAGAAATTATTTTTTAATCCAAGTGCCAAGTCAGATCACCTCTCTTTCACCTGCAGTGAAGAAGCAAAATGGAATGTGCCTGGAGCTTTGCTACGAGACAGACTCAGGTTCAAATCTTGGTCCTGCCACTTAATAACTGTAAGACCTTAGACAAGTTCCTTAGCCTTTCTGAGTCTTACTTTTCAAATGTATAAAAATCCTCGGAGATCTTCTATATGGAGGTTGTCATGAGAGATAAATGTGGTAAATGATAAAAAACATCCAACACAGTGGTGATCCATAAATGTTAGTTTCCATTTGTACTAATTTGCATAGTAACACTAGCTGCTGTAACAAATAAACTTCAGTCACCCCAGTGGCTTGATACAGTGATGTTAATTTCTCACTCTTGAAACTGTGTAATGCAAGCGTCCAAGTGAGCGGACAGCCCTTTCAGGTAGTTATTCAGAAATCTAGGCTTCAGCTGTCTTTTGGCTCTGCCCTGCCCCTGGGCTTTGGTGTCCTTTACGTTTAGCCAGCAGCTAGACAAAGAGAATGGAGAAGGCATACCCACTTTTCAAGCTCCACATTAATTCTACCTGTGTTCCACTGTCAAGAACAGTTGAATGGTGCTACATAGATGCAGGGGGACTGGGAAATACAGTTCCAACTGAATGACCACTTTCTAATCACAACTTTGTACTGAGAAAGAGGGAGAACAATATAGGTGGGTTGGGGCTGTTTATCTATCTCTGCATAGTATTTATTTATTGCCTACTTCACTGCCTCATCATCAATTAAGACCCTAGCTATTAACAGTACAATGGGCAGAAGTGAAGGGATAGATGACTTACAGACCAGGTCAGTAGTTGTAATCTTCTAGTTTTTGTGGCAAATGAGACCATTTCTGTCTTTTCTATATTAATAGATACAGTAAGGAGTCTGATATCATCTGCTTTCTTTTCTACTAGGCATTTATCTTTATTCACTTTTCAAATTTGTATTCCTTAGATCTGTAACAAAAAATAATTCTGCTCTTTGTGTTTTTATCTAAGTGGTGACAATAGTTGTAAGTTCGCAAATTTATGTTTATAATTTCTAAAGCAAATGCTAAAAGTACACTTATACTGCACACTGTCACAGCCCAGAGGAACTTAAGGAAACTTAACATAATGCAAGTCCTGGATGGAATCCTGGAACAGAAAAAGAACATTGTGCAAAAACCAAGGAAATATGAATAAATTTATTGATTTTAGTTAATAATAATGTATCAATATTGGTTTGTTGATTGTGACACATGTACCATAGTAATGTAGGTGATAATGGGGGAAACTGGATGTAGAGTAAATGGAAACTCTGTACCATGAGCGTAATTTTTTCGTAAATCTAAAGCTATTCTGAAATTAAAAGTTGATTTCAACAAAAGGACATTGCAGTCACGGTAGTCTTCATATTTATTGAGTACCCATTGTGTAATATCATCATTGTTGCAAACCTGGCTTCTCTTTTTTAATTTTTTATTACAACTGTAGAAAATTTGTCCCTTCCAGTAACTATAAGGCCTTATGTCTATTTAAAAGCACCTTGCCCAGGTTTGGGCACTAGTAAATGCTCTAAGAATATTTGCTGCTTCTTTCTTTCCTCCCACTCTCTACCTCTCCCTAAGTGCTTCTAGTAATTACAAAAACAACAATATGAACTTTTACTTCACTACTGAAAGAATCAGGCTAATCAGTCATGTAATTTGATGACTCCAGGAAGTATTAGATGTATATGGGGACGTGGTCCCAGCGTTCATGTGGTCTATCCCCATCTTCAAGATGCGTAAGAATGAATAGACCATTTTACCAATTAGAAGAATGAGAGTTAATATTCTTTTCTTTTTCAATCTGGAAAAACAAGAGCGTATTATGATAATAATAGAAATGGTAGCATAAGAATAAGGAGATTACAGATTTTTTTTCCTATTCTGAATTTTCTAAACTGTTACTATTTAATTTTACAATTAAAAAAGAATTTTCTCTATATTGAAATAAGTGCCTAAAATCTATTCTTGAAAAATTATTTCACATCTTAGTTTTCCAAATGTATATGCATACACACACAACATACACAGAGACACGGGGTGTGAGTGGGGAGAGATTCCATATGTCAATATCATGAGGAAGCCAAAGGCTGCTGAAACATAATTTTTAGTTAACGTTTGTTTCTCCTTATTTAACTGCCTGAATTACGTAGTAGTAGGATTTATGTCTAACGTTCAATATCTCTGGAAATTCTACAGTAACAGACTTTAAAAACTCTTTCTATGTATGCTTTTAACTTCCTTGGCCTATTCCTTTGGATTATTTTGGCTTCATAATGGTGATTTCCTGATTTCTCTAAACACAGTTGTACCCATTTCAGCAATATTTCTGTGTGAAAGAAAGTGGAAATTAGAATCCAGATTCGTTGACCCTTGAGATCTTATATTGACCTTAGTAGGTATTAACTTTTTAGATCAATAAACAGCTGTTATTGACCTCTAAGAAAAGTCAATATCTGCTTGTTAATTTGCAGCTTGAAAATGTTATACATTTTGTTCTTCATTATTACCCTACTTATTTCAGCCTTTTAAAAAAATGTCTCTACTGTTTCCGCTAGAGATCATCATGTCTAGATCAACATTTTAGTTTTGGTGTTTAAGGAGATGATCATTGGACATGGTGGTCATTTATCAGTGCTCCATTTTAGTTTCTTATAAAATTGCGACTGTCTGAGATTCATACTGTACAGAAAAGTGAAATATACTTAATGGTACTTGATTTACTATTGTTATTAATGTTTGAGAAACAATTTTAAGTAATCTGTATAGCTCATGGCAAGAATATTCTGACATGTATATATGAGAAATGAAAAGAAAGTTAAATTGGAAACATGTGGTCTGAAAAGAGATTAATAATGTTTTGCTTTTCTGTGTATAAATGGAAATAATCTGTGTAGATTGAGGTTTAGCACACACTTCTCATGTGGATAAACATTTAAAGCTTTTAGGTAAGGACTTCTTGTGTGGGTCTGAATCTTAGAAGCCTATGATTCTAAAGTTTTATTAAAACTTAAACGTTTTAAGTATTGATGGAGAAGTCACTTTTCACATCATCATTGTTTTGTGTATTAACATGGAAATGTCAAATTTTGCATAACTTGAAATGTCTCAGAATTGCCTATTGCTGAAATTCAAATGTCAGAACAATACTTCTGCACATATATGACTCTGATATTTCAACTCTAAAAACCTCATAAATGATTCAGTATCAGTTTGGCCTTGTTATGATGTAACTTTTAAAAGAGGCAGAGTGATTTAAATCTGTTCTAGAAAATGGTGGTCTCTTTCAGGGTAGACATCAAACACGAATCTCTCAACCCATTAATGCTCATTAATTTTTTTATTATGTTATTTTGGCAAAGAATTTAAGTTTTCATGAGAACTCTTAAGTATTTTGCACCATTGTAAAAATGAAGCTCTTTCTTTGTGATCAACAGGATTGGCTTATATCTTATCCTAATTTGTGGTATTAATTGTTTTAGAGGGCTCAATACTTTTGTAAAAGAAGATTTTTTTGTTTTCAAGCAGTGAATGCCTTCTAGGACATAAATGGATATATAGAGACCAAAAGGCCTGTAGAAATAAACCTTCTACTATTAATTTACTCTTCCAAATTTTGCATGGTATCTATATATTTAAAATTAAAAGTTTTACAGCTGGAATGAGCCTTGGAGATAAGAAACCTGACTTTGTCATTTTATGCAGAGAAGTGAGTCTTGATGTCTAGTCCCCTTTGTTACTAGCTTTAAATTTTTTATTTGAAAATCTCAACATTGTTAACCGTTACTGATATATTAACAGTTTGAATAAAATAACTTTACTAGTCCCATATTTTTATATTAAGTATTTTTTTTCTTAAGGAAGAAAAGCTTTCCACAGGGGAACTTTATTACTTGAAGAATCTTATTTTCATACATATTCTTAATAGCGTCTTTTACTTTCTCTTCTAGGATATAGTTTTGATAATTAAAATTTGTCAACATTTCAATATGATAAAATTGATATGTTTAGTGGCCTGCTATTCCAGAAACTTTTACAAATGCCATTAGGGTCATAACTTGGAGTGTGTACTTTGGCATGTTTAATTTTTCCTCTGCTTGGAGATTAGTGGAAAATAAGCTCTGTAAATTAAATTTTATTGCAAAATTATCTTCCGATGTTCAGCAGTAAAGATAATATTGAGTGATAAGGCTGGAGTGGATTTTATATAAAGCAATTACAGCATGAAGACCACAATCTGAATGAAAAATATTGCTCAGGATTTCCTATAATCTGTAGAAATGTCATTTTGGAATGTGTTTAAAATTGCCTCATTTTATGCAGGTGATTATAATACTTAAGGTATATCGCAGTTTGAAAGCACCATTACTGAATACTTTTAAGGACCGTTTATATATGGTGGGAGGAACAAATTATATATATCTATATTCACACTTGGACAGTTGTTACCTTTTCAAAATGTTTCTCCACTACTGGAGATTTTTCTGTAAAGCTTGCTTTCTCCAGTGAGCCCATCTCTCTCTTTAGATAACTGCATACAAAAGGTGGGATCAAAATGCCCACTGTGTATTTTACTCTCACCCTGGCATGTGTAAAGGAGGACTTCTGCTCCAGGGCTCCACCATGTAGATGAAGAAGCACCTGGTGTTTTAATAACTTTATTTATACCACAGCTCTTGAATTTAGCCTTTACATAGCAATTAGAAACAGATAAGAACAAAGATACTGTTCTTGAATGAGGTAGAAAAGGCTTGGTTTGAAAGGGCTTCGTGCAAATAAAATTGAAGAAGAAAATATGCATGCACATGTGTCTGTAGCCACCCACCCCTCAACTCCTGTTCATGTGTGTTTCCTGGACTTGCATTCTTCATTCCCCAAAAATCAAGGCACCTTTAGTGAATGTCTAGTCTGAGCAAGTCAGTGTCTCTAAGTACCAGAATGATGGAGACAGAGAAATCACAGTGTATGGCAGTGTCAGGACTGGGCTTCAACCCAAGGAAGTGAAATTACAGTAGAAATTATTAAAAGAATCTGTTTCCTAATGGGCAGAGGATCCTGTCATCCTTTAATTTTTTTTAAAAAAAGTCATCTCCTTTAATAAATAATCATGTAAAAGGGAAAAATGCTCTGATTTGAGAAGAAGTTACTTTTTACTTCTTTACACGGAGCTGGGAAAAAACAGCTTACTGATTCAGTGTGCATAAATACTTATCATAGATTTACTGTGTAGCCATTACTTTAGGCAATTCATCCAGCTAAATAGCCTCTAATGCTATCATGAATGAAGGCTATAGCAGTTTATCAAGATGAAAATAGCCCATTAAGAATTGATCTGAACCAGTTTAGAGAAGCAGAGCCTGAGACCTGGCCTGTGCAGCTTTGGCTAGTAAAAGTTCACTTGGTGCTGGGCATATACCAGCTCCACAGGCCCCAACTTTATTAGTGTGGAGATAAGCTGATTAGGTCTTGTCAATCAAAGGTGCCCATATCTCAATTGAGAGACACACACTCTCTCTCGATTTTTCTTTAAGCATTGAAGCAGGCAACAAAGAAAGAGATGTGTGGTATGCATCCCTACGGTTGTCACCATGCAGGGTGCAAGGGTCCTGTGATGATGTGGTGACTGTATTAAAGAGTACATCAATTTGTTTTAAAGTGTTTTGATTTTTTATGGTGGCATTAAGAGAGAGAACATTGTGGTTGCAGCTTTACTAGAAAGCAAAGAATTCTAGAAGAAGAAAAAAAAAGTGTTTCTTTGAAGCCTACCAGGGCTTTGAATCTTGCTGTGCCAATGGGCGCTTAAGTGCTCCCGTAACTGGCAACCTCAGATCCACCATCAGCTTAGGAACTACCATCCTCTCCAAATTATTCATTTAAAGGAATAGAAAAAATTGTGTAAATTGACCTAAGCAATATTAATGATGATTGACCGCAAGTTTTTCTTTCTTTAAGAGATTTCAGATTTTGGATGAACATATAACACATGTTGGTTATACTCATGTGCACTGATTCTGTTGTAAAGAACAGAGATACTTGTAAATTTTACCCAAGTACAGATTGGCAACATTGCTCCATTTAATTGTTTTATACATAATAATGAATACTTTACTTTGTATATCTGGAAAATAAACCTGACTAATAAATGTAGGCTGTCAAAGTATAATTCTGTAGGGCTTCAGCTTGAGACCTCATCATCTCGTCAGTATTGAGAAAAAGGTAGAGCGATGGTGTAGGGGGAAAACCTGGCCTTTTGTTCTTTACATCTGAAGTTTGCTCACTGCAGGCCTCCTTCCCACTTCAAATGCAACAACAGAAAGGAGGCCTTCCTCTTCTTCCCTCACCCTACATGCACCCCCCAGTGCTGCCATCATGCACAGCCATGTTTCCACAGTGGATTATCTCTTTATCAGCTATTCTTCCCTTCACTCCATCCATTTTCCATTAACCAATCAGGCAGCCCTCTTAGGAAAGACTGGTGCTTACTGCAATAAAATGTTAATTCTGTAGGCACAGAGCCACACAGCCATTCTAGATGTTGCTTGTGACAGAAAAGCATTCATGCACCCCAGACGTGAAGAATACCTGTATTGGGTGTCTTATGAGAAAAAATTGGGGGAAATAAAGTTATGATGGGTAGTAGTTACTGAAATGGAAAAGGTATTCTATTCTTTACAGTGCTGACCAGCCAGAGTAGCCACACACGTGTATGGGGATGTACTCATGGGTACCTAAAAACATGCATCCTGCTTTTAAGGCATCTGAGATAGTAAAAGCCAGTTTGTCACTTGTAGTTCTCACTGACCCAGACGGGGTAATTGCACTGCTGACTCTGGTCCACTGAGTGTATGATCTTGAAAGGCCTTCTGACTCTAGAAAGATTCGGGTGAGCGATGCTTAGTAATGGGTGTACTTTAATATATAAAGATTTTCTACTCAGGATTCTCTGCTTTGAGATATTTTATTACTGGATTATCTTAATAGTGATAGGTCTTTAGAGTTTATGGTTTTTTAAAATAAGAAAACATGTCATATGCAACTTTCCAGAAATACCTTTTTAAAAAAGTATTAATGCATTCACATGTGAAAGGAACTTGGCTAAGCTCCTTCTCGTGGTTTAGGTTTCTAGTTTAATGTTATGTCTTCAGAGAAGACTACCCTGACCACTCTTTCTAAAGCAGGCTTCCCCTAAATCTTACCAAGCCCCTTCCTCGTAACATTAATTGTAAGGAGTAATCCATTACTCATTTTTTGCTTGCCTTCTCCGAAACAATGTAAGCTTCCTGAGCGGCATTTTGTTGAATGATTGAAAGAAATGAGCAGCTATATTCCTTTACTGCAAATAGAAGTGCTTTTATTTTTATTTATTTATTAATTTTTTTGAGATGGAGTCTCGCTCTATCGCCAGTCTGGAGTGCAGTGGCATGATCTCGGCTCACTGCAACTTTTGCCTCCAGGGTTCAGGCGATTCTCCTGCCTCAGCCTCCCGAGTAGCTGGGAGTACAGGCGTGCGCCACCACGCCCAGCTAATTTTTGTATTTTTAGTAGAGACGGAGTTTCACCATGTTGGCCAGGATGCTCTCTATCGCTTGACCTCGTGATCTGCCCACGTTGGCCTCCCAAAGTGCTGGGATTACAGGCGTGAGCCACCGCACCTGGCCAGAAGTGCTTATTTCAAAAAGTTTCTCACTTACCTTCAGTATTATAATAATTATAGCCATTTCCCATCCCAGACCGCTTTTAAGAAGATTTAGTGTGGTTCTGTGACATTTTAGAATTAATCTTTGTCTCTTATTATATTGAAATTCTTAATACATTCGAGTGGTTCTCTCGAAAAAAGTATTTTTTAAAAAAAAGAATATTGTGTTTTATTCAGTGAATTTATAATTGAGAAAAGTATACTCAAGTTAGTCTACGATGCAAACTAGTGTATACTCATTAATAAGCATTTGGTGGTAAAGATTTTAAGCCAATAATGAATCTGGGTTCCCTTTTTAATTTGCTGCATGCTTTAGTTATTGAGCTTTGTTTCTTTTCCACTATTTACCCATTCCAATTTCATGTTTACTTTGGTGATTGTTTTTAGGCTATAAAATGAATAGTGAAAATTAGGTTGCAGTGTGATCATGTTGCTTTATCATGAATTGAAGTATAAAGTTTGTTTTGCTGAAATTTTGTTAACAAGGAGTAGGCAGAAATGGTTGGACTAGGGACATTTACTTGTAGTGTCTTTGTGTAAATCTCAGTTTTCCACTTTATTATATGATAAGTAAACCACATAACCATTTATCTTTGGTTGCCTATAAGGATACAACAAATACTTAAATTAATTAACATGAAGCTGTAAGCATCATCAGTTCATAACAATGATTTCTGAAAACTGTTTACTTTTTGTTTAAATTTGGAAGTTTAACTCAAGTGGGAAAAAGATATTTTAACATGGTTCTCAGATCACTGATAACTGAAAAATTCTATTAGAATAATATAGGAACTCACACCACAAAATAGATCATGCTTACAGTCAGCACTTGAAAAAAACATTCCGGAAAAAAGTCTTTAAAGAGACTTTAGGGAGACCCTAGAAATATATGGAAGAATATTGCAAACTAAAGGCTATTGTCTTCTCTTTCCCTCTCAGAAAGAGTTTTTTTATAAATAAAGAAATGCTTTTCTGAGTTGCTTTTATCATCAACATTTCACTCCCCGAAAATTAAAAAATCTGTCATCAAACTCTTACCAGAATTTACCAATTCCACCTGATGTTCTTAGCCCCTGAAACACAACTTTTTTTATTTCATAAAAGCCAAAGGAGTATTCTGAGACATTTGATGAACTTTCCTTCAGAAAAAATAAAATAAAATAAAATAATGGCAAATACCTATTTTTCTGCTTCTCAAATGACCTTTCCAATACTTGTCATATATTCCTAAGTTACCGCTGGTTTATCAGGAGCAAACAGGCAGATATAACTTACGACACTGCAGGTTTAAAGTATCATCATCCAGAAACAATGATGTTTTATTATTTAAAAACGGTCTATATTTTTTCATATTCTTCCTTTAAGCTTAATGTTTGTTCGAGAATTAAAGGGCCACACGCTTCTGTTTCTGTGTGTTTACCTTGCAGTTCTGCTTGGCAAATGTTTATTTCTGGAAGTAAGTATGAAATGTCAGTATATTTAGGATAATTAAGTCAATATTACTCCAGTTTGCTTTGTTTTTAGAGTGCTATATTTTCCCAAGTAATAAATTCCAGGTCACTTCCAGAAATGGAAGGATTTAAAAAGTAATACTATCTTTGTGTGTGTGTGTGTGTGTGTGTGTGTGTGTGTGCATGTGTGTATACACACACATATATAACTATATAAAATAGATTTTCTTTTATGACAACATCTGAGTATCTCTTGATTTAGATAGTTATATCATAGCAATCACATGTTGTGGGGAGTTCTTTTGTACCATTAGTAATAACTAAAACACAATCATCTTCCTAAAGGAGAGAAAGAGAGAGAACAGGGAAAAGGTGGAATTTGAAAAGGGGGAAAAATCTGTTCCTATTCCTTCCCTGAGGCTGAACTGTTTATCACTCTATCCTCATTCGATAAAAGTGAATTTTTATAATAAAATTTTCCCTAATCGGGCACTGTCAGTGGAGGTGTCTTATCGCTGAGAGGAAAATGACACCGATCCTATCGGAAAACAGAAACGATGTCACCATGTTCCCAATCACAGCTCTTCAGCCCCCATATCTACCTTCTCCACAAACACCAAGCAGTGCTTTTTTCATAAGAACATCAAAACCCAGCAAAGTCATTAAAATTGCACCCGCGTAGAGTTGCAGGGACCAGCCGTACTAGCACAAAATGGGATGTGGGAAAACAGACTCTCTAAATGTGCTAATTCCATTGTCACGTGTTTACGGCTTAATTTTAATCAGTTAAAAAAGCCACACATTGCAATAAATTGGCATTATCTTCTGTGACACCAGAAGACACAGTTGGTTCAAGGATTTAGAGGGTCACTGGCAACAGTATATAGTATTACAGACAAAGTATTTTTACGCTTGAACTATGGTAGCTAAGGTACAATCCCCAGTTAAGACTGCAAACAAAGGCTATAACCCACATGGTACTAAGTTCAACTTGCAGATCACCTTCATCCTTGATGGACTTTGTATGCAAAACAAAGAATTTTGAGAATTTTTTTAAAGGGTCATTCATTCATCATATAAAAAAATTTTTAAGTAGCCTTTCAGTGCTGTAGCCTTATTGCATACTTGGCAATAGACCAAATGTTCTTCCCATAGGTCCTCTCAGTAGACTTGTTTTCCAGTCCTGATGTTTCATTGACTGTGTTTACATTGACCATTCGACTTGCGAGCCTAAACAAAGAGACATTAACACGCTTGAGGAAATGCAAACAGAAAATAGTGTCATTGACAATTGTTGAAGGCCAACAATGAAAGACTGTCTCTAATGGTCTTAATTTATTAACGTCAAATTAGCACCAATATATTTTTACACAATTAAGTTGAGAAAGTACTGAAGTAGAAACTACTGGCAAATTTAATTTTAATTTGTTCCATGGGGTTATTCTTAGGGCATATATATCTCTGTTTTAAAGCAAAATGATCCCTTGATGTGGACTGGCTATTCTACATGAGAATATCTGTGAGTAGTTTTTGGACAAAAACATTTTTTTTCATGGCAAGGTATAGCATATTACTTCAGTTCTCAGATGTAATATTTTAACTTTGTAAATTGTCAGTGCATTTAAATATGATTTTTAAACATTAGACATCATAAAGTTTATTTTAAAAACCTAAGGTGATGAAACTACCTACTAAAATCTTGAAAATTGTAAAATCTTGGTGGTTAATGAAATAAGCGTGAGTGGCAAAATTTCACTTTCACCCTGAAAATAGTTTTTTTTTGTTGTTGTTGTTGTTGTTTTTTAATTGACATATCTGACCTTGAGGGAGAGAAAAAATAAATGCAACCACAACTTGTATGGAATGAAAAGAGCTTTTGGAATTAAATCATTTGGCAGTGACTGAAAAATAAACATCGGAGTGGCTTTTGTTTTAATTTTGTTCAGCACATTATTGGTTTCTTTATAATAAAAGCAATAGAAAGAAAAGATGAAGTCATAGTGAACCAAACAGAAATAATTTTCTGTGCATTGTGCTTGTCTTTACTGTGAGTTCAGTTTTCTATAGTCAATGTCAAATTGATCAGACCTCTACTGTGTGATTGAAGTGCTTCTTTAAAAAAAAAAAAAACTCACATTGTGAAGTTAAAACCGTTAAGTTGTAGTGTCACTGAAACAGTTTTCTGATTACATTCACTTTGCAAGAGAGCCTGAGTTTTGCACTTCCTCCTTGTTTAAACAGCTTAAGTAAATTTACAGGGTTACCCCCCCCTCCCTTTTTTAAAATAATGGAGAAAAGGAATGGGTGCAAATTTTGAATATGGTTCTTTTCTCTGTTAGAATTAGCAGCCAGCTCTGGGTGAAAGGAGAAGAGTTGAGCGTATATGAAAAAGACTTCCCTATATGATGACTGCTGGCTTTTTAAAGGAGATACAGAAATAACAAAGTTAACTGTGTACAGTGGAATGCTGGCTCTCACTGCAGATCTAAAAAACATGGTTTTATTGACTTTTGCTCAGATTTTGCTAGTAGCAATGAGTGTTTGCCAATAATTTTTGTTTTCTTTCCTTTTTTAGGAGATGGGCTAGCGTAAAATTTCAAATATACATATACTTACATGTATATTTACCTCATTGAATGCTAATGTTAAAGAAGTGGTGGGAGCTGACCACCTATGCTGCCGTAAAATGAAACAGCTCCCCCTCTTATATTTGACCAGAGACCCGCAGTATATATGGATTGAAGGAGATGTATGGAAGTGAATGTATTTATCAAGTTCATACATGAGGCAGCAGAACAGGCTTTATTTAGCCTTCCTATCACTTGTACCATAAAACAGTGGGCCTCTGTTTCGTTGGCCTAATGCAGTGTTAAATTGGAATAATTTTTCTGATTTAAAATTTGTAGTATATGTATTTGGTGTTTTTCAGGGAAAAACTATTTTAAAGACATTACCAACCACAATGTCATATGTTAACCTGACAGTAACAAATATTGAAAATATTAAATAGTTGGCCACAAAACACCATGCTTCCTTAGGTTTATGACAGTGAAGGAAATAGAAACATTTTTTCTGTATTCAAAGGCAATTTAAAATTAATTTTAAAAGACTTATTTTTACATTTTATTTATATTTACTTTCAGTTTATTTTAAATCATTTTGCAAATAGCAGTGAAAGTCATGATACGATAGAAGCTAAATTCTTTCCTGTATACCTCTGATCATTTTTCAAAACTGTATTATATTTTTAAACCCTTATTTACAACTTACACGACTGGCTGTAGTTTGCACGTCATGCTGTATTATACTTTTCTACACATAGGCTGCGCCATTGAGCCACTAGTTAAAGAAATGTTTCTTGTGCTGCCAGTAGTACACGGAAATGGAAATGTGGAAGACATGGAAATCAAGAGGACGGGCTATCAGTTTTTAAAATGTGTGTTACTATAATTAATATAACAAAAAGGAACATATTTTGGTATGCGCCACTTTTTTAATCTTTTAAGATATTTTCTAATAATTTTCAATGTGATACTTTCAAAACCTCATTTTAAAAGTTTTATTTACTATTTCCCATAAATGTTAGTGAATGTATAATAGAAATTTAAATGTGTTAATAGAAAAATATGATTTGTAACTTAAGCATGTGAAGTCATTTTGATATATTTTGAAGATTATTTAAAATTTATTATAATTTAAAAGGTAAACATGAAAACAACTTTAAAGTGTCAAATATAATTAACAAATATGTGCTTAGAAACTTTACAATAAAGTCTAGGTATTTAGCATTCTGCATTAGAAATTTGTGAAGTCAAAATGAGTATTTTTTTCCTAATGAAAGATATGAAACTTCAATTAATCTAGGTAAGAACTGGTTTGTTATTATTATTACACACTGCATTTTTATGTTTTATTTCCATTCATATTGAGACTAGCTAACATATAAAAAACTTACAGTAATATTTCTATTGCATTTTTACCTTTTAATTCAATAAAATGTTAATAGATTTAACATAACATTTACAACTGCATTGCATTTAAACATAAACACTTCTTAACTTTTATATGTTGGAAAATAAATTTTAAGAATAATCAAATACTTTTGTCAAATACATGAAAAAATTTGACTTTATCGGTACATTTAAACGTCCTTCCTTGATCTTGCATCTTGCAGATCGGCAGATTCTGGAAACTGCTCTGGGACTATTTCTTTGCAAAAATACTCTATGTGAATTATTGTTTTACTGTTTAATAATTAGAGTGATTTATTGGGAAAAGTGAGATATTTCTCTCTACTATAATAATAGTATGAAAGTATTAGTATTGTTGGCGAATGTGACTCTGCTTGGATTTCCAGCATGCAAGAACTTGCATGCTCCAGCTCATAAATGCTGCTTCATGAATATTCCGTCACTCTATATGTGAATCCTTAGGGAAGGGTTTATAGAAAGTATATTTGTCAGCCAGTTATGTGTGGGGCGGGGAGGGGTCTTTCCCAACGTTTATATTGTTGCTAACTTGTCCTACTGATGATTTGGACATAGTCTCTGAGATTTTCATTAAAAAGAAAATCTTATTTGGACCTAGTACAACCTATTTTTTGTAAGACACCTTTTTTGTATCTCATAATATTCACGTAATTTACTCTATTTAATTTAGACAGAGTATCATTTTGTTGCCCAGGCTGGAATGCAGTGGTGTAATCACAGCTCACTGCAGCTTCGACCTCCCTGGCTCAGGTAATCCACCTAGCTCAGCCTCCCAAGTAGCTGGAACTACAAGCGCACCCCACCATGCCCGGCTAATTGTTCTATTTTGTGTAGAGACCAGTTCTCGCCATGTTGCCCAGGCCGGTCTCGAACTCCTGGGCTGAAGTGATCCACCTGCCTAAGCCTCCCAAAGTTCTGGGATTACAGGTGTGAACCCACTATCCTGGCCATAATTTACTTTATAAAGTTTGGTTTGTTAGGGGTTTACCATGTTATGAATTCACATAAATGAATGACAGTTCTTTTTTTATGATACTGTGAAAATTTATTATTGCTCACATTTATATTATCTATATCTCAATTCTGTTGTGATGTCTGTGATATCAAACAACCATATTAGAAATAATAGGTTGATTTGAAAGTTATAGCATTAGGCTAACATGTTTTTTTCTTAGTGTATTTTATGTAATTAAGCCTTTTTTCTGATAGTAAATAATGTTGTCAAAGCATCAGAGGTATGATTGGGGGCAGATGATTCTTTTTGTAGCTAAAACTATGGCTTAGGAATCTGCCATGTTGGATAATTGACATTGTTAGTCTGTTATTTGTAGAATAACTGTGTGGTATGATTTGGGGTGCTTAGCAAGTGCTATATTGGTGACCTGTTCAAATTGGAGAGTCACCACTGATTTATATCACAGTTATTCCCAAGGGCATGGTACATCATGTCTCTCTGGTAATGACCTTAGATTATTTGGATCTCTGGAAAGGAGGAGCATTTTAAACGAAGATGAGTGCTAACAATTAGTGCTTAAATAGGGCACATATCTGTATAGGCAAAACCAGATTTCTCTTTTATATTTTGAATCTTAAAGTGACTAAATCAATTTTCGGTACTTGGCAGTTAAGCTTGTGATCATCTCACTTAAAATAAGACTATGGAATATACCCAGATTTCATTTTGGAGCCCACGGTGATATTTCATAGCTGTTTCACAGCAACCAAAACTCAGATATAAAGAAAAAATACGCTGTACACCATATGATATTGTGGACAGAGAAAAAAAATAAGTGTGTGGTCTCAGAAGCACCAAATTACAAGTCCTAGGAGGAATTATGCACCTCAAAATGTGATGGTTGGCTCACGCCTGTAATCCCAGCAGTTTGAGAGGCCGAGGTGGGCAGATCATCTGAGGTCAAGAGTTTGAGACCAGCCTGGCCAACATGACGAAACCCTGTCTCTACTAAAAATACAAAACATTAGCCGGGCATGGTGGTGGGCGCCTGTAATCCCAGTTACTTGGGAGACTGAGGCAGGAGAATCTCTTGAGCCTGGGAGGCGGAGGTTGCACTGAGCCAAGATCGTGCCACTGTACTCCAGCCTGGGCAAAAAAGTGAGTGAGACTCTGTCTCAAAAACAGAAAAAGGTTGTGATGGAGCTGCTTTTCATATTAGCAGCTGTACATCACTGTGCTCAGGAGGTGGAGCCAAGAGAAGTGTTCCCTAAATCACAACAAATGGTTCTCTTTGGAAAGGTTAGAGAGCTCTAAATATGATCCCCATCTTATCCTATAACAATCACCCAGCCACCTAAGCATTATCAGGTGTGATTTTATGTTCTCGCTTTAAGTGGTCATATTTTACCTACTTGTATTGTTTATTCAATTTGAGATGATCAAGTCTTCATGTTTTTCCCCCCACTTTTTATAACTCTCCTTTGACCACCTTTCTACCTTTGTGTCCTCTGCCATGCAGTAGGCCCACTTAAAAGGTGAAACTCAGCGGGGCACAGTGGCTTATGCCTATAATCCCAACACTTTGAGAGGCCTATGCGGGCGGATCACCTGAGGTCAGGAGTTTGAGACCAGCCTGGCCAACATGGTGAAACCCTGTCTCTGCTAAAAATACAAAAATCATCCAAGTGTGGTGGTGTGCACCTATGATCCCAGCTACTCGGGAGGCTGAGCCAGGAGAATCATTTGAACCCAGGGGGCAGAGTTTGCAGTGGGCTGAGATTATGCCACTGCCCTGCAGCCTGGGCACAGAGCAAGATTCTATCTCAAAAAAAAAAAAAAAGAAAAGAAAAGAAAAAAGTTTTGGAAAAAAAAGGTGAAACTCAAGTAGGTTAATTGTATGCCAGAAACCCTAGTGATAGATTTGTTGAGAAGGCGGATAACCATTTGTTGCCTTCTGTGATCCAGGCATACACTTCATTTGATCTTCATGATTATCTTACATGGTAAATAGTGTTTTTCCCATTTTGCAAATAAGTATACTGAGGTCCAGAGAGGTTAAGGAATCAGTCCAAGTGAAGGGCAGTATAAAGTCAAATCCTTTACTTTTTTTCATTATCACGTGCTAAAGATAAAGTGTTTAATTATCCCAATTGACTTCTAGTCTAGAAAGCAGAACTGAAAGTTAAATTGGAATGTCTCTTGAGTTTATACTCTGAAGACAGAGGTTGGCTTTTGCCGTCACCATGGAGCCAACTCCCAAAGCAATGCCATCTGTAATGCTGTTGGCAGATAACTGTACATTAGTGAAGACTGACAAGCGAAGAGGGTATCCAGGGAAAACTTTGGAAGGTGGTGATAGGATGCTGCGAAGAGGATGCCTCTGAAAGTGGGTAAAAACTTGCATCAGTAGTGCCTAGGTGCCTACTAAAAAAAATGCAGCTTCCTGGGTGTCAACAATAATCGACCAGATCAGAGTCTCTGGAGGTGTGGCCCAGGCATCTTCCTTCCTAAGAAGTAACTTCAGGTACTTGAGAAGCATATTGACTTCTGAGGTTATTGCTTTCACGTGTGAAGCTAATGGAACCTAAGAGAACCTGTACTTTGAAACTCTACATGCCTATCTGCAAAGTCTGTTTTTCTCTAGAGAAAGGTCTTTTCTGTGCAAAGTGTGCATTCAGTACCACTGATTCCCCGCATTTTGGTGCTCAGACCCTCAAAGACATAATTAAGGTGATTTCTTCTTTAAAAGCCTACTGTGTGGTATCTCATGCAATTATATGGCGCTTGTTTTTTGTGTTGGTCATTTTTCAAATATAAAATGCAGTGTTGCCAGGAACACCATCATATTAAAGTAGAAAATTATCTTTTGTGAAAAATAGAGTCAGGGCATACATCTGGGAATCCAACAAACTCTAAACTGGCTGTGTACAAAATTTTTTTTTTAAGTTTGGAAACTGATAGCTGCCTGAAGGTTGCATATTTAAAGTCAGTTTCCCTGCTTCCTTCATTTTCCCCCTGTGGCAAAGCAAAGCAGCACTTCTTACGGGAAAAAAAAAAAAAAAATTGAAATAAAGAGAAGAAAACCTAGTATTGGCATTCTAATAGTAAAATAATGGTAAGAATTGAGCCTGGATCTTTGTAATACTTTGGATATTGGAATATCCTAATTTCCAGTTGGAAAAATTAGTATAAAATGTATTTTAGATGAAAAGTTCAGTGAATGCTGACCCATATTTTGAGATATAAACAAACAAACAAAAAAAAAACAATTAAAAGATAGCTCTTTTAATGAAGGAAAATATAGTATTTAAATAAAATAAAGTGTTGCTCATGTAATATCCAGAGTACGTCTGTGCATACATCTCGAAAGAGGCTAAAATGCCAGATATATTTTTGTGCTAATTTTCTCACCAGCTTCTGGAGTCAGTAGAGGAATTCAGCACATAATATCTCATAGAAGGTATACGTCTCAGCATTTTCCCACGTTCCTCCTTCCTGATTCATTGCTGAAAGCAGAGATAAGAGAGTTAACAAATAACTAGACTAATAATAACCATAATAACGAACATTTATTGGTGGTTACTGTGTGTGCCTGGCACCATGTTATTTCATTTAACAACCATGTGAGTCCTATCATCCCCACTTTACAAATGAGGAAATCAGCAACCATTGCAGCTAATATTTATTGAGCATCTTCTATGTGTTGAATACTGTACTCTGCTGTTCCCTGTGTTATCTTTATCTTGAAAACATTCCATTTTATGATGTATGGGTATTTATCTTTGTTTTACACATGAAGAAATTGAAACTGAGAGACTAAGTGGCTTATTCAAAATGCCATACTGGTAGATATTAGAGATTCCAGGCTTCTTAGTTCCCCATTTTACTTTGTTTGTCCTAAGATGCTTTTAAAATATCTTCCCATCTTGTCTATTCCTTCCAAGTTTATACTCCAAAGAAAAGACTAGTAATACCTCCTGTATCCAGTGATTCCTCTTAAGGAAACTCATTCCTCTATAGGAGACAACACTAGCCTTGGAAAGCTATCTTGGTATGCCTTAAAAGAAAAAAACACAGCACAACATGCATTATAAGATAGCAGTCGACACAATGAGATGCCAGCTCACACCAGTCAGAATGACTTTTGCTAAAAAGTCAAAAAATAACAGATATTGGCGATGCTATGGAAAAAAGGGACACTTATACACTGTTGGTGGGAAAGTAAATTAGTCTAGCGACTGTGGAGAGCAGTTTGGAGATTTCTCAAAGAACTAAGAGTTGAGCTACCATTCGACCCAGCAATCCCATTACTGGATATATATATATCCAAAGCAAAGTCATTCTACGGAAAGGTAGAATGCACCTGTATGTTCATTGCAGTGCTCTTCACAATGGCAGAAACATGAAATCAACCCAGGTGCCCACCAACGATAAATTGGATAAAGAAAAGATGGTGTATATATGCACTGTGGAATATTACATAGCCATAAAAAAGAACAAAATCATGTCCTTTGCAGGAATATGGATGAAGCTGGAGGTCATTATCCTAAACGAACACAGAAACAAAATTAAATGCCACATATTCTCACTTAAGAGTGGGAGCTAAACATTGGCTACTCATTGGCATAAAGATGGGAACAGCAGACACTGGAGACTACTAGAAGAGGGAGAGAGGATGGGAACAAAGGCTGAAAAATTATTTTTGAGTACTGTGCCAAGACTTGAATGACAGGATCATTCCTACCTCAAACCTTAGCATCACACAGTATACTAATGTAACAAACTTGCTCATTTACCCCCCCCCATTCTAAAATTTACAAAAGTGAAAAAGAAAGATAGTGGTTGATTGTAGAGTTCTGTTTCTGTGTAAGTCCTGCTCTGCCACTTTGCTAGCTGTGAGACTTTGGGTAAACTAATTAATCTCTCTATCTTTCATCATCAAATAAACTGAAGACAATGATAGCATGATTGTGTACCTAATAAGCTTTCAATGAAAGGTATGCATGGTGGTGGGTGTTGTTGATATTATTCCTACATTTAAATGCTTAAAAGGTTTGCTTTTACAAGCAAACTTTGGCAGTTTTCTTATTTTATCTGGCAGCCCTCACTAGAATCGTTAAGGAGGATAGATATCATGAAATAAGAGAATTACCATTAAAGAAAGTCATGAAACTATCATTAAACAATCAAAATGGCTGTTTGTAATAATAACTTTGTCAATAAAAAAAAACTGAAATGTTCTCTCTTCTTAAGGAAACCATAAGCTGTATTTTAATGGTGTATTTTAGAAGATCCTCACTAACTAATCAAATAAATTATTGCTGCTTGAAGTTAAATGAGCTTTAATTGTCTGGAAAGTTATCTTTCCTGAAGCATCCCATCCCACCACAATACTAGATTAGTAAGTTGTTACCCAACTTCTGTACTGCTTTAGGTTTATTCAGGGGTGACAGACCCAAATGGTTCGAGGTTTAGACTCATAATGTAGCAAATTTTGAGAATTGTTGCTGAGCTTAAAGAAGAATTGTGCTGGCCTAACAAATGTGATTGGAGCAGTATTCAGCCCAAGGTTTATGGTCCCTGGAATGAATTGTATTCATGGTCCTTAATGCTCACTGCCTATGTACCTGTCCTTGTATGCTATCTGCTTCATTACCCGAAATAAACTAAGCAACTTGGGAGTCAAGACTAAGCTTTAGGCCTCTTTATTGTCCCCTTTTCCTGTCCAGTGCCCAGTGCCCTGCACTTAAAGGTTCTGCAACTCTTGCTGATAACAGAGGGTATGTTTATTAGGGGAAAAAAAAAAAAAACCCTAATGATATCCATGAAATAATTTTATTATTAGACATAAAATGACAATGGTATTTGCATGTTTGGTGAAAATATGCAATCCCTAAGAAGTGAAAAGGTAATAGATTGAAAAGGAAATTGACTCAGGTACAACCCATCCTACTTGCCTGAGAGGCAGCGTATATAGTGAAAAGACCATGGAATCAAAGAGATTCAAAATTTATTGTCAGTTACACCATTCACTGTCTATGCCTTTAGGAAAATTATTTGTCTAACACTTCCTCCTATTTCTTCTGGGCATCTCTGTATTTTCTGGCAAGCTCAGAAATGCATCAAAAATGCATCTTAGTTGAGGTAGATCCAGGGTCTAGTTGTGAAGGCCCTTTAGAACAGCAAAACTGTCTTATTGCCTGAAAAAGTTTGTAATGTTTATTACAATTTAAAAACCCCTTTTTTGCATAAGGTAATTTGAGATGGCTTCCTGTGATTTGAAAGTGCAATAAGACTAATACCATTGGCTTCTGTGAGGAATGTTTTGTACTTTGTCTTCCCCCAGAAGCTTCAGAATATAGATAAAGTACATTGTTAAAAGGTTAGATTCTTTTTCTGAATATAATTGTTCCTTCTCATAGATCTCTACATGTTTGTAGTGAATCATATTGTTTAAACTCCATTTTTTTCCTCAGTGACTTAAAGTACAGTACTCATTGTATACTCTAAATCATTGGCTTCTAGATATTTGGATTTCAAAAACAAGCAAAGTTTTAAAAATAAAATCAAGTAAGTTTGAGGAGTGGCACATGATTGGAAGCTGTTTATTGCTTCAAGTATGTCTATAAAGGGGACAGGGAGAACTGACGTCTACTAATTCGGTATAAAGGAAATAATATTTGAATGCCACAAATTGGGCATTTGTAGCTCAGAAAAAGTGATTGTCCTTTAATGCAAATATATTTAGTCTTAGGAAAAACTTGTTCTAGTGTTCTTATTTTTAAATTTGAACCACCTCTAGTCTACAGACCATAGTTTAGGAGCCACTACTCTAAAGCCATAGCAGTCTTACTCATTGATTACTAAATCAACAAACATTTGTTAAATACCCAGGAGAGGCTGGGTTTGGGAATCACATAAACCTGGATTTAAATCCCAGCTTTCTTTGTTATGAGCTGTGTAAATTTGGGTTAGTCAGTGAACCTTTCTGAGCTTCTTTTTTTCTCATCTACAATAGTGGCTTAATAAGACCTTGCTGAAGTGCTTATTGTTTAAATCTTCTACCACACGTTAAGTGATAGATGAAAACTATCAGGTGATACATACTGTATTAGGCACTGGGAGGAGCATAAAATCGAATGGACAGGACAGAAGTAAATGAGTGAGTACAGTGTGGATGGATGCATTGGGTCAGAGAAGCCTTCAATGTCCTGGTCTAATCATGTGTTCACCTGAGATACAAAGGAAAATGTTGCATGAATTTGACTTGGCTGGTACTAGACTATTGTTGAGTTGTTTGAATTCACTTTTTGAATGCTGGTCCTAATATTGAAAGCTGATATTTGCATTTTCTCCTCAAAATGATTTAACTCGACCATTTCATTGTAACAGATAAAATAAGGCCCTGATGTGTTAAGTAGCTTGCCCATGTTTACATAGCCAGGTAGTGGGGAAAGAAGGACTGAGATTCCAGATCACTGTTGTAGTTTGCTTCACTAGCATGCGATTTCCATGACCGCAGGGACCTTGTATGGTTTGCTTACCTCTATATCTCTCTTTGGTGCTAATAGTAGGAACTAAATAAATAGCTACGAAATGAATGATTGATTTCTCTTTTGAGATTTCACAGCCTAAAAATCTTTTTGCTTTCTCTCACCTAATGATGTCTCTTCCCTGGCACTGAAAACTGATGAAAGTTAGGTTGTGTTCTTGTAGCTCATTTTCAGTTTCTGACGTGCAGATCTAATTTATGGATCTTTTCATTATAATCTCTGTAGCTGTTTTCGTGTATGTACAAGTCAAGATTTTCTTCATGTGTGTTTAAATATCACTGATATTTATCCTGTCTTTGCAAGAGTGGATTTTGATAATGACCAAAGGTACAGCAGTTTTCTGCTTTCAGTAAATGTTTGTCCATGTGTGTTTTCGAGAATGTTAGGTTCATCTTCATCCCTGCTGAGAGTGCTCTACAGGGAAACTTGCAGGCTGTTTACAGTCCAGTGGAATTAATACTGCCCTCATTTAAATTAGCAATTTATTAACTAATTACAGAACAAAATTACGTTTTACCTTATGCAATTAATTAATGTTTAATATTTAACTTGAAGGATGGCACTCTGTTATTTGTTCTTGTTATGAAGGAACATTCATAAAATCATTTCATTGACTTTTTAATTTTCTAGGCAGCTTTGGAGCCATTGAAACGATTTTGCCTGATAGACTTCGTATTTTTAGCATTTAAATTGTTTAAATTAATACTATTCCATTATTTTAGATGATATCTTGTTGAAGAGAATAGCTTCTAATTAGCAATTTATTGTGTAGAAAAGTTTAAACCTGTCTTGTGAATTTTTTCTGTCCATTCTGTATATCTTTTGCCCATTCCCACCCTGCCTCTTCTAAAAGGGTCAGACCTACACATGTTCAAACTATTTGCTGTTTTAGCATGCATTTAATCATTAGATCATTTCTAAGTACCTCCTAGGAATCAGGCACTGTGCCAACATGCAGACAACACCCAATTTACTAGCCTTAGAACTGTACCATTCTCAGAATAGAAACTTTGGAATCTAAAGGTAATAAAAAATATTTTCAAGTGGAAGTTGAAATTACATTTTAAATATATTCTTGGAATAAATATTAAACTCTCAAGAGTATCTTGGGGTGGGATGGTAGAATGGTGATTACAAGGTACTACCTCCCACCATTTATAATGGTAACATTTTAGTAATGCGTTACTTTCATAATCAGAAGAAGATTAAAAATAAGATGTTTTCTGACACTTCAAGAAGTATTCCTTCATTCTATATTTGAATGTCAAATATGTACAGGGCTCTAGGCTATACATGTCACAGCAGTAGTTTTCAAATTTTGTTATCATGACCTATAGTAAGAAATACATTTCACATTACAATTTATATTACACACACCCACACACACACACACAAAACTGAAATGAATATTTTCTAAAACAATACTTAGCCTTTCTAACTACAGATACTATATGCCAATATTTTCTTATTTTTTTTTTTTAAAAGAAATGGCAGTCTTGATTTCTAAATTGATTTTATAATCCGTCTACAAGGTCACAATCCACAGTTTATGTTAGGGATGCATAGATAAATAAGTTTTAGCTCTAACTTAGAGCTTGTGTATTCCAAGAGGGAACATAAAACATGCCTACAAAGAACTCAGTGAGTCCTCACGTGGTGGGGAGAGAGCTCTGATCTTTCTTCCTCTTCTTATAAGGACACTAATCCCATCACGGAGACCCAACTCTCGTGACCTCATCTAAACCTGATTACCTATACTGTCACATCTAGGGGTTAGGGCTTCAACATGGGAGTTCTGGGGGACAGAGACATTCACTCAATAACAATATTTTTATATCAATCAACTTTAAAGCAACTGAAATTTTTTATTACATATCCTTATCCTCAGTGAAACCATGAATTACACATACCAGTCAAGCTTTCCCTAGTATATAAATACATACTTGTATAATGATTGAAGTATGTACCCCTGAGAGTAGACCAGGCACTCTTTGGTACACAGTTAAAAGTTATTGGGGTTTGGGAAACTAAGTCCAGGTTGAAGAAGAAGATAACATTTGGAATGGGGCCTTGGAGATGGGAGCAGTTACAAAGAAAGCCATACCCTGTGGGAATAACACTGTGAACAAATAACATACCGAGTAAAAAGTTGTGTTCAATAGCTTCTAATATGTTCTAATTAAAGGCATATGAATGACAGGGTGATAGGATGAGGTCTATACTTAAGGAACATTATCCTGGGAGTAGTATGGGAAAGGAACTGGGAGAAGGACAAGTTGGAAATATAATTTAATCAAAAATTGTATTTTAAAATTAGACCTAGAATCATATGTACGTGGTTAGATCAACCAAGCAGGCTTCCAGGCAGTGAAGAATTGCAAGAGGGCATGATGCAGGGAAAAGACCATCAGACCACCAAATCCGTTCGCTGTTTAAGTTTCAGCAAATCATATACCCGTTTTCTATTCTCATTTCTTCTTTTGAATGGGGTTAATAACGCCTATCTGACCTCATAGATTTGCTGAGAAAATCAAATGAAAAAAGTCTGGAAATACTATGTAAATGTGAAGTAACTTTCTTATTGTTTTGTTTGAACCTTTTTGAACCCAAGAAGTGACCTGGTGATAATGATGCTTTAGGAGACGAATCTGGCCAGTGGCATACAGGACAGCTCAGAGGAGCAGGGATCCTAAGGAAAGCATTTCAGACATTATGGCAGCAGGTCATAGAAGAAATAACTGAGGCTTGAATTAGGGCTGTGAAAGCAGGAATTAAGAAGAGAGGATGGATGCCAGAGACATCACTGAGGTAGAATCAACGGACACAGCAATTGGGCTCTGAGGATAGGAGGTGAGGGGCAGGGATGAAGGGAGAGTTAGGAGAAACCCTACCAGAAATCCAGGATTTCTGGTTGAGTAAAAGGTATATACTGATTGAGTGAACAGTAGAGGAAAATCAGGAGGAAGAATAGGTTTGGAGGGCAGAAAATACTGAATTTAAGATATTAACAAATTGCCCAAGTGTTTTCATTGAGTAGCCAGTCAGAAGTCTGGGATGGAAGCTTAGGAATGAAGTTATAGCTAGATATGTAAACATAAATCATTCTTGAACTGATAATCACTTAAATCTACATATTTCAAACTTTATCCATATGAGTGCAACTTGTAAGCTTTTTGCCATATTGGCACGATAGTTTTACTTAATATTTTCAAATCTATTTTAAGTTAGCTCACTTTTTAAAAGCATAGCGCCATTCCAAACAATAATATCTTGAATTTGATGGGATAGATACAGCTTTTAAGATACCCATTAGATGTATAATTACCATATTGCATGATTGTAAGATGTATACCTTTTTACAATTTAACCTTTCTGTAATTAGAGTGTTTTACAATTAATGGCGTCTTACAAACTCTGCAGGCCAGCAGCAGCGGTGATATACTTGTCATTGTTAGCACATGAGCCACCTTGCTTGCTATTTCTGGTGATGTCAGCAGAAAAGTATAAGCCCTCAACATTTCTATCAACAAACCATTTAAGGATCTTTATAGAAAAGAACATGAGTTTAATTGTCATCCAAAAACCTTACTTTCTGGTACAATTAAGAAAGCACCAACATGGGAACTTCCAGAACAGTATCAGCAACATGGAAGATAACCCCAGAGACACACTTAAGAGGTGCTGTATCCCAGTGCCCTTGATGCAGCATCTGGTGCAGAGGACATTGATGACTGTAAGTTGAAAAGTGAATCAGAAGAGGTGGACACTGATGTGTGGAAAATTCTAGGAAAACCTTAACCCATTCATTTTGCTTATATTTCTCTTTTATGTATGCACAAGAGAAATGCATATAAGATCTCTGAGTCAAAAAGAGCTCGTTGAATCAGTACAAAATGAAAATTTTAAATGATAAGAAAACATTGTGTTGTAATTTAATTGGCAGCTGTTTTCTGAGTACCGTATTTAAAAATATGGTGCATCTGACTGGGCACTGTGGCTCACACCTGTAATTGCAGCACTTGAGGAGGCCGAGGTGGGAGGATGGCTTGAGGCCAGGAATTTGAGACCAGTCTGGGCAACATAGTGAGACATTGTCTTTTAAAATAAAAACTAAAAAAGGTATATCTTACAATGGATGCTGACTAAGGTTACATTAAACAAAGTTTCCAAATAAAAAAGTGTCAGTTCATGTTCCACTTAAAATAATCTCATAAATGCTACTTTTTAGAAACACATTTAAAGCACGGGAATAAATAAGATCACCCAGAGAATACTAATAGAGAAGAAAAGAGTCTTGGAACCCTAAAGAAAGTGCATTTCACAGGAGAAAAGAGAAAGTGGGAGAAAGTATGTGAGGACGATTTGCAGATAACTCTGGGAAGTGCAGCAGCATGGAAGCCAAAGAAAGAGATTTTTCAAGAAAGAGAAGTAACTTAGAATAATTAAATAAGACCCAGAGAGTATTCCAACAAGTAGGAAGTGGTGGCTTTTAGGAATGGAAAAGTTTGAGTAGTGGAAAAGTTGATCCTAGAATTTTCTTTTTAAGAAAAAGTGACTGGGGAAGCAAAAAAGGTGGTTTTGATGAGGGTTAGAATTATTTTTTTTTTCTTACGTTCAGGCTAGAGATCCTTGAGCATGTGTTGGGGGCTAAAGGTGGAAACTGGTTAAGGGGTAGTGGTGCCAGCATGAAGGAACCTCATTGATCATTTCAGGACCTGGAAGATGTACAAAGGGATGGAATCAACAGCTAAAGTTGAAGATGTAACCTCAGAAAGGAGGTTACATCCCTGCTTTCTCTGAAGCAGGAGTGAAAGAAGCAGAATATAGATTTTGAATAATGTTTAAATATAGAAGAGAGAACTTCTGGAGAATGACCGTGATTCCAAGTAGGAAGCCAAGTTACTCCCTGAAGGTGAGAGACAAGGTCAAGAACTTAGAAAGAAGATGGGAAAGCCTGAGAACAGCTGTGGTGGGGAATGTCAAGGTGACTCAGCCAGAGCCGGATCGGAAATTGCTGAACCATTGCAAGGGTCCAGCTGAGGTTAGGAAGCATGAATGCGTAGTGGGCTCAATAGCATGGTTTCACAGTTCTCCCCAGATTGCTTGGCAGACCAAGAATGGAAGCCAAGAAAGTGAACAGTGGAAAGTTGATGCCTGTTGAGAACTAGCAGACTAGGAGTGACAGGAGAACAAAGAGGGAGTGACTGTAGGGTAGTAGTGAGTGCAAAGTTGAAGTGGCTAACTGTGGGAGGCAGGCCAGATGAGGAGGCAGTGGAAGGCCAAATCAGGGTGACAGATAGGAAAAGCGGGGCATCAGGTGATTGACATTTCACAGTGTACACAGAGAACCAAGAAGGGAGAGAAGGAATGTGGGAGTCTGGTTGGCTAAATGGAGATTTTGAGAATTTCAAGATTTTGAATATAGAATATTTAGGAATAACCATGTACTGGAATAATGAATGTACATGTCTTCTTAGAAGGCAGTGTATAGCCTGGTAGTCCATAGCAATAGATTTGGATCTGAACCCGAGACCTACTAGCATTTATACACTGTATGATCGTGCTAAACGTAAGTTTGCCTTTCCCACATGCACCCTGCATGGTTCCTAGGAAGACCAACTCTATGGATCACACCAATGGGCTCCCCATGCCTGCTGGGTTCCAGTTAGGTCACCCGTGGGGAGCTCTGGCAGAAGATGAAACACAGGGAAGAGAGTGTAGTCCAGGTATGAATTCACTTGGTTCTCTTCCTCTGGGATTGCACTGGGCTGGCTGCATCATTCTCTCTGCACAGTCCTTTCTTTCAAAGTCCTGATAACTCCTCCCTCCCCTCCCATATTCAAGCCTGGGGCAATAACTTGTCCACTGTTACTTGCTCCAGGTTAGTGTGCCAGGTCTTGTGGTTTCCCACGCCTTTTAAATTACCTATGTAATAAGGTCTGCTTAAATTACCAATTTGAGTATGTGGTCCGATTTTTATTGGGACTGATAAAAATCACCTTGTATAAGTTACTTAGGCTTTCAGCCTCACTTTTCTAATCCGTAAGATTGTGATAACAGTAGTACCTACCTTGTGGGTTTGGTAGACAATTTGATGTGATAATGTGAAATCCTTACACAATGCAAGGTATATATTAATAGTAAGTTCTTGATAAATTATGATGATAATGATGATGATGCATAGACACTAGAATTTCCATTTGTGTCTATAGAGATCTAAAGATCAGTGACAGCGTTTCTATTAGCAAATAGCACTTCCTGATGCATCTTCATCAATGGCAGAATTTAAGGGGCAAGTTGAAGAGGCAGGACACTAGTCACCTCTATAATTTTTATTAGCCCCTCCCCTGAAAAGCACTTTAGGTTGATAGTATCACAACCTAATTTGTGGAAAGAAGAAACGTAATAGGCAAAATGCTCTAAACTACAATTGGAATATCTTTACTATAACATCTAAGTAAAAATAACATGTTTGATGTGCAAATGCAGCTTCACGACAATATCTCTGACTTACCTCCTTGACATACCTTTCTGTCTTGATGCTAATTTCTGTCTTAGTCAGCTCAGGCTACCATAAGAGAATACCACAGACTGGGTGGCTTAAACAACAGAAATTTATTTCTCCAGTTCTAGAGACTGGAAGTCTGAGATCAGGGTGCCAGCACGGTGGAATTCTGGTGAGGACTCTCTTCCTGGCTTGCAGATGGCTGTCTTCTTGCTCTGTCGTGGAGTTAGAAAGAGAAAGAAGGACATTCTCTCCTGTCTCTTCTTATGCGGGCACTAATCCATCACGCGGACCTCACTCCCATGACCTCATTACCTCCCCAGTGTGTGTTCTCCAGATATATTATGTTGGAGTTAGGGTTTCAATCTCTGAATTTTAGTGGGCAAAGACATTCAATCCATAGAATTCACCTCTTGTTCCTCCAAATATGTGTTCTTCTCACATGCCAAATACATTCCTTCCACCCCAGCAGCCCCCGAGGTCGCTGTTAAGTATGGAAATTGTGGAACCGTCTCTGGTCCTCTAGATTGTGAGCCCTTCTCCAGGTCTCATGGTGACGTGGCTAGTGGAAACCTTTGAGGGCATGGCTGTGCCTTTTAGGTGGTACAAAAGTAGTGATTTTAAAAACTTTTGGTCCAAGAATGACTTTGGTAGAGGGGAAACCGCGAATCACTTACCTTGTTAAATGTATTATGACCTAACAAGGCGATACTTAAACTTGAAGTGTTCTAAATTAGTAATCTCTAATAGTGATGCCATCTTATACTTGATTAGTGCCTTTTAACTTAAACGTGTTTTTCGTCACTTTTTTAAAGTATAGATATTATTGTCTTGTAAATATAACTCATCTGTGAGGTCGACCGCCTGGAGACCACCATTGTGCACCAGCTTTGAAGAACACCAGTAAGTATGTCTTGTCTGTAATAACCTCCAGGAAAATAAGACCCTCTAAATCTCCATCAGTGACCTGCCCAGCTTTAGGAGTGACCATAGTGCCCAGGAAGGGAGGCATGTTTGCTGATACCTGTATTCAATACTAGAGCAGTTCTGTAAACTCTTCACAAATCGTTTAAGTGGTTTTGTGTTTCGTGTCTTATATGCATGTGGGCATCTTATAGAAATAAAGGAAGGAAAGGGGAGCAATAAAAGGATAAGCAAAAATCAAGAGCAGAGTTCTTGGGGCTCAACTGGTACTTTCCTGATTCTCTTGTGCCTTCTGGCCCTGGAGGCTGATCATAACAGCAGAGGATTTGTATGGCTTTACTCACCTAGACACCATATGTAGTTTTAAGCCCGGATAACAACTTCGGTTTGGTAATGTCTTCTTTTTTCATTTTCTCAGGTCCCTAAGTTTGATTTTAGAAAACCCTCAAATCTGAAGGCCATTTCTCTGTTGGATATGTTTGTGTGTATATCCGCTTTATCAGGAATGCGGTTACATTCAGGTCTGTTGTCCTAAGCGCCTTTGTTTGTGGCTGCATTCCATGCAGTTCCATCTTTCAGTCCTGTGTATTTACTAACTATTCAAATGCCTTGTGGTATTCACACACAGATTATGTAAAATAAAAAAAATACATTATTAAGGCTGTGGATGCTGTGAATGGATTATTACAATTTGCCTATCATGGTAATGGCACCTGTTAGAGGTGTGATACAAAAGGCAGTGACAGGCAGTGTAATTTAGTAATTGTGGCCATTGTACTGTATGGCTGGTCAGTTCACCAGGCAAGTACAAAGGAAGCAGTGTTATAGCAGAGCAGGGGTGGGTACGCTTAATAGAGAGAGCTAGTTGTGTACTGAAAGAGACTTTTGGTGGAGGGCTAACTCCCAGGGGGCAACTTAGAATGAGTTGAAAAGAATGAACAAAAGTACAAAAATGGTACAGGTTTTCCTAGTTCAGCTCTTAAAGTGACAGACGAGTTATGTTGGTGCACATTGCCAGCCCTTTCTCCTACTGCCAAAACAGCTTTTTTTCCCCCAGAATACCCAAAGTTGCCTTGTCATATGGCAGTCACATATAATGTTCCCTTTTCTTCTCCTGTATATAAGACATATTGTGTCAAAGTTCAGATGTAACTGGCATAGGGGCAAATGCACTATATTCAAGACGACCATATGTTTAGAGTCTACAATAGTATTTAAAGCTCACGTTAAGTAAACAGATTCAGAAGGGATATAAATTTATGTATCCTTTTTCTTTATTAATTCCTCTCCTCTCCTTAGTATTATTATGGTAGTATTTTGGGTGGTTTTGCTACTAGTCTGGACATTCTAGCATCCTACCGGTCATTGTAATTAAGGCAGAACTTTGGCATCAGAATAGGTAACAGAAATTAACAGTCAGAATTTATGGTACACATTTTCTCCTTGCCTCCTTATGAACTCATGAAGTCAAGACATTTTTCAGGGCACTACTGAGAAATACTTTAGAGGAGGAATGAGTAAGAGCACAATGAAAAGGACCAAGCATGCTAAGATGTCTTTTGTATCACAAAGTAATATATTGTGGGTTCACTTGTGGAGAGATGATGAGCTGACCACTGGGCATCGCTCCCCTGGCAGGTATGCTTCCAACATATAGGCATGTGCCATTGGAAGCAGCAGCTTCTTCCACCTGACTCTCACTCGCTTACCTTAGTTTTCTGACCCAATTCAAATTGTGACCGACAACAAACAGCTCAGATCAGACTGCATCTTATGGACCGGCTACTGTACTAGACTCTTGATAAGCATTTCCTCTTTTAATCTTTGCACCAACCCATGGAGTATAGGTAGAATTATTGTCCCCATTCAACAGAGAAGGAAATGTAGGCGCAGGAGGTTCCACAGCCTCCTCACATGCCGTGAGTTGGGATAACATATTCACATTCTCTCTGTGGAGACAGATAGAGAGGGGCAGGTACCAAAATAGTGCATTTAAATCTGTAGTCTTTTGAAGTAAAATAACCATGATGTATTTAGAATGTTATTTGACAGGCTTTTGAAAACAGAATTGTGAAAAATTAGTCAGAAGACTCTGGAATCTTAACATGGAGTAGTATCTGCATTTTGTCGCAGAAGTCATTTTAATAACAAGGATTACACGAACGAGGTTCTTTATTGAGGGTGGATCAACTTATGTAGAATATATAATGCTACTGGGAGCCAGCCTCGTTTTAATAAAGGGCCACACAGAAGAAAATGTATGCTACAAAATGTCGATTCACATCTCCTAACTTGTGTAAATAGTGTTGCAGACAGTACGAGACATGAATGGGCGAGGTGCGCCACTGTTATGAATCACTCCAGCAGGGCTTTGGCCATCAGCCTGATGAAACAGGCATGCCACTTCGGATGCCAGCTGAATAGATTCAGTTGTGTGATATTTAAAACATGATTTTGTACTTTTGCTGCTCAGAACAGCTATTACAGCTTGTTACTTTTTTTTGCACCAGTTTTGACATCTGAACATTCTTAACTGAAAAAGAATGTCATTTTCATGAAAGAACTTTCTGTACAATAAAGTTAGCATTTAGAGTCATCCTAACATATGCAATGATTTGCCAAGCTTGAATATTCTTATAGGCATAAGTTTCCTTTTCTGCTTCCCAGAAATTATTCCAAAGTTTGCAGAGAAGGCACAGGGAAAGATACAGGAATTTATTTCTGGCATCAAGTTGTACAGAGAAACAACAAAAGATTGTGGATTTCTTTTCTTTTTTTTTTTTTTTGGTTGTGTCACATACACCCTCTCCACGTCTTTGCACCATGTCAGTAACTTTGGAAAGAATTAGCATATTGACATACAGTACATAAACAGTATTCTAAAATAGTAATATAGCATTCTAGCATAAAAAGTGTTGGGTGTTTCGGCCAGACAGAAGCTGAATCAGAAATCAACATTAGCCTTAAAGATTGCAGTTACTTCTGATAAAACCACCTGGGCTTCCTCCGAAGTCAAGGATGTGCCCGCAAACCCATGTGCTCATCAGACTGTTGGAGTCAAGTCCTCTGTTTGTATACAGTGTATAAATGGTAATATGGGTAAACACTGCCCTCTCAAACCACATAATTACGTCGATTGCTGAAAAAACCCAGAAATGTACCAAAATATCACAGGGAAGCTATTTCTAACACGACTTTGCTCTTTATGGCTAAGTGGCAGCCACTGCTTTTTTTTTTTTTCCTTCTAAATTATGTGTTCTTGTTTCAAGCATTGAGATGATGCAAAACAGATTTTGTGGCAACATTCTTTTCGCAGCCAAAAAAGCATTCAAGGAAGCTCTGTACTCCTCCTTGGTTGCTATTTATTCCGGACCTTTTGTATTATTGGTGTAAACTCATTTCATTTTAAAATGAGAACTAACCGACTTTGGGTTGTTTTTAGCACTGCTAATAGGGCCAATAAAATAGCTAATTATCGTGTGAAGTGGGAGTTTTTAAATGATTCGTTGAAACTGAGTAAGGATAAATGAACATTACAGGTGCAAAAGAGAACCTGTTTCCTTAGTTTTCCGGCAATCTTCTGTATAAAGCCTATTTCCAACAGAGACCTACTAGTTTTTCAACTGGATAAAATAAAGGATAATTTTCACATTGCATATGACCTGTAATCTCAAAAGCAAGTAATACTTTCTCAGTCTTCCTTATCTCTTTTTGTCCTCTTTTCATCCTTTCCTTTTCTTTCTTTGTTCCTGCTGCCTTTCTGTGTACCCCGCTGCCTCCTCTAGCCAATCTCCTTAGAAACAATTGTGGTTAACAAAGTCGGAAGTCAAAACAGTTACTCTCATAGCCATGGTAAAAAAGACCAAAGTAAACAAATTCAGAATTTCTCATTTCCAACATCTCCATTTTGCACATCCTATTATTATGGCACTTAGTTTTAGGGTAACCACTGGTGATTTAGTCGTCTAAAAATGGCCAGTGGTTTTGAGCAGCAAACATGTTTCATTCTTTCATGGACCTTGAAATTTAAACTCAGAAATTCCACATCCATAAACTTAGCTTGTTCTAGCACTATTCATTTATATATGTAAGTTCACATTTTCATTTGTTTGCCTCTGACTTTCCTAGGCATTGCATTTAGAATCTGAGTAGGGTTTTGTATGTTTCAGATGGGCCCTGACACTGTCTGTGGAATACGTATTTCTTTTACAGGGATCAACATCTGTTGCTGCAAGAATGTTTCAATTAAATAAAATTTGTGGGAAATTATGACTTTTCTGTCTGTGGTACTTCCAAAAACATGCCCAAGGTTTCGTAGCTCTATAAATGTTCTGAGTAAACACTGTTTTCCAAAGATTCATTTCACAAATTTAATACTTGCCATGTACCTACTGTTGCAGCAGTTAGTCACTGTGGAAAACTTCAGAAGTGTATATTGTTTGTTCTTGCCCCAAAGAGCTTATAGCATAGGAGAAGGAAAGTTAATACCAAATTAAAAGCTGGCATAAAAAAATAAGTAAAACTGTGACTAAGGGAAAGTAATTGGAAAGAATATTAAAAGAAAAGGACTCCTTTACATTAACAGAGCGAAAAGGAGAGGAAAATAATAAACTTTGATGAAGAACAAATGGCTGTGTTAAACAGAATTTCTAAAATTTGATGTCAAAAGGTACCTCTGCAGAAAATGTTGAATATTTACTACTATTTAAGTTGCACTTCTTCGACAACTAAATGTAATGGCATTACCTATGCCTAGTCCCAGAATTTGAATATCAGTTAGCAAATGTACAGATACAACTACAACTAAGAATTTGACTGGAATTATAAAAATGGATTGCACAAAATTAGTCAGATTTTCATAAAGGTTTTTTCCCCTCAATGTTAGGGGAGAAAATGGCTTTTAGACTTCCTTATTCTCCTCCCTCCCTCCAAATTCCTGGACTGTTTGAGGTGCTTCTGTTGCCTTCTTACATTCTTAATGCATTGTTTTATTCAAGAGAAGTGGGTTTTCTTTTTTACCCTTAACTTATGCTATGTTGGTTTTAGTAAATTAAGGTTTAAATGCCACCTCTTTCCCCTTGAAATGATATTAAAAACCACTGCTACTCTGATGTCATACAGGAAAAATGAAGTGGATTAAGATGACAAAATGTGTAAAGAAAACCTGGTGGGGCTTTTAAAGGAGCTTGTGCGGTATCTTCTAGCATGAACTTAGCTGCAATTGTCTGTTCAGCTTCTCTACATTGAGCTTAAGTTTTATGAAAAGAAAAAGGTAGACAGGCAACAGAAATATACAAATGAAAATCTAAGTAGCCTAGAGCAAAAAGCAATAAAATATACTTTGTTTTCCAGCTAATCTAAAATACTTGTCATTTGGGCCATAGCATTATGAAGTGTTTTTTTTTTTTTTCCTCTTGAAAAAATGAATAAATAAATAAAACCTTAAAATGACTAATTTTTAAAGCAAGCCAGTAACAAAAGCAGTCAATATAATAAATTTCAGAGTATCACTTCACAGTAGTATATTCATAGGAAGTACTACTTGTTGAATATTTGAAGTCATTCAGTGAAAGACTGAAAATATTATGTTGTAACACGTTTGAAAATTAGGTTTCTCTATTCAGTTCGGAGCTACTGTACATCTTCTTTTGAAATGAATAATAACACCCTCTTACAAAGTGAGAGCAAAAAGAAGGACGAGGCTATGTTTCACTCCGAATGGTTTCAAGGCAGGCTCTTTCCTGAGTCTTAGAACTGCAAGTAGCAAGTAGTAGGGAACAGAATGCATGAAAGGTCATCTTTATTGGCTTTGCAGGCCCGTATTCCTCACATAGGCCATCATTGTGTGGGACTTTAATGTATTATAGTAAATGTGTTCAACACTTTCTCTTTCCCGGCAGCATTAACTTCCATGCACGTCATCACTGTGTCATGGCTTTATTTAATCACATTGCTCCTTTACTTCAGGCTTTGTCTAGCTTTCTTCCCTCTCCTGACACCTTCACTCACTTGCAGAACACAGTTCCTGGAAGGGGTAGAGGTATTTATTTCAGTCAAAAGCATCGGTGCCATTTTCTATCACCACATTCCCTACGTATTTCAACACTTTGACTCCTTGTCTTTTTTTTTTTTTTTCTTCAAAATTTACGGTGAATGTACAAACGTCGAAGATGTTAGCTTGTAAGAGAACTATTTTGTTTGTCTTCCTGTGTCAGGGAACTGGTTTGCCTTCATAAAATTAAAACCTCTTTCCCCTTAAAACATTGGGGGTGATATGATTTGGCTGTGTCTTCACCCAAATCTCATCTTGAATTGCACTCCCATTATTCCCACGTGTTGTGGGAGGGACCTGAATGGGAGATAATTGAATCATGGGGTCAGTTTCCCTCATACTGTTCTCATGGTAGTGAATTAAGTCCCACGAGATCTGATGATTGGATGAAGGGAAACCTGTTTCACTTGGCTTTCATTCTCTGTCTTGCCACTGCCATGTGAGACGTGCCTTTCACCTTCCACCATGATCATGAGGCCTCCCCAGCCACATGGAACTGTAAGTCCAATAAACCTCTTTCTTTTGTAAATTGCCCAGTCTTGGGTATGTCTTTATTAGCTACATGAAAACAAACTAATACAGGGGGAAAAAAGGAGGGGATATAAATGCCAGAGAATAACATCTGACATAGCTAAAAAATAATAGTAATGATAATAGCTAACATTTGTTGAGCACACACTGTGTGTGACATGGTTATTAAGTGCTCTGTGTGTATTAAGTCTTCTCTGCAACCCTCTGGGGTCGATATTTTTATTGTCCCCATTCATAGTGAAGAGACCACAGAGAGTTTAGTTGTTTGCTGAAGTAACGCTACTAGAAAATGGTAGAACAGGGATTTAAACCAGCAGTCTGACATCAGAATCTAAGTTCTTGATGAGGAAATTATTACTACATGCGCAAGAATTAAGTCAGAAGAGAGAATATTTTATGTTAAGAAAGCCTGAATTTATTTCATGGGAATTGCAATGTGCATTTCCTTAAAGTTGATGATTTATAGTTTTCTTCCTTTTTATAGATTTAATTTGTATAGGGTTTGAAGGGCCAAACCTTAATGTTAGGGTGCTATTTAAGTGCAGATTTCTAGTTTTCATGACACAATATTTTTGTACTCAGAAGATGAACTCAGTAACTGAACGTGGTTTACTCTTCTACCCAGATGTTTTTACCCTGATCTCTATTAGGGATATTTTGAGTCCTAGCTAGGACCTAGAGGTGGACGTTGGTAGCCACTCAAAAGTTTAGTTGATATTAAGAAAATTTTATTACTCAGAGGTGATAATGAAAATGTATACTTAGTGAATCAGAGAATGTTATAAAGAGGAAAATGAAGTATTGGTTGTATGGATGAACAGATAGATAGATAGACAGACAAACAGACAGATAGGTAGATGGAATATCCTCTCTATATATGTTTGTGTATGTGGGAAAGAGATATATAAATTTGTTTATTGCAGGCCAAGCACAGTGACTTCACTTGCAATCCCAGCAATTTGGGAGACTGAGGTGGGAGGATCCCTTGAGCCTAGGAGTTCAAGATTAGCCTGGCCAACATGATGAGACCCCTTCTTAAAATTATCCAGACATGGTGGCATGCGTACCTATAATCCCAGCTACTCAGGAGGCTGAGGTGGGAGGATTGTTTGAGCCTGGGAGGTCGAGGCTACAGTGAGCTCTGGTCACGCCACTGCACTCCAGCCTTGGTGACAGAGTGAGACCCTGTCTAAACAATAATAATATTAATAAAAATAAAATAAATTTATCTATTTCATTAGCCCAGAGTTTGGAAACAAGAACAGAAGGTATATGCCCAGGATAATAATTAATGTATAGTGAGATAGCCACAACTCAAGAAAGAAATATGGCCAGGTGTGGTGGCTCAAATCTGTAATCCCAGCACTTTGGAAGGCTAAGGTAGGCAGATTACTTGAGGCCAGGAGTTTGAGACCAGCCTGGCCAACATGGCAAAATCCTGTCTGTACAAAACATACAAAAATTAGCTGGGCATGACGGCACATGCCTGTAATCCCAACTACTTGGGAGGCTGAGGCAAGAGAATCACTTGAACCCAGGAGACAGAGGTTGCAGTAGCCAAGAACACACCACTGCACTCCAGCCTGGTCAAAGAGCGAGACTCTGACTCAAAAAAAAAGAGAAAGAAAGAAATAGCTTCAGCTAAGATATCTACATTCTGGGCAGCATTGGCAGGAGCTGAGCATGCAAAGCTCGGGAATTCAGCCTCTCTGTTGGGTACTCAGGTTTATGTTAGAAGAGATACTGTTGACCGGGCATGGTGGCTCACGCCTGTAATCCCAGCACTTTGGGAGGCCGAGGTGGGTGCATCATGAGGTCAGGAGATCGAGACTATCTTGGCTAACACGGTGAAACCCTGTCTTTACTAACGATACAAAAAATTAGCCGGGCGTGGTGGTGGGCGCCTGTAGTCCCAGCTACACGGGAAGCTGAGGCAGGAGAATGGCGTGAACCCGGGAGGCGGAGCTTGAAATGCGCTGAGATCACGCCACTGCACTCCAGCCTGGGCGACAGAATAAGACTCTGTCTCAAAAAAAAAAAGAAGAAGAAGAGATACTGTTCTTAAACAATTGTATACTGTTTAATTGTTTTATACTGGAATTTGCCTTCTCAAGGTCTTCACCCTCTCCTTCTGGCAAGGTAAAATCTGGACATCTCAGGCTGGTGTTCAAGGCCCTCAGGCTCCGTCGCTATGTTCCTGTGTTCCCAGCTGTATCACACTGATTGTCCTGCAGGTCACCTGGTTTGGTGGGCAGAAGGCGCCCCCCCAAAATATGTCCATGCCTTAGTCCCTGTAATCTGTGATGACTTGACATTACATGCCAAAAGGAAGTATGCAGATATAATTAAGGTAACAGACCTTAAGTTAGGAGATTTCCTCAATTAAACAGTAGGCCTAATCTAATCATATTACCCCTTTAAAGCAGAAAACTTTCTGGGTTGGAGGCAGAAGAGATTCAGCAGAAAGGGTGGATGCAGAGATTTGAATGTCAGAAGGACCAAATATATCGTCTCTGGTCTAAAAGTAGAGGGGCAATGTGACATGGAAGGTAGACAGTGTAGGGGGCCAAGAGAGTTCCCTGGCTGATAAGCAACAGGGAAACCAAGACCCCAGTCCTACAATCACAAGGAACAAGTTCAGGCAATAACCAGAAGGAGTTTGGAAATGGATACGTCCCCACAACCTCCGAAAATGAACACAGCCTGGGCAACACTTTAATCTTGGCCTTGTGAGACCCAGAGCAGAGGAAGCATTAATGCTCCGCAGACTTCTCACCTAAAGAACGTGAGATCATAAATATGTACTGTTTTAAGCCACTGAGCTTTTGGTCATCTGTTACAGCAGCAACAAGAAATGAAGACATGGGTCTAAAATCCCCTTCCCCCACCCTTGCTAACAGTCATCATCTGTTCATCCTCCAAGGCTTACCTCAAAGGACAGTTCCTCCATAAAAGCTTCTGGGAAAGCCCCAGTCAGAAAAATCACTCCTGCATCTGTTGATGCCATTGAGTTTCTGCCTCTGCAGTGGTGCATCTTCATTAGACTCCATGTCAGTTTACCTATTTGCATTCATCTCTCCCTGACCAAATCACAGCACGTGAAGTCTATCTGTGCTTTGATTTACATCCACATATTATTTGACATAGTACTTTGCACACAGTAGGTGCCCAGTTCTATAAATGTTGCATTTGGAATATGTGTCATCCTCAGAGAACCTAAAAAAGTGATTAGACATGGTGCCTGTATACATTTACACAAACAGCAAATTATGAGGATATATGGCAAATAAAACTGGATGTTACTCTTAGCCTAATGGATCTTTCAGTCCACAGGAGGAAAGGAAAGTGTTAACCAAGTAATCCTGTGGATAAACCTACAATTAGACTTGTGTTAAGTTCCATGAAGGAAAGTGATACGGCGCTGCGAAGACTATAATCAGGAGCGTTTATTGAATGCAGGACTGTATGGTGTCTGAAGAAGGAAAGGAACCATTGAGATTATTCAGTTTAAAGGAGAGAATGCACAGTAATACTTTCAAATATATACTAAAACTAGATGCAGGCATCTTATACCAAAAGCGAGGATGATCTCCTCTCCCATCTTCCTAAAGGAAGCAGTGAGAAGTGAAATTAAACTGCATTCTGAAGAGTTTAGGTTAGACCAGTAGTTTTCAGCCCTCGCTCAACATTAGAATGAGCTTAGGGACTTTTAAAAATGACTGGTGCAGGGGCCCCATCCCAGGCCGATTGAGTCAGAATCTCCAAGGGTCGGGTGTAGGCGTCAATATTTTTTAAAGCTTCCCAGCTATTTCTGAAGACTGTGAACGACTGCTTTGTGTTTTTGGTGTATTTTCAGAGTTCGTGGTGAAAAGATAGGATTGTGAAGTGAAGGCAGTGAAATCCCCTTCCTCAGGGAGGGCTCTACAAGTAACACAGAAAGAACCCGCTTCAGAGCATGTGGGTGTCAGTACTGTCGAAAAGTCAGCTCCAGGCGATTGGCTCTTTTTTCCCATCTCATAACATTCGTTGGAATTTTCTGATTATAAAATAAGGGGTTCTTTTCATATGGAAAGTTTAGGGAAAATAGAAAAGCACACAGAAAAAAATAAAATTACTCATAATCCCATCAACCACTAACCGGTCTAAACACTTTTTGGTAAATACCCAGGGGTCATAGGCTAGCGGACTATGTATATGTGAACACATTTATTCAGGATATGTGGTCTCCATCTTGTTTTTTGTTTTTTTTTTTTTTTTTTTTTTTTTTTGGAGACGGAGTCTCATTCTGTTGCCCAGGCTGGAGTGCAGCGGCCTAATCTCTGCTCACTGCAAACTCCGCCTCCCAGGTTCACGCCATTCTCCTGCCTCAGCTTCCCAAGTATCTGGGACTACAGGTGCCCGCCACCACGCCCGGCTAATTTTTTTTGTATTATTAGTAAAGTCAAGGTTTCACAGTGTTAGCCAGGATGGTCTCGATCTTCTGACCTTGTGATCCGCCCGTCTTGGCCTCCCAGAGTGCTGGGATTACAGGCGTGAGCCACCGTGCCCAGCAGGTCTCCATCTTTTTAAACTTGGTCACTTCACACCGTGCACTTGATATCATCCTCTGTAAACATTTGAGCTTATAACCCCTGAAGTTTTAATATGGATCCTTTTTTAAAAGCCTGCTTTAAGAAATTTAATAGAGTATGAAGACTTTTTTTATTTTACCAAATATTCTGCTTTGAAATACATCAATGGCTATCTACTACTTTATCCCATGAGTATACCATACATTTATTTGATTGGGCCCCTATTATTGGACATTTTGGGGTTTTTAAAACTATTCTGACTAATATTGCAATAGGGATACTTATTCATAGTTCTTTACATCAAATTCTGGTTATTTCTTAATGATAAATTTTAAAACAAAATTGTTGGGCTGAAAAACATAATATTTTCAAGATTTTTAATGTATTGTACCGAATTGTCCTCCCAAACACTACCATAGTTTAATTTTCCTTTCCCTAAACCTTCTCTCACATTGAGCAGAAGGTATGCTTGTACTTTTTATTACATTTCTTTGTCATGAGTAAGGCTGATAATTTCTCGTACGTTGATTAATTGTTGTAATTCTTTCACTTATTTTTTCATTAAAAGTTAATTTTTTGCTGATATGTTTTTCTTCCTGATTTACATAAGAACTCTTCTAAATAACCCTTTTGTGACAAGTTTGTGGTTTACTTTTTTCAAATTTGTTGGTAAGCTTTTTCTTCTGTTCTTGAAGTATTGACATGTTAAATTTGATACAGTCAAATCTTTCTTTTTTAGTTTTTCCTTTGAATGTATGCTCAGGAAAGCCTTCCATACCATAAGACCAGAAAAAGCTTATTTTTTCTTCTAATGCCAGATGGTTCTGTATTTTACTCATTAGGTTGGTGTCTGCTTCTCATTCTTCAATTCTTCTCATTCTTCAAGCAAACTTGAACTTGAGGTTTGAGAATCAAGCAGATCTGGGAGACAGTCCTGACATTTCTGCTTACTCTGACCTTTGGGAATTTTTGGAACCTCTTTGGGCTGTGGGTTTTTGTTTGTTTGTTTGTTTGTTTTGTTTTTTTGTGTGTTGTTTGTTCGCTCTTTTTGCCCAGGCTGGAGTACAAATGGCGCGGTCTTGGCTCACCGCCACCTCCATCTCCTGGGTTCAAGTGATTCTCCTGCCTCAGCCTCCCTAGTAGCTGGGATTACAGGCATGCACCACCACCCACCCGGTTAAAATTTTGTATTTTTAGTAGAGACGGGGTTTCTCCATGTTGGTCAGGCTGGTCTCGAACTCTCGACCAGAGGTGATCTGCCTGCCTCAGCCTCCGAAGTGCTGGGATTACAGGTGTGAGCCACCATACCCGGTCCGGGCTGTGTTTTCTTTGTTCATTCAAAGTAAATTTCAACCAAGCCAGGTGCAGTGGTACATGCCTGTAGTCCTAGCTATGCCTGAGCCCAAGAGTTTGAGGCAGCAGTGAGCTATGATTGCACCTGTGAATAGCCATTGCACTCCAGCCTGGGCAACATAGCGAGACCTTGTCTCTTAAGAAACAGAATAAAATGAAACAACCTGTGAGGGATACCTGGTGTCATAGAAAGTACTGAGCACGGGACCTGGTGCATAGTAAATGCTCAAAAAAATAAAAGCAGTTTTATCTAGCTTCATTCTTCAGAGTAACGTGAGACTAGCACTTGAAGATCCAAGGCCGTTCTGAGTCAGTTTTCTTGAAGTAAACTCTTGGGCACCTTGATTTTTGGCTGTCTTCAGCTTAACCCCTTTCACTTGTAAGTCTCTAATTATCTAAAGCGTATGGTTATGTTTTCACTTATGCAAGTGGTCTATGTACCATTTATTGAAAGACCTCTTCTTTTCCTTCCTTTCCTTCTGAACCATTGTTTTCCTTCTGTTCAGTCTCCAAATGTACCTTTCTACCTTTCTCTCCTCTTTAGCCTTTGACTGACATTTCTGTGAAGCATTTTGTGATGTGCATTTAGAACACTACGTAAAAATAAACTGCATTGTGTTATTTAAATATTTAGAGGCCTTTGTAGCCTTGCAGGCTATTTTTAAAATGACCTTTAAAACCATTTGCAAAGAAGACAAAAGTAATGGGGGAAAAGCATAACCTTTTAATGTTTCCTTCATTAGTGGCGTTCCCTACCTTGGATGCATTGCCTTGCTTTGATAGTTCATAATGTAGGATACATCAAAGACCCAAATAATGGAGAACAATGGGGACCAATTTTTTTTAAAGCTGATTTTGTATTATTGCTGCTGCCATTAGGTGTCAGATGGAAAAGATCCCTTTCTTTTAAATAACCTGGACTCATGATTGATTTTCTATGTGCAGTAGACCCCCTTGGTAATGCTGATGTGTAAAGAAAGACCTGCTATGCATTCATATGTGAATTGGGCTTATCCGGTTTCCTGCGACTTTGCTTTTGTACAGCAAGTTTATTTTGAGAGGAGAGAGTCAATCTGCGTTATATCCAAGTCAGTAATAACAAGAAGCCAGGTCGCAATAAGAGTCTGCTCTGTTCCTTCTTTCATTCAATCCTCCATTCATCATTTCTCCAAAACATACCAGTCCGTCTTTGGCTGTATTTTGAGGGTTTAAACCCAGAGCCAACCTTCCAGAAACTTCTCTGATAAAAAAAAAAAAAGAGAGACGGAGGTCCAGGGCCACTGTGGAAAGCCAATGTTTGAAAGCCTCAAAAGGCCTGAAACGAGAAGCAGCTTGCAAAGTAGAATTGGGGGATCTGCAAGGCCAGAGTAAGGTAGGAAGCAACCCACAGGGAGGGCCCTGATTGAATTAAGAGCATAGCAGGCCATAAAAACAGGCAGCCAAGGTGTGGTGTTGGGTAGATATGGTGCAGGCCAATTAAAATCAATAAAATCAATCTTTTATTGATTTTAAAATAGAACCAGGGCCTAAGGAAGATACTGCCCTCTTGGATCTTTAAGTATAGATAGGGCGTTTGCATGTGAGAAGTTAAATATTAGGACAAAACAGTCCATGGTGGATGCCAAACGACTGGACTGTCAATAAGCGCTGGAGGAGAAGGTCTTCATGGAAAACCTTCAATGCCAGAGATTTTCTTTCCTTGCTTGCTTTACTTTACTTTGCTTTGCTTTTTTTTTTTTTTTTTTTTTTTTTTTTTTTTTTTTTTTTTTTTTTTTAACAGAATCTCACCCCGTCTTCCAGGCAGGAGTGCAGTGGCATGAATGACTGCAACCTCAAACTCCTAGGTTCAAGCGATTCTCCTGCCTCAAATTCCTGAGGAGCCAGAACTACAGGCACATACCATCCCATCCAGCTAATTTTTCAATTTTTTGTTGAGACAGGATCTCACTATGTTGGCCAGGCTGGTCTCAAACCCCTGGACTCAAGGATGATCTTGCCTCGGCTTCCCAAAGTGCTGGGACTACAGGCGTGAGCCACAGTGCCCAGCCCACCGGAGACTTTCTATGCTCAAAACAAATAATAATGTTCCAGCCCTGGGTAACTCAGTAAATTTTTTTTAATAGATTATGCTATGTGTTCATTAGGTATAAGAGAGATACTTATTATCCTCATTTTACAGAATTGGAAACTAAGGTTTGGAGAAATTCAGAACCATGTCTGCAGGCTCACAGCTGGTGTGTGATGAAGCAAGTTTTAAATTCAGGGCTATCTGACTCCAGTTATTTACCACCACATCACAAAACAATCTGAAAAACGGAATGTTTGAAAACCATGTGTGGCATAGAATAATGCACCCCTCCCTCAAAGATGTGTGACCACATCTTAATTCCTCTCCCATCTTCCAGAGTACCCCTACTATAGTCATTTTTATCCTTATTAGCAGCCAATGTGATGCTTTGAAAACATAACCCAGATCCAGGATCTTCTGATCAAAACTGTCCAATGACTTCCCATCATACTTAGCATAAAATCCAGTCTTTATCGTGGTCCACAAGGCCTTTCATTATCGGACCACTTCTCCCTCCAGCTGTAATTTCTACCACTCTTCTTTACTTGCTCCTCTAAAATGCCCAGCACACCCTTGCCCCAGGGTCTGTGTACTTGCTGTTTCCTTCTCCCAGATATGCACATGGCTCACTGACTTCATTCATGTGTGGCCTCTGCAGAAAGCACTTTCCTGACCACCAGTCTAAAATAGCATCTTTCATTTTCACCTTACCCTTCACTTATCACAAACCTTATAGTCTGTATTTATGGGTTTATTGTCTTTTTCTCCCACGAGAATGAAGAGTCCATGATATCTGGTCTGTTTTGTCTCTACTGTGTCTCTGCCTCCTAAAACGGTGCCTGACAAAAGGTGAATGTTCAAAAAATCACAAATGAATGAATTTTTACAAATGTTTAAAATTAATGTTTGATGTGAATTACATTAAGACAGTTATTTGCAGACATTCATTTAAAGCATGGATATGCATTTGCAATATTCCATCTGCTGTGTGCACTTCCTAGTGCTAAGGCTTTAAAATATGCAAATATGAAGAAAGTGCAATCCCTTGCTTGCCCTCAAGGCATTTACAATCTAGTAAAGGAGATGAATTTCAGTCAGTGTTGGGCTGATAGGTGTAACTTGTAGTAGACTCTGACATCTGTAATCATGTTGCAAGGATAGTTTTATGGGGATTCAGAGAAGGGAGCACTGCATCCAGTTGCTAGCATTAGGGAAGCCTTCCTTGTGGGGAGTGGGAGAGGGCATCTTTGTGCTGCATGTTGGACAATGAGTAGCATTCTGATATGTGGGACATAAGGAAAAGGCGTTCTGGGTGAAAGGAACTGCTTAAACGAAGGTACAGAGGCAGAAAAGTCCAAGATGCTTTTCTAAAGAAAAGTATTGACCACAGAGAAACTAGAGTTAGTATTACCCCAATGACAGTAAATATTGAGGTTCAATAAAAACTAGTTGGCATATCTGCTATGCCTAAACAATTTTGCTAATATTCAGAAGGTTCTCAGCTAAAATTCTGACTCATCAATTATTTACTGTTTTTTTAAATTTATTTATTTAAACAACTATTTCTATGGGGAATCTTTTGTAAATTTGTCTGGTCTAATTAATTTGGTGCCAACCAGGCACCAATGGCTTGTCGACTCTCTTTATTTACTATGCTATGCAGTCACTTTTCTTAGTTGTTCCATGCCTCATCCTAGGAGGCAGGTTTGTCCTGTTTGTGTTCATAAGCATGACTGGCCAGTAAAACCCTTGACCTTTAAACTGATGAGGAATACGAATTCATCTCATTCCGTCATGAAACAAAGATTCTCTGTGTCAGATATTACTATTTATTAGTAAGGCAAGGGGATGGGGGATGCCATGTGCTCTGAGGTATCGCTATTAGTTAATGAGAATGGTCCACATCTTATCCTTTTTAGGAGTAATTTTTCTGAAGGGCATTGGGAAATTAAATAAACACATCTGAAATTGGATTTAGATTTTGATAGAGCATGAATGATTACAACTAGCATCCTTTAGTAGTCTGGGACTATTCAAATACAGATAAAGACAACGCATTTCCATGAATTCTTAAGAAAACATGTGGCTGGAGTATGAGCCATATTCTTCTGAGTGCTGGGGTTGATGGCCATTAAAAATGAGAAGAGCCGAAACATGCAGGCATTAGTTCCTCACATGACAGTTGCTCTAAATAACCATTTATAGAATGCACTTTTTAATGTGAGCATTTCTAAAGTTAACATGAGCAATAGAAATGTCAAAAGTGAAAATTAAATCATTAATTCTAACATATTCCTTTCCTAATTAAGAATAATTACAGCAGGGGCTAGATTTTATTCACCCTTTGACCTCAACCTTGCTTGCTCAGTGCCTGGGACTTACTGTTCATTGAGCGAATGAAAAATTTTTTTAACCAAATCTTTTGCTTAGGCAGGTCCACAAATGGCAAGGGGCATACCCGGGATATTGCTGAAAATGAGCAATTGATATGCAAGAGTTAGATGAAATTCAGCTAAAGCAGTCCAGGGCTTAAATAATACTAGCTCAGAAAATTAAGATAGAGACTTATCAAAGCTTTCTTTCAGACTGATCCTTAATTTTGAAATGTTTATCTAAACCTCTTAAACTCTAAAATAATTTTAGTTTTGATGCCTTTTGATAGCAAATTCTGAAATGCCTCAATTAATGTGAAGCCACAATCGATTATGTTTTTAATATACAAATATTGGTGCTAATGGATTTATAAGACATTGTGATGGACTTAGAATTATAAGTCTTTACTATCAGGCAGCCTTTAGGAAGCAGCTACTAACATGTTTATAAAGGATGCATACACTGGGAAATTGTGGTCAAAATGTCAAACAGTAAAACAGCAGAGTTCAAGCTGGTTCACATCAATATTTATTTTAATTTTGTAAACACTTATTTGGGTGATTTTTTTATGATAGCCTACGCTTTACAGAAACATCTTTAAAGATCAATTTTTTAAAAGCATTTGGTCACGTAGAACTACTTGAAACTATTGTTCAAATAGCCTGCTAAAGCAGATGTGCGGCTTAATTTTTTTAAAACCCAGTGCATGATTGAAACATTTTCTATGTCACCTAGTTATATGTGGTCAGAACTATTTATTGTTAATAATACTTTATTTTGAATTCATAAATGATTTGTGGAGATTCATGGAATGGGTTATCTTCAGGCTTCTGGTAATTCATTATATCTTTTGCCTAAGTTGTATTGCCATGCTGGCTGAATAACTGAGCCATATTGGGGGGAACTGACTTATTGAAGCTGATTTGGGCCATGTGGCATTGAATTGCAAGCATGAGTATAACAAGCTAAACCCAAATGAAGTTGGACACTGCTAACTGGGGGCTTGTTGACAATGTGTTGCGATAAGAGCCTGTTCCCTGTATCATAAAGGCTTCAAGGAAGACTTGTACCGTAGAAGTCTTTTGATCCTGAGGGTGTGAGGGCTGCCCTTGACCATTGATGTATAGCAGAGGTAGGAAGCGTTTTAATTTTTCAATAACATTCATTGCCTTTTTTTTCCTGAGTAGAAAAGTCATTATTTAATTTAATTTTGTTTTATGTTTTGTTTGTTTGGTTTTTAACCATTTCAATAGTAATAGTGATTTCCTTAGTTGTCATGATTTTTCCCAATAGGTTTTTTCCCTCAGAGGAACTAAATACTGTTTTACTTCAAACTGAGTGCTTCACACTTTGGATCTCAAAGTATGTCCTAGGAATTTCCAAAGTTTCTTCCCTTTGTATAGTATGCTCATAGATGCTCTTAGATAGTCAAAAGGGGCATTACATCCCAAGACCAGCTCAATGAATGACAAGAAAGAATAGCTTCCCATCATCCACCTTAGCAACCCACTCCCTCCCAATGCCTTCCCCATCCCCCACCTCGCCCAAACATATGAGGCCTGGCTGTGTGCCTGGTTACCTGTAAAGGAGAAAAGCAGTTACTCTTGGTAGATGACAGCACCCAGTAACAATAACAAAACCTTCGTGAGCTCATCCCCCTTAGAAAGCAATTAAGTTAAGCCCACCTGACTCACTGTTTCCCCCTGAGCATTTTCCTGTGTCCAGTGTGCTGTCTTTTAGATTTGAGGCTGTCAGTGCCAGATTCACATGTTTAAGAAATAAACTCATTTTTTTTCTTTTGATTTGAGGGTTAACAGAGAGTGGGGATACGAGTGACCCAGTAGACAGTGGAGGCCGAACGCTATGAGCTATTATATTAATTTTGCTTAGTGGGTGTTCTGGAGCCAGACTGCCTGGCTTTACATTTCAGCACTGCCTCCACCAACTAGCTGTGTTAGTTTGGGTACGTTATCCAACCTCTTTATGCTTCATTTTCCCCACTTATAAAATGGAGCTTGTAACAACTTCATAGATTATTAGGAAGATACATGTAAACAGTTAAAGTTCATATGTGTAAAGAGTTACAACACCTAACACAAAGTAGTTGCACAATAAATTGTGATTATGTCCTTGTTTCTCTATCCCATTCTTCTTTCTTCCCCCTAACTCACTCTCCACCTTTCCATTTTTGCATTCTCTTGTTTCTATAAAAAATCTGAGATATACTAGGATTAAAATAAGTATATGAGAAAATCAGGGCAAAGGCAAAGATAACAAAAACTAAGTAAAATTAGTCAGAAATACATTCTTCTAAGGCCTATTCATTCATTAGAAATGGGTTATAATTTTTTTTTTTTTTTTTTTTTTTTTTTTGAGACGGAAGTCTCGCTCTGTGGCGCCGGGCTGGGTGCAGTGGCCGCTCTCAGCTCACGCAAGCTCCGCCTCCCGGGTTCACGTCCATTCTCCCTGCTCAGCCTCCCGAGTAGTGGGAACTACAGGCGCCCGCGCACGTCGCCCGCTAGTTTTTTGTATTTTGTTAATAAGACGGGGTTTTCACGCATGTTAGGCCAGAAATTGGTCTCAATCTCCTGGCCTCGTGATCCACTCCACCCACCTCGGCTTCCCAAAGTGCTGGGATTACAGGCTTGAATTTGCCTCTGAATATCCTACTGGCCAAAGAGGAACATCTGATCAGTTGTAAGAGCCAAAGTTTCCAAAAGATAAAATATACCAACTGGTTTGGAAAAGCACGGCTTTCATTCACCCCAAGTTTTGAGCATTATTCTTATGGGCCCTCGTAACAGGAATGCTGTGGTATGTGGGATAATATGGAACTAGGGCAGCGCTCCTGGATTTATTTGATCACAAGCCCTTTTTTTGCAGAAGTTCTTGCAAACATTCCCCCAGATGTGGTATTTCTGCAATTGGGAATTGCCTGTGACCATTGGTGTGGTAAATTGGAATGTTCAAGAGAAACTCTAACATTCTACTTAAAAGGGTTGCATAGTGTGTGCATATGTTTGCCTGCCCACAAGCTCATGGACATGCCTTTAAGAGTTCTTTGGGGCTTTCAAATAACTTGAAACTCCTATACACTCATAAACTGCTAATGATTTTGCTTCCACACAACCAGATGTATCTCTGGTTCTACACATCACCTCTTTCTAATGGAACTGTTTGGGCATATTCCTGTATACGAGTCTATTACTAGAAAACAAAGGAACAAATGAGAAGAAAATACTGTTGAAGGTTAAAAGCCAAAAGAGATATAAAACATTAAATTTCTGATTTTCATGTTTGTTTTATGATCTGGCGACTTTGTCTAATTAATGGCACGTTTCTTAGTATACAGTGGTGATCACTGAGTACAGTTTTACTCACTTAGGTAAATTAAGTAGTCCTCTTATTTAGAATAGGGTAATCAAATATGTCATAGTGAACATTATGTTTATATAATTGTATACATCTATCTCTGGATATTCTACCTCTCTTATATAGGCCTCTTTTGAAAATTTGTGCAGGAAAAATTTGAAAGTCAACATAGAATTCCTTTCAGTGAACATTATAACCTTTTTCCCCACAGAGAGGTTATTTTGGTTTCTGTTATGTCCCTGACCCCCACAAGGTAGCCAAACCAGACTTTCCATCCTCATCTTCCCCCACACTCGGCTCAGTCTCCACAGGTTTTGCCCCTTCCAGGCGACCTCGTCCAGGAGTGTGATAAACCCAGGCCTGGCTCCTGGGGTTGAAAGAGGTAGAACAATCTATGTAGTGTCTCCTTGCCTTCCTTTCACCCCTGACATATGCATCTGGGAAAGTTGAACCACACGGTACTGTAGGAACAGCGTTGAGAGGGAAAGAAATTTACAAAAGAACCAACAAGTCGCCTACGAGGTAGGGGAGGAAAGGAAAATTGGTTCCTTTTACTTTTCCAGGGAGGGAGTAAATAAAAGGACAGGCTCATAGCTTTACTGTTTTTCCACTACAACCTTAGCTGCTTCTGAGCAAGTACCCACTTGTGCTGCTTTCAATTGCATGGATTTGCCTAACTCCAGAGAAGGCTCTGTGCACACTGGAGGATCACTGCTCCCTGTCTCTACCTCAGGAGTCTGTAACTCATATATCTGGGGACAAGCAAGAAATGACCTGTGTAAGACAGAGGGAGTGAAAGACATTAGGCATTTTCCCTGCTAAGGCCACTATCTGCCTGCCCACATCCAGCCTGTGCTTGCAGCTCCATGTCATTCTTACCTCCACAATAATGATGGCTTAGAAGGGCCCTACGGGGAAAGAATATGAGTAAAATAGGCCAGGGGTGGAACACAGGGGTATGGGAATTAGCACACACCCTGTCCCTAGAAAGGACAGCTGTGGTGGAGGTTGCATCTTAAGTTATTGTACCCTCCAACTTTTCACGCAAAGCTAGAAATTAGTATGTTCTTGTTAAAGTATCCAATTTTTAAAGCACTGTGTGAGTCAAAACTCTTCTGTTGGCCACATGTAGTCTTTAGGCCATTGTGTGCTAGTCTTTTTTTTTTTTTTTTGAGACAGAGTTTTGCTCTTGTTGGCCAGCCTGGAGTGCAATGGCACAATCTTGGCTCAACACAACCTCCGCCTCCCGGGTTCAAGCAATTATCCTGCCTCAGCCTTCCTGAGTAGCTGGGATTACAGGTGCATGCCACCACCCCTGGCTAATTTTGTATTTTTAGTAGAGATGGGGTTTCTCCACGTTGGTCAGGCTGGTCTCGAACTCCCAACCTCAGGTGATCCCCCCACTTCGACCTCCCAAAATGCAGAGATTACAGACGTGAGCCACCGCGCCCGACCATTGCGTGCTATTCTGATCTAACTCTTACCAGCTTGAGCATCAAATCTTCCTGCCCATACCACGTGTGCTGCTGCTCCCCTGAATTCTATAACCAGCATCCTTTACCACTCATTTGTCACTTACTGGTGCTTTTCCTCATTATTTCCAGGAAGTAGGGCAAGTCACCATAAGACAGTTATGAGCTATGTGAGGACAAGAATTAATGTCTGCATCTCCCTATCACAACTTTCTCATTTGCCTTGCGCACAACTGGGCCCCAGTAAATACCTATATATCTATTGTTCTTTTTTTCAGTTATTCCTAATACTTTCTTCATATTACATGTCTAGGACCATGGCCCAGCTGCCCACTAGTTAATGACACTTGAACTGACACTTACATTTGTTTTATTGGTGACTGATGGCTAAGATGAGAATGGGAAAAGAACTAGAGAGAAGACTCACTTTTCTATTTCTTTGTTAAATTTTGTCTTTTATGCAATTAAAATGAAATACTAGTTTTCACAATAAAATTAGCTTCCCATTTTTAAAGAATCCAGTCCTAGTGGCAACAGCTACCACGTAATATTAAACACCAACTTTATGTCAAGTGCTTTACATATATTATTTCTCATCCTTACAGCAACCCAAGAGGTAAGTGTTACTGTTCACATTTTAAAGATAAGAAAGCTAAGTTGGCCGGGCCTGGTGGCTCACTCCTGTAATCCCAGCACTTTGGGAGGCAGAGGCGGGTGGATGACCTGAGGTCAGGAGTTCGAGACTAGCCTGGCCAACATGGTGAAACCCTGTCTCTACTAAAAATACAAAAATTAGCTGGGCATGGTGGCGGGCACCTGTAATCCAACTATTCAGGAGGCTGAGGCAGGAGAATTGCTTGAACCCGGGAGGCAGAGGTTGCAGTCAGCTGAATCGCTCCACTGAACTCCAGCCTGTCCAACAGAGCAAGACTCCTTCTTTAAAAAAAAGAAAGCTAAGTCACAGAGAGATTGAGTGGCCTGTCCAAGACCATCTAGGCAGGAGGTGAGCCAAGATTACAGAGCAGGTATATGTCCCCTGTTACAGCACTTAAGACATCATATTGTAATTATTCACTGCACTGCACTCCCTCTACACCAACAACTCCAGGAGCAGAGACTGATTCTGTCTTATTGATCACAGTATCCTCAGTGCCTAGCACAGTGCCTGGCCTAAAATGGGAAAGTAGGAAAGATTTTCTGAATGGAAAACTATCCTACTGCCCCACTTCCGTTACTTGTCCTTTGTTATGCAAGAAATTACTCCAAACTGAAATAATAAGCATTCATTATGACACAATTTCACTGGGTCAGGGATTCCTCTGTGGCATAGCTGGATGGTTCTGACTCGGTCTCTCATGAGGTTATAATTAATTGTAGGCTGGGGCTGTAGGCATCAGAACACTTGACTGGGGCTGGAAAATCTGTTTCTAACCTCACTCAAATGGCTGCTGTCTGGAGGCCTTGTGCTTTTATTCCATCCCTTGGGCTTCTTCATAGGCGAGTATCCACATGGACCTCTCCATGAGTGAGTGTTCTCACAACATGGCAGCTGGCATCTCTAAGAGAGAGCGTAGGTGAGAATAGCCAAGACAAAAACCTTGGCATCTTTTATAATCTAACCTTGGAATTGACACCTCATCACTTCCGCAGTATCCTTTTGATCACATAGACCAACATGGGAGGGACTACATAAGGGTGTCTGCTCCCAAAAGGTATTGGGAGGCCATCTTGGGGACTGGCTACCACAAAACTCTACTGTAGACCCTTACTGTGATACAAACACTCATGCTACAGCTTCCTCCTTTGAAAAATTTTACTTTAACCCTTTTAGAATTTCTTAAAGACACCCAGTAGAATTAGATAAGACTTCCATATCATTTACAATGCTGTTATGTATGTGTGTATATATATATATATAAAACCAACAGTTTAATATTTAAAACAGCGTATGCCTGATGTGATGAATAAAGTGCCAAATGTGATTAAAAAGAACATTTATGGGGTTCTTGATGAAGCTGTATAAATAATTTGCCAAGGAAAAATGATACACAAAGCCTATGGGCCACTTGGACTATAGTTTTTAAAGTTTGTAGGTATTATTTCTTTTCTATGTATAAGTCATTGAAATAACCACTTAAACCACATGTAGACATGCTGGCAAATATATTGGAATCACTGGTATGATTATTTATTTCATGAAGGGGAAATAGGCCTTTTATATGATGACCTTACGATAGGGTCATTATTATATGTGGAAAAATAAGCGCCTGTCATTTTCTTGTTATTCTGAGGTCACAGCCTACCACAGAGATTTTAATATTTGAAAACAATTCTATTCACTGGAATTTCAGCAGTTAAAGTAATGATTTTCTTAAGATGCAGCATTCTGATGCACTATGTCTGACCTTTCTTGGTCAGGAAAATAGCATCTTCAACATCTCTTGTTTCTTATTCTGCTCTTTCCATATTGCTTGAAACTGATGTTAAATGATCAGGATGCTTTTTCACTTCTTTAGCATCTTAATTAGCATGTGTCTGTTCCTATAGCTATCATGAGATGTAGCAGCTTTTGCAGTGACAGTATCTTCAGTCAAATATTTGTACTTTAAGAATCATTTTAACAAAATGTATACTAGTAAAAATAAAGTTGGAAATCAAAATCTATAGAAATAATTATCATTTTCCAATGATATAATATCATTGGAAAATAATTATTTTTTGATATCATTGGAAAATGATAATTATTTTTTGGTGGGATATATGGTTATGATAAGGATTTGGTGAATCTTATTTTATTTCTATGTCAGTATGTTTTAAGAAGTTCCTGTTATACTGTGCTGCCTAATCCTACCAAAAAGCTGGGCATATGCTTTGGGGAGGGATTAGGTGATGAAGTGTGTTTTTGCTCTTTGAAGGAGAATTCACTAAAATAAGAACTCATTATAAGAAAAGGAAGCAAGTAATATGGAACAAACATTTAAGATGGTTATATTAATGAAGGTAGTCTTAGCTTTGGAACAAGATCATTAAAATATGAAAACTTCTTTGGGGTAGTTAAAAATAACTTTAAAAGTAATTACGTTTGTAGTAATGATGAAAAGGATGGGGGAATAATTTGAGTATAAACTCTGTGAGAACAGGGATCAGATCTTATTAATTTTCAAACTCCTCTTCTTGAGTCTAGTACTTTGAGTACAGTAGAAGACAATAAATGTTGAATGGATACATGAATGATATGGTACGTTTTTATAATATAATTATATTACCTTATTTCTGCGTGGAAGCCATGCTTCTTGTTTTAGAAACATTCTAATTTTTAAAGTCTTTCTTCTGAATACTTTGTCATCATAAAGTTATTTTAAGCATTTATCCAGTATGCATCCCCCCCGACATATTATTACCCCCTGAATTAAAAAAAATGAAATCACGTTGGTGAATTAAATGTCGTGGGTTTTGTTTGCCAGATTCAGTGGTGCCTCATGGAGCAGCGGTCCCAAATCCATGTGGAAAGGGGTTTGCTGCTGAAGTCCCCATGGCCCTTAGGCAAATTGCTTCATCCAGAGTGGTACTCTGAATCTCATTTTTAAAAGGATAGGGTAGTTTTAGCCTTATTATCACAAAATAATGCCAATTTATTCCTAGGCATTTTCAAAGACTGCACCCTGACTTTTAAGTATAATATTTGCAGAAAAATTGTGGTAAACACACAGGAAAAGAAAAACAGTATGGTAAACAAAACACACAGGAAAAGAAAAAAAAAAAGAGGTGCGTTTAATTGGCCTTATTCCAGTTAAAATCATCTTCAGTGTTCAGGGGAATCATAAAAGTATATACTTTTCCAGTCTTGTTTTTTTTCCTCAAGATTTTTCAAGTTGATCCATTAGGACCATGCTGTGGAAAACATGGGTGGCCCCAGGAGTGTCTCTAAGAGCTTCAAAGAAGCCAATGATGAGCTGTTGTTGCCGTAGGTAAAAGCACCCAAAATCAATAATCTCTTGAGCCTTGTAATCTCATTTTCCTTTCAGAGGCATTTCCCAAACCAAAACACCAAGCAAAATGTGGCATAAAGTCAAAGCATCTTTGATTTGGAAAGGATCTTTGAAATCATCCAGTCTGATTTTTATCTCCTCCCCAAATTTCTTTTAGACAATTGACTCTAATATTACGACCTAATGAGTAAAATAATTTACCAAAAGAGAAAATAAATCTGTGTACATTTCTTTTGTTTTACTTTGATAACTTATTACTCAGAACTTAGGACAAAATACCTATTTAAGAATTGCTTTCCCTCTGAACTCTAGGATGGATCTAGACTGTGTGGACTGTCTAACACATGAAATGAAAATGTCTGTCAGTTGTTGTCAGGCAGATTTTTGCTGCTTTCTTAATACCAAATTTTCTTATGCTCACTGTAAAGAAACCTAGAGCTACTTTTAATCTCAGCCATTTGTAATGAGAGCTATCCCAGCATGGTGACATTGACAAATACTAATAACCTTTAAAAAGAAATGACAATGGAGTAATGTTACTTGCATTGGCCAAAGTCCAGTGGTTCTAGGCATGACTCGTAAATAAGATTTCTTCTCTTATCGGACATAGGTAGAACATAATAAAATGTATTATCTGTCGAGCTGGATTGTCTACGCTTTTTGTTGCCATTGTTTCTCATTGTTTTCATCATCACGCAGTTTAGCAAGTAACTTGGAAGGACTTTTGGAAGCATTAGAAGGATTAGAAGTTCTGATTGATTGTCCATGCTTCCAATACGGTAGTTCCTTAAAAGCTCCCTAGTAATTTGGCAACATATTATTCTGATCACCTGTGTAAAATGTATTTGTGTATGATGACCTTTCTCAGTGTACATGGTAAGAATGAGGATAAGGTTCAGTGGGAAACTTGTTGAGTTCCTTAGAGGTCATCAAGATTATGCCATAGAAAATAATTAATTTTTATTATCAGTACCCTAAATTTATATTTTGGCATATAAAACCAAATCTAGAAAGAAAAGAAGAAGCAAGTGTGAGTTATGCTCATTGTAAAATCTGACAAAATAGTCATCTTTGGTAAAGCCCATTTGGTGAGAAAGGTAATTATTTTAAAAATAAAAAAGCCATTTTATCATAAGTTTGAAAACTAAGGTATCAGGATTTTCATGTGACTAAAAATGTTGTCTATCTGTTATCAATCAGGTACCCAATCTGGTCAGATAGTCATTTGTCCTAGAGAGGTCTAGAAAGGAAAACACGGTTTTAATTAAGATTGGTAGAAGCTAGAACAACAGTTTTCAGTCTAAGTTAAATTTTGGTCATCCTATATACATTTGTGTAACCTAGAGTGATTTCTTTCTTGCTTCCCACTAGTCATACTGTAATAAAATGACAAGCATCTTTTTGTTTTGTTTTGTTTTGTTTTGTTTTAAGAGACGGGGTCTCGCTCACTCTGTCACCCTAGCTGGAGTGCAATAGCATGATCATAACTCACTGTAACTTTAAACTCCTGGGCTCAAGTGATGATCCTCCCACCTCAGCCTCCTGGTTAGCTAGAATTTCAGGTACATGCCACCATATCCAGCCAGTTTTTTAAATGTTTTGTAGAGATAGGGGTCTCACTGTGTTGCCCAGGTTGGTCTGGAACTCCCAGCCTGAAGAAATCCTCCTGCCTCAGCCTCCGAAAGCACTGGGATTATAGGCATAAGCCACCATGCCCAACCCACAAGCATCTTTTCAAAGAAGGCTTTGTAGATAATAATCTATAAAATATGGATTTCATGTGATTTTTCGTTTACCTAAAACATGTAAATAAAAGTTATAATGAAGCACTTTCCTATCTTGACAATAGAGAAAAATAAAACAGAATATATATCTATGCTTGCTTGTTTGGACACCATTCTCAATGTTTGCCATTTATTTTGCATATAACCTGAATATTTTACAAATATGGCGGTGAGGTAGGAAACAGACTGTTTTCTTCTTTCTGGTTTATAGATAATGGCTGTTTTTTAAAAATGATACTGATTTTCTCAATGTTAATACTTATTCAACAGAACGAATAAATATTACTCTTTCCTTCTAATAAAGCACGTGTTCAGTACACATATCTAGTCATTTTGGAAGACTTTGCCCAATGGAGAAATGAAGGGGATGTTTTAATATTGGGATATACTATTTTATACCATTCAATATACTATTTAATAACAGTCTTGTAGTTGCTGGAAAAAAAAGTTGGTCTTTTTTAAAAGTTACAGTTGTTCATCTTTCGTGAAGGTGAATGTTTTTCTTTTGCTGCGTTTGTCTTTTCACATTTCGGCTCCTAGAATTTTTATGCTACTGGAAGAATATATAAAGAATATGTTTCATTTCCCCCCACTTCTTATGTCGGTATGGCTATCTTTACAAAATTCTTTAAACAAAGATGTCCAAAAACACTCAGGTACTTCCTATGCTTTTATGCCTTTCACCTTCTTCCCTCTCGGTAGAGCTCACTCTTTCTCAGCCTCTTTTTTTCTCTTCTCCTTCTGCCTTTTTCTCTTTTTGTATCCCCTCTTTTGCAGACTCTTCACTGCCTAACTTTAAATTGATTAGAATGCATTAATTTTTAAATAAGTGTCACATATCCTTAACTGAGCACTAAAAGGTTGGGAAGGCTTCATGGTGTAGAGTCTGATCCAAAACTAAGTGAGAAGAATTTTAAAAACAAGGGCTGCCCTTCATTAGCCCTCATGCTATCTCCTGACAGGCTCAGTGCACTTCGTTGCCATGCCAGGCCAGGGCAAGCCCTGCTGCCGTGCACCATTTACCCTCTGTCAGCAGCTTCAGTCGGAGCTTGGGCGATACTGTACATGCGAGTCTGTCATGCGTCAGCCTCAATTAAGCTCATATTGCTGTGCTTGGAAACACATCAGCCTCCTGTTAACCATTTTTTTCTTCCATTTTTCCCATTCAGCTTTCTCTAGAAATCCATGTTTCATTTGGTGAAAATATGTTCATATTTTTTTCAACTTTTTACAAAGGGGAATGGGTTTTAGAGGAACTAATGTACATAGGTTCCAATAAGTTGATGGTACTCATGGAAATGTGCTCAGTTGACCCCTGAGTTCGTTAGTTAAAGAAGGGAATTATAGGTAACTCTCATTTGTACCTGTACCATGCTTGGTCTTGAGTCTTAAGAAGCAATTTTGCTTTAGACTTTGTAAGGGTACAAGAGCATCAGGCATCTGGCATTATCAAATATTGAAGTACTTCTTCACAACGTTTTGTTTACTCATGCCCTTGTCACTTAAGGTGGTGCTTTTATTTTTTTAAGAATAGAATGAGACCTTACTACACTTGAGGGGGAGAAAGTGTAGACAGCAGCGGTTAATAATTTGGTTCACTCTTTTGTGGCTTACCATAAGTTTATGGGAAAAAGAAAGAGACCACCCATGGCTTCATCATGCCTGGTGGTTGGCTCACCAACTTAGTCTCTTACAAGAAATTATCTTTAAAAGGGGATTCTCGAAAAAATAAAAGAAGAAGCTTTGAAGGGGGTTTCTTTTCCGTATCTAGATAACTATAGATTATTAGAAAGAGCTCCTGTGTATTTTGATGGACAGGTAGACATTGAGACAGTTGGGCATCTTGAAGGACTTGTGGAGATTTTATGGCCCTGGTCAGTTTGTGAAGTCAGGTTAGATTTTATGGGCCTGGTCAGTTTGTGAAGTCAGGTTAATCCAAGAGGCTATTGTCAGATATTGGTCACAAGGCACAATTATGAAAGAAATTACAACACTGAAAATCTTAAGAGATCTGTGACAGCAAGGCTCTCAGCAGAAAGCAAGGTCAGTTTCACAGATGAGAATAGGGACACAAAATGTGTGGTTATTTTTTTTCTTTTTTCATAAGCACACCACCAGCATAGAAAAGTAGCTTTTAAATAGAATCATATTGATGGATCAATCCCAGGAAAGGAATGGAGTACACAGATAATGGAGTTCAGATTTCCAAAATATGTGGCAAATGGATCACTGTTGAAATTATTAGCTGAAAAAAAAACTAAAAATCCATCAATATCTGACATTTGTATTGGCAATGGGTTAAGGATTTCCAATAAGACTATGTGGCAGTCCATGATATTGACTTTCTGGAAGATATATATTAGCATTAGATGTGAAGTTTATTGAACATCTTAAAGGAAAAATTATTTGTAAGAATAAACTGTCACAGTAGTTTAGCAAGGGCAAGGTTTTTCTGAGATACTATAGATGGAGAGATTTCCATCTGGAAAACAGATGGCAGCAGAAAAGTGACATAAATTAATATTTCGGAATAGTTCTCTTACACTTCAGGTCCTAATGGATATTGTCAAGGGAGTCTTCACTTTAACTTTTTCTAGAGAACACATCTCTTTTTGTTTGGATGAGTCACAACAATGAGGTTGTTTATTTATTTAACACTTACTTTGAGGCCCTATTATGTGGCAGACACTTGTTAGGTACAGGTGAGTCAGTGGTGAACAAAACAGACCTCCCTGGCCCTCATGGGCTTTACAGCCTAATAATGAAAATAGACATTAAAATATATAAATTTTAAGCCATATTAATTGGATTGATGGAAAGTCCAGAGGGCTGTTAAAGTGTGTAATAGGGGATCTTGATCTTTGTCTGAGGGACTCTGGGAAACTTCCCTAAATAAGTGACATTTAAAATGTGATCTGAAAGATAAGTAAGAATTAAGTAGGCAAAGGGCATGGGGAAGGGTGAAAGATAGGAATAGCCCACTAAGCAGAAGAAAGAGCCAAAGCAAAGACCCTAGGGTAGGAAGGAGTATGGCACACTGAGGCAGTGAGGTGCACAGGGAGTGAGGTAGAGTGTGCTAGGAATGTGCCTAGAGGCAGAGATGAGAGCTAAATCATATTTAGGCTCTTCATGGGCCATATTTGGATTTTACCTGTATCTGAGACGACATTTTCCACCTGCAAAATAAGACGATTAAGCATAAAGTTCTCAACCTAGGAGGCTGTTGGAAATGAGTGATCTGATATTAATGGATATTAGATAAAAGTTTAAACATAGTATTTAATGCACTGAAGGATTATTAAGAAAATAAGGAAAATCCCCAAAAAGAGAAAGAGGGAAGCAGTGGGGTTGAAATTAGAATAGAGAGCAGTGATTTATAAGTGTACAAGAAAGCCCAAGATGTTCAGGGACCAAATTTAACCACCAGCACTGCAATCAGGAATCTAAAATGCAGGAGTACATGCACACTTGCATATGTGCCCACATATGCATTTGTACACACACTTACGTGTGCACACACTCACATGCAATAGGATAGCTAAACTTGAAACTCTTCTATTTAGCCAGTACACTTGAAGAGGGTTAAAATAGTCCTAGGTAAATCATGCCTATTGGCTTCCAGAAAAAACTAAACAAATTTTCTTCTGGAGGAAAGCATCCCTAAATTAGGCTCTCTGGATTCCTATACATTAAGTTCAACAAAATATGAGCTAATTAAAAAGATTTACCAAACATACAGTGAAAAAAATATATAACCATAAATGAGAGTCAACTCAAACAGCAAATAACACATTTTTACTTCACAAGGTTTTCAGATTCTGTCATTATCAATGTAGAATAAAAATAAGAATTGTATATAATGTATACAGAAAATGAAAGTGGAACTTTTAAACGATCAAGCAATATAAGACTATTAAAATGTCCATAAGGAACCACACAGAACTTTTTGAAATTAAAATCTGGAGGAATGAATTTAAAAGCAGATCTGAGAAAGCTGAAGAGACAATTAGTGAATTGGAAAATATATCTGAAGGAATTATGCAGAATGCAACAGAGAGAGAAAATAAGGTGGAGCACACAAGAGAGGTGTTGGGACATGTAGGATACAAAATGCAGACCAAAAAGACATCAAATTAGACTTCCAGAATGACAAGTTAGAGGAACAATAATTTGAAAAAATAATATCTGAGAAATTTCCAAGTCTGCCAAAAGACATAAATCCACAGAGACACAACATAGACCAAGCAAAATAAATACACAGTTTCACATCTAGACACCTTATAGTGAAACTACAGAACACCAAAGCCAATAAAGGCAGTCAGAGATAGAAGACACATCACCTGTCAACAGATGGCAAATTAGATTGAAAGTTGGCATCTCAACGAGAATTGAAGCCACAAGACAGTAAATAATATTCCAAGTTTTAAGGGAAAATAACTACCACCCTAGCATTGTCTTCTCAACAATGTGTCTTTCAATAACAAGAGCAAGACAACATTTTCAGATAAATAAAAACTAGGACATTGCCATCTGTAGATTTTTACTAAAGGGGTTTTTTAAAAGAAGTACTTCAGAATGGAGGAAAATGACTCTAGAAGGAAGATAGAAGATACAGAAATGAAAACTGAACAAGAAATTACTAAATATAAAAAAATAAGATTTATATTTTAAATTTAGATTAAAATAATAATAACAATATCTAATTTGGAAGGAGAGTTCATTTTAAGTAAAAGAACTAACCCCTTCTTCCTATTTTGCTTTGTTATTGGAAGTTAGGAGGGGAGTGGTCAGAGTTAAAGTATTCTAAGGGCCTTATATTTTCAGGACACGTGTAAAAATATTCATAAACTTTGAACTTCATTACATATGCATGGTAAAATTTCAAATATTCTCATTTAAAGAATAAAAATAAGATTAGAATCGAAAATTTTACAAAATCATTTGTATTTCTATTTAAAAGCCAAAAAAATGAAACAAATTAAAGGTGCCATTTACAACCACAAAATAGAAGATGCCTGGGAATGAATATAATAAAAGATATACAAAGCAGCTGGGCACAGTGGCTCACTCCTGTAATCCCAGCACTTTGGGAGACCAAGGTAGCTGGATTACCTGAGGTCAGGGGTTCGAGACCAACCTGGCCAACGTGGTGAAACGCTGTCTTTTCTAAAAATACCAAAAAATAGCCCAGTGTGGTGGCACCTGCCTGTAGTCCCAGCTACTCCGGAGGCTGAGGCAGGAGAATCACTTGAACCTGGGAGGCGGAGGTTGCAGTGAGCTGAGATGGTGCCATTGCATTCCAGCTTGAGCAACAGAGTGAGATTCTGTCTCAAAAAAATAAAAATAAAAAATACAAGACTATCTCTTCTATTTAACAGCTGTGAACTTGAGCCAGTTAATTTCTCTGAGCCTGTTTCTCATCTATAATATGGCAATAATAGTAGTACTTAATAGAATGGTGAAAATTAAATGAGATAAGTAGCATTTAACAGTGTAGCAAGTCCACAGCAAAACTCCCAATAAAAATTAGCCCCTACCTCATCAACATCATCATCATTATCATCCTTAAGTGTGAAGCTAAAAGGCATGAGAGAAATAATGACCCCAGCATTCCAAGATCTTAGAGCCTAATAGATTGGGATAATGAAATATACAAATCATTATTTTTTATTTATATATATATAATATATATACTATATATAATATATATATAGTAAATGTCAAAAGGTAATATCAACGGACTGTTAGGAAGGAGCAATAATGTTTGGCTTAGGGGAAGGAGGAAGGGTTGTCAGAAGAGACTTTGTGAGGTAGATGATTTTTGACTCTGACCTTAAAATATTAGTATAGTTAGAATATGCATACCATAGATAGGGAGGACATTAGGCCAAAGTGTTGCTATATATACATTTTGGAGTCTGCCTTCATTAGGCAGATATCTAATTATTGAATATTATTAGGACATCCAAGGTGGACAGCAGGGAGATGCAAAAGCACAATGGATGATTGAGGGGTAGTTCAGCTTGACTGGTTAAGAGGAGGTGAGGTTGGAAGGATAGGGTAGAGGAAATACATTGAAATTATAGAACTGAGTTTTGTTCACACAGCCTATCATGACAATCAACCAAGTATTAATTAGCTGTCAGATAACAAGATGATGTCTGGGAGAATCTCTAAGAAAAAATAAATACATCCTCTGGAATCATGCCTGGCACATTAGTAAACACAGTTTTGTTTTTTTAAAGAACTAATATATATATAGGCCAGGTGCAGTGACTCACACCTGTAATCCCAGCACTTTGGGAGGCCGAGGCAGGCGGATCACAAGGTCAGGAGATCGAGACCATCCTGGCTAACATGGTGAAACCCCGTCTCTACTAAAATACAAAAAAAAAAAAAAAAAAAAAAAAAATTAGCCGAACGTGGTGGCAGGCACCTGTAGTCCCAGCTGGAGGCTGAGGCGCAAACCCGGGAGGTGGAGCTTGCAGTGAACGGAGATCGCGCCACTGCACTCCAGCCTGGGTGACAGAGCAAGACTCCGTCTCAAAAAAAAACAACAACAACAGCTAATATATATTTTGCAGTGTGTTCAGAAAATTGTCATATTTGTAATGTCATGTCAAAGTAAACTAGCAGGGTGTTTTGTTTTCCAGCTGACTTCATGATTGAAAAGATAAGTATATACATGGTCCGAGCCAATCCATTGGATTTGGAAAATGGTTCTTTGGGAGAAACAGTGGAAAGGGAGCTTAATGGGACTAAAAATGTGGAAATAAGTCAGACATGATCATGAAGACAGTTCCTTATGTTCACCTGGAGGTCTGGGTGGGGAACGCTTTCCAGGGATGGAGAAAATGTGGGCCCTTGTGCCCAAGAATCTTACAGTCTTATTTTAGGAGCTAGACTGACACTCCAACAGCTCTTCTTTGAACTCTTCGCTGCCTCCACCTGGGAGGCCCCCAAGCTACAAGGTTGGCCTGGGGCTTCTTTAATGTTGTTTCTGCAAAATATACAACTATGTTTGTTTCTTATTTCCAAACCATACCTAATTTTTGCAGAGCTTTCCTCTTTAATGTTTTGCCCAGATGCACACAATCGTCATTCTCCTTGTGACTAGACACAGCTGGGGGAGGAATGTCTGCTAGATGAGACTTTAATTAACTTCCTTCCTTGTGAGTAAGGCTTGGGATAAAATGTACATGGATCTTTCTTGCCTTTTTCCTTGACAGTGGAACTGATTTGCTTGCCAACAAGTACATATGTAGTGGGATCAGGAGGGGAGGATGGAAGCTAGAGGTGGAAGGGAAGGAGACACCACCTAGGGGAGGACATAATTGAAAGGGTGTCCAGCATGGAGAACATGGCTGTCCATGTGGTTCGGGAAGGTGTCGACCCCTAGGTTGTAATTTTAACTTTGAAATTGTTCAACAACAATCTGGTTTTCCCAGGACTTTTAAAACTCTCCTCTAAAGTATTTCTGGCAACAGTCTGGAAATCCTGGTGATAGGTAAAAGCACACTATGTTTTTAAGCCTGGTAAGTAACTTCATGTAATATTAACAGTGTGTGTTGTTCCTTTCACTTAATTATTACTGGACTTTAATAGAATTTGCATCTTATTGTTAGACTGCAAATCTCTTTGGGGTATTATTGTTACCGATCATTGAAGCTATGTGATCCAACAAGCATTTTATTCTTTATTTATGTTCAATATTGTACTAGGCACTGTGGAGCTATGAAGAGGAAAGACACACTGCCTGCTCTGGAGGGCTGTACAGTTTAGTGGAAAGAATGGCTCTGGGAAAGGCTTGCTTATGAGGCTGACAGCTACAACAGAGCTGCAAACTACTTATAGGCCTATAATAGAGGAAGAAGCAGATTCAACTGGGGAGAGCTGGTAGGACTTGTGGCGGGGGCCAGTTTTTAACCCGAAATTTTGAACTGGCTGGGCACGGTGGCTCACGCCTGTAATCCCAAAACTTTGGGAGGCCAAGACTGGTGGATGACCTGAGGTCAGGAGTTCGAGACCAGCCTGACCAACAAGGGGAAACCCCATCTCTACTAAAATACAAAAATAAGCTGGGCATGGTGGTGGGTACCTGTAATCTCAGCTACTCGGGAGGCTGAGGCAGGAGAATCGCTTAAACCCAGGAGGCAGAGGTTGCAGTGAACTGAGATCACACCATTGCACTCCAGCCTGGGCAACAAGAGCGAAACTCCATCTCAAAAGAAAAAAGAAGAAGAAAAAGAAATTTTGAACCATGGCCAAGAGATAGGAAAATTCAGAGATTCTTTTAGCAAAAGTGAGTATCCAGGGACTTGAAGTGCCTTAGAATTGGGGTTAGATGGGCAATGCAACATTGCAGACCAGGACCATTGGCAGAGCCTTTGATTAGGCCAGGACTTGATTTTACATAGGGCATTTTGGGTTTCTCCATTCTATAGATGGAGAATTCCATTCATATGAAATTTGTTGAAAAATGGCCTGTTCTTTTCCATCTTCTTGTTTTGGTGTTTTCAATAATTGCCATCTGTTCCAATATTAACTTGTAAACTCTAAGCAGGTAGCTACATGTAAGGACTTATAGCATTGTTTCCTAAAGTGTGTTTCGCTGCAGAAGGAGGTGTTCCATCAAAAGAGGTCTTCATGCCAAGTGTCTGTGTGCAAGGCTGCGTACTGCACTCCTGTCTTGTAGATTACACATTAGCATATTAATGGTTCTAAGAAGTAACATTCCTTTTTTACTTTTTTTTTTTTTTTCAGGGCAAGGGAGGTGGTTTATTTCCACAGCTGAGTGAAGTGGATGAGGCCCACAGGCCTCGGTAGGCAGCATAGCAGCTACCTCCCCCACCCAGTCTCTGCTTGGTATGGTAGCCAAAGGCCAGGTCAGGAGCAGGGAAACAGCCAGGGCACAGCCCTCCCGCCACATGGAGCTGGGTGGCACAGAGCAGCAGCGGGCAGGCAGTAGCAGCACAGGTTGGATGGAGGAGGGGGAGTGTTAGTTTGGCTGGCTGACTCCCATGCCCTCCATGGATAGTGTTGGTGAGGCGTTGGGGACCTGGACTGCTAGGTGGAGGGACATCTGGGAGTGGCTCAGGTCAGCTGTGAAGATGTGAGCTGGGGAAATGTCATCCAGGAGCCAGTCGGATAGCCTGGCGCAGGTTCTCCCAGGTGACGGCGCTGCAGCCCTGGAATGCCACCAGTGGTGGCTGCGGATTGGAGTCCAGCTCCAGGGCCTCGCGGATGGCATTAGAGGACAGTGCTCCAGGCAGGTCCTGCTTGTTGGCAAAGATGAGGAGGGTTGCTCCGACCAGGCACTCCTCCACCAGCAGGCTCTGGAGCTCCCGCTGGCAGTCCTGCATGCGCTGGTGGTCCGCGCTGTCCACTACCCAGATGAGGCCGTCGGTGCTCTCAAAGTAGTTCCGCCAGTAGGACCGCAGGGACCTCTGGCCACCCACATCCCAGATGTTCAGCTTGAATCCTCGGTGCTCCAGGGTCTTGATGTTGAAGCCCAGCGTTGGGGAGATGGTGTCGATGTCCTCCCCATTGAACTTCTTCAGGATGGTTGTCTTTCCAGCATTGTCCAGGCCAAGCATGAGCAGTCGCAGCTCCCGCTCTTTCTGCTTCATCTTCTTCCCCTTTTTTACTTTTTATGCCAGAGTTTCTCAGTGTATTTGGTCACAGACCCTGTTCATCTTATCATCTCATGAAACAAGATGGGGGGAAATGTTGGACTTAGGCGCACTTCATAAATAGTTTTTATATATGTTTTATGTAAGTTTTTCATAGTCCCTCTACCGTCCTTATCAGGTACACATTATTGTCCCCATTATGCAAATGAGAACTTAAGGTTAAGTGACTCTCTCAAGTTCACAAGCCAAGAAAAGAGCAAAAATTTGTACCTAAATTCTCCTAATCTGGGAACCATTCCACCACATTGTACTACCTCTTAGGTTCACGTGTATCATTTCAGTGAGCACCAATGTGTCCCATCCTTCTCTGGACCCTGTCTCTGGAAGTACTTTATAAATGTACTTCTGCCTTGGCTTTTCCAGTCATAGCATGTAGCACGAAATCCTTAATTGTCCACTGTGTAACACCTTTCATGACATGCACTGTTCCATGTGGCACTGACTACTCCAGAGTCCCTGGCAACATTATGCTTTTTTTGCACACTCGTCTCTATTTTCCATGCTATACATTCCTTATATGCAAGGTACTCTTAGTAATTGCAGCGTCTGGCCACCGTCCTTGGCCCCATAGTATCACCTGGTACTTGTTTGCTAAATGACAGTATTCCTCAGTTGTAGGAGTCGAGAGAGAGAGAAAGAGAAGAGGGAGACGGTAGAGAGAGAGAGTTGGGGTGCTTATTTTAACTCTGCTTCTAATCATGCTGCAGGATCAGCTTGCCAAGAAACACTTAAGGCTCTGTTTTTTGTATGTAGGCAGGTAATCCTCTGATAGAGAAACATACAGTTATCCCATCAAAATGTGAGCACAGAAATGTATCAACAACATGCCATAAGCCAATCGATATACCTAAAAGCCAAACTGCAAACCAGTCCCTGTGCCCCTGAAGGGGGCCTCAGAATATAGCTGTTTTTGCAGGCTTTAACATTAATTGGCACAAGACACACCCAACTGAAGCAACATCTGTTGCTGATTTTGAGCTTCCTCTGCCTTTTACTGATGCTAAAATTTTTAACTTTGGCTTTGGTAGATTTTCATGCAGACCAAGAGTGCTATTTTTATGTATAAAATTTTATATTTATAAAACAAAAGTACCTTAAAAAAAAAAAAAAGAAGAGGTGTAATGGGATCAGGTAGAAGAGCCAGGACTAGAAAGAGTCACATATGTATTTCTTTATAATGGATTAAGGGAAAACCAGGAAATAAGTGCAGACTGGACATGTTTCAAAAGAAAATAAGATTTGAAAGATAAAAATCATCAATTCCTATAATTTAGATTTTTACCCAGAGTCAGTGTGTTCATATAATCTGCTTTATTCTTGTAAGCATTTGGTGCAGCAGAGTTCTTTCAAACATCTTGACAATTTTTTGTCCAAATAGCTATACTTTCCAGTGTTGGTTTAAAAATGCGAATTAAAAAATCTGAAGTACAAGTTAGGAGGTAGATTGGTAGAAAGTTGAAGCTATGTAAATAAGAATAGGCTGTAACTTAAGTTTTCCAAATTCCAATTATGGGTATTCCAGTGCATTTAGACAAGCTGGGTTTGTTATTTTTGGAGTTAATAAGCAATTTCACAATGTGCTATATATCACTTTTAAAGACATGATAAATTGTCCCTAATGGTATTGTGTGTATAAACTAGAGCTGTTTCTGCCTCGTGTGTAATGCTCAGGATTGGGTGGTACACCTGAAAAGGCTTGGATTTTAATGGGGCCTTTTTAGCACTTTTGCACCTCGTATGTTCAGGATTATGTTTGATTGATGACTTTAAATGTGCTGGCATGAGAGATATGTAGATCTTAATGCTCTTAAACCATTTGTTTTCCAATCTCTATAAAAGGCCCCTCTGTTTTGGGGTAACACTTTATCCTTCTTAAGTAAACAGAAATAGGTTTCTGGGATTTTGCTTTTTAACATTGTAAATCCAGCAGGAAAGAGACAGGCTAGAGGCTTTTAAGAGAAAACTGAAAACACCATGTTCCCATTTTATTAGAGTAGCCCCAAAAAGTCAGGGCGTGTGTGTGTGTATATATGTGTAGATATATTTTTCTTTCTTCTAAACAGTATTAAAATAACCCTCTTTTTTTTTTTTTTTTTTTTTTTTTGCCAGAACTCTCTGAATCTTTTCTTCCTTTGGACCACTTAATATCTCAGCCATTATCCTCAGCCTGCTGGCTGAGAACTCTCTTTGGATCCGGTCATGATCTGAAACAGCTACAGGGTTGGCTACTGTGTGGCCAGGGGCACATTCTCCCCGACAGGTCTTAGAACAAGAGATTGGGGCTATAATCGAATCCTGCTTCCCAAAAGGCACTGGGACTTACTACCCAAGCCTGAAGGTGTTTTATAATCCATTCCTATAGGATTCCTCTGACTTGGACAAAATCTTCAGTGCTTCAGGAGAGGCTAGAAAAAAATACTAGCAAGGGTTTCCAGCTTCTGATTAACAACCGCGGCACTGTGCAGGAAAAGGGTGAAAATTGCTTCTGCTAAAGGAATGGATTGTTTTAAGATTTTTAAGAACTGATTATAAACAGGTTACTTAGGCAGGAGAGAACTGCACTGGTCAGAAGCAGCCTCTGCTGCCAAGCAGTGAAACCTATTGTAGCAGCAGATCTATTTGCAAGGGCCTTCAGCCTCGGCTCCAAGTTGTCCATCATCTTTCAAGAAAAGAGAACAGCATGGGACTGACAAACACATTTTCACTTCCGTCTAAGATATGAACTTAGGGGCTCGGGAGTTGAAAGACTAGTGCATTTACCCATATTTATAATATGTTGCTAATTAGCAGTCACTGTCCTTGTGATCTTTTTCTTTGTGGTCCTCTAGAGGCATCCCATTTCTTTCATTTCCTTTCTTTCCATCATCAGCAACACTAAATGGAATATGGATTATTCTGGCAGCAGGGCAGTTTGAGCCCCCTGATTAGTCTAGAATGAAATGTGAAGGAAAAAAGAAAGTATGAAATGAGCCATTGTGCCTCCTTGTTCTCAAGATGTTATTTTGAAATCTTTGTGGTGGTGATGTATTCGCTGGTGGTTCATATTACCTAGACACTTCTAGGATACCTGGGAGGGCTTTTTAATATACATTTTCATTTTTTATGTCTTATTTTTAAAATGGTTCTTATTAGGATAAATGCTCATAAGACTCCTAGGATACCTGGGAAGGTTTTTTAATATACATTTTCATTTTTATTTTTTTAAAAAGTTCTTATTAGGATAAATGCTTATAAGTGAAATATAAGTATAATAACAGGAAAGATAAAAATTGAAGACACAATGTTAGGGTACTTAAAATGGCTCAAACCTCATAACCTTTTATTAGCAGTTTGCTGCTGTTGTTGTTATTGCTGTTTTAAGTCTGTGAATCAGCAGTTTTGCAGTTTCTGGTATGTTTTCTGCCAAATAATCACAAGATTATTTTTCACTTGAATAATTGGAATTGTTTATTGTAATGGGTAGCTTAAGGGCCAGACCTGGTAGCACAGACCTGTGATGTCAGCATTTTGGGAGGCCAAGACAGAAGGATCACTTGAGGCTGGGAGTTCAAGACCAACCTGGGCAACATAGTGAGCCCCATCTCTACAAAATATTTAAAAAATTAGCCAGACACAGTGGTACACACCTATAGTCCTAGCTACTCGAGAGGCTAAGGCAGGAGGATCACTTGAGCCTAAAAGGTCGAGACTGCAGTGAGCCGTGATCATGCCACTGTACTCCAGCCTGAGTGCCAGAGTGTGGTGCTGTCTCAAAAAAATTAAAAAGTACTTTGTAACAAAGTAAGGGCTGAATACATATGTTTAACTTGGGTGTAGCCTTTGTGGCTACACCTATATTTGTGTGTGTATGTGTTTGAGTGTAAAAGACTGCTGAAAGCACAACAACAGCATTACATATGGAAGCACGATTATCGGAAGCATCAGGTATATGCAAAGGAAGAGCTAGCGACCTGGATGGGATTGGAGACTTATTCTAAGTGAAATAACTCGGGAATGGAAAACCAGGCCAGGTGCGGTGGCTCACACCTGTAATCCCAGCACTTTGGGAGACCAAGGTAGGTGGATTACCTGAGGTCAGGAGTTCAAAACTAGCCTGGCCAACGTGGTGAAACCCCATCTCTACTAAAAATACAAAAAATTAGCCGGGCATGGTGGCATGTGCCTGTAATCCCAGTTACTGGGGAGGCTAAGGCAGGAGAATTGCTTGAATCTGGGAGGCAGCGGTTATAGTGAGCTGAGATCGCATCACTGCACTCCAGTCTGGGCAACAAGAGTAAAACTCTGTCTCAAAAAAAAAAAAAAAAGGAACACCAAACATCGTAGATTCTCTCTCATAAGTGGGAGCTAAGCTGTGAGGATGCAAAGGCATAAGAATGACACAATGGACTTTGGGGAGTTAGGGGGAAAGGGTGGGAAGGGGATGAGAGGTAAAAGACTACAAATTGGGTGCAGCGTATACTGTTCAGGTGATGGGTGCACCAAAATCTCACAAATCACCACTAAGGAACTTACTCATGTTAGCAAACACTACAGAAATAAAAAATTTAAAAAAAAAGATAGTACTAAAATAAATCTCTAATAAATTGCGTAAAGCACTTAGAGCAGTAGCTGCACAAAGTGGTAGATCAACAAATTTTTATTACTGTTATGTCTATTCTAATCTTTCTGTTTTCCCCCAAGAAAATGTCAGCAAGAAGAAACAAAGTACATTTGGAAACTGTGTCCTTTTTTTGTAATTATTTCGCAGTAGTTATGTGGACGCATCATTCAGTTCTAGAATCAGTTAGAATCAACAGCTTGGTTCCACACAAAACCTTCATTTTTCAGATGATGTGGCTGAAGCACAGACAGGTAAAAGCTCCCTCCTGGAGGTCACATAACAGTGGAAATCTGAGGTTTTAAGACCATGAAATCAAAAACAAATAGGAATTTTGGGGCAACTGCTCAGCTTCTTCATGTGGCTATATCTTTATTTTTTTTTAATCTATATCTTCAAAATCTAAGCATTTATGCCTTTTAAAAAAGATTTTTTTCTGTTTATTAGGCAAATTGAATTTGAGATATATATTATCAACATTCATAAAGCTACAGTATATTTATATGTTGATTTATAGAATTATCTGTACTAATGAAATTATAATCTTTTTCTGTTGCTGAGGACAAAACTACATCTTAATCTTCTTTGTATCCCTAAAAGTGCTTAGTAAAATAACTCCTAACAAGTATTTTCAAAAAAAAAAA